>NC_073722.1:43762309-44076028 GCF_023634155.1 Falco peregrinus
TGGTGCTTTTGGTACAACACTTAATTTTGATAAATGTACTTTCCTCTTATTTAAAAACACCTATAATTTAAATAAGGCCATCTACCAATGTCCTGAGCCCTCAAGCACATTTCTATTACTAAAGCATGTTATTAGTTTACCAGAGCAATTTTACTCAAATTTACCTTTTCCTATGAACTCTCTTATCAACGATGCCAAAATATCACTGTTACAGTATTGATTTCCCTCTGCTCTGTGCAATAAAGCCAAGGCCGTGTCTGCGTGTTAAGCAAACTCCTTCATTTGAGAAGGTGTTTTGCCAAAAATAAGTAGCCTCAAGCACAGTTTAAGAAATAGCTTTTACTTACTGCAGATGTAGTTTACTTTGTTGGTTGGGGGTTAGTATGTTTGTGTTTGTACTGGAGGAAAAATAGAAAAAACAATCTTGAGAGGTTTCAAGTTTGGAAGCTTTTGCTAGCAATATGAAACTGCCTTACTGGCTCTGTACATCCAAATATGAAGTGGAAGCATCTTCAGAACCAATTTTTAAGCCTGTTTTTTGTGTTTACTTGGGCATAATAAGAAAAATGTGAAAAGTGCAGATAGACCTCAAACTAAGAAGAGAGATTTTAAACTGCTAAGTTTTCTCTCTCTCATATATTTCATGTATCAACCTCTGAGGAGCCAAGCACAAATAATAATAGCAATGCTGGCTATTTTCAGTTTCAAGGCATTTTGCAAAGATTAATCTACAGAGTAGTGGAAACAACACCAAGTATTATCAAAGGGAAGGAGAGAAATGACTGTAAAACATATGTCTAGGAAACAAGACATTTTACAGCGACGTTGGAGCAGAAGTCTAAAGGGACATCCTGTACCACTCAATACACTCTCTAGTCCCTCATTAAATTTTTTGTACAGAAACTTATCCAGGTCCATCTTAAAAAGATGTAGGTTACTGGCCTCCAGGCCTCCGAATACAAGTTTTTTCTAGTATTCCCCTGTTACAGTGAGGCAATTTTAATTCTCAGATCTTTTCTGGTGCTACAATCTAGAAGAAAGGGAGGGAGCATGATCATAGAGAGATGATCTTGCACTGAGACTCAAATCTAATTTGCTTTGCCCCTCGCCTACTGCATGCTCTTGAGCAGCACTCTTTGCCTTTATCCCAGTCTTTGCTCATGTCCTTAATTAGACAGCACACTCTCAGAATGATACTGCTTTTTTTTTTTCCTCATTAGCATTAGTCAGGTTTCAGTGAGGCTTTGACATTGGGCAGTGTATATATGTGGTAATGTAATAAAACAGCCTTAGTTACAAGTACTGCTGCAAGGTCTGGTTTCACAAACACTGTCTCACCTCCAGACAGACACTTGGCAAAGGTTCTTCAGAAGATTCAGTACATCTAAAGCTACATTCAGACTTACTTGCTGTTTACACACATTCCTGGAAATAAAATCATGAAATAAGTGAGGGAAAGAGAAATATATTTTCTCATAGAACAATTGAGGGTTGCACAGAAATGTATAAATACGTAACCATCCCAGTATTTGCAGTACATTATTTTCCTAATGTTGGGTATTTGGATCATCTGGTTAGTTGCTTCTCTATTATAAAAGGGAGAAAACCAGTAAAGTTTAAAATATACCTGTTTTCTGTTGAGTTGTCTCACTTTCACAAAAATCAAGAAGAGGTGGGGACCTGAGATTTCTTAGTTAACTAATTGCTCAGAAGGTTCTTGTGTTTTCCTCAGAACAGGCTGAAAAATGTGCTGAAAATTAGATAGCCCAAAGAGTATCCAAACACCTCTCACAGTATTTAACAAAAAGTTAGAGTTCTGCAAGAGTAAGTTTTGGCTCTGGTCTTCAAGATGTTAGAAAAAATCATGCATCACATATTAAAATAACTTTGGTTTGAATATATCTAGGGAGGATTAACATAAATGTCCAAATCCAGGCTTAGTCAGCTAGGCTGCTCTCAAATCTTCACCTTGTTGGTCCATTACTCCATTAGATCAGCTTAATCAGTGTTTTAGGTGAGTTTAATAAAGCGCTTGAATAAAAAAATGTACTATGAAGTCCTTCTGCAAATGTTATTTGCTTCTGATGACACTTGAATCAGAATTCTTCTATGGAGAATATATTTAATCTGATAATACTGGAATGGGTCAAAGGAGAGAGAAATGAAGAAGCATTAGCTTCTGTAAATGTAATAAAACTCTCTCCTCTAAAGCCTTTCTTACTAGTAATGACTTTTCAGTTTTCCATTCCTAGGAGATTATTCTCCTAAGGTCATCTAGAATTTGTGGACGTAGTCAAAAAGGAAAACAACAACAGTTTTTGTTGACTTATTTGGCTCTCTTGTTTCCTGCCATTTATCTTCTAGGTTTTCTTATGGACTAAAAGTTGTTCACAGTTGTAAAAACACCGAAAGTCCAGTGAATGGATTCAAAGCTCAGCTCATAATGCCACTTCTGTGAAATCAAAGGAGCTAATCTGAACACCAGCTGAGCAAGTCACCCTGTATCCATCACCAGTGCAATTTTCATGATGATCAGGTTTGAACTTAAAGCAAAGAAATATGGCAAGGGAAACAAGCAGGGCAAAACCATGCAGAATTTCAGAATGCTGCTTAGATGTTGGCTATGTTATGCTGTTAATTAACTAATCAAAAGATCTCTGAAAGCCTGGAAGAGTCTAGTGCATAGCTCCAATTTTCAGTAAAGCTTCATAGCTGGGACAGAAGCAGTTTCTGTCACAGAAGCAGACCACAGTTTGAGAGTCATTAATGTTGGAAAATGGTCATACTCATTTCTTCCCCAGGATGGAGTCTGGGAACCATAACTGTGTTGCCAGCTTTATGAATTCTCACACATAATGCACTTTTATCATAAAAACAAATGTAGCATCCAAAAAAACAGTGTTTTATTCACAGCCTGTTGGGAACCAATTTACTGCTCTACAGACTTGAAAATGAAGATATAAAGTGGCACTAGAGAGCCACAATTATGCAAGCCAGCCACTGCAACCTATGACCATAAGTACATCGGGCATGCTGGGACAGGCATTCAGAGTTTTCTTCACAACTTCTTGTTTGCAGAGTAAGAGTGGCAGGTGCAGGATGTAAAAAGCTGCGAGACCTGCTATGAGGACAGGTCTGTGTGTGCAGGGAAAAGTTGTTTCACAAAGACTAATGGGACTGTGAAGCTGAAACGTAACATACAAAAAATGAGTTTGGGAAGAGCAATGTACAATAAAGGTAGAAAAGCCCAAACATCCTAAATGGATTCTTAGCTTGGGACCCAGAAAGTCGGGACCACTCCATTCCTGGCTGCATATAGCCTGGGAGCTTGGAAAAAAAAAAAAGAGGGGGGGAAATTAAAAAAGAAAAAAAGCCCAAAAACTTTTCTTTGACTGCTTTATTTAAGTCTGACTCCCAAAACTAAAATTCCTGTTCTTAGGAATTCATCCGAGTTGAAACAGAAAAAAACTCCAGTAAGAGGTAAACTATGTATATAGCCAAGATACTTTGCCAATGGCAGATAGTTTCATTTATTATCTTGCTACAGCTAAAATCGCTGAATAAACTTGGAAGAAAAAAAAAAGACACAGCAGCCAGCATGCCGCGATAACCCCCCAAAAGTGACAGGCTAGGCACGCCTAATATGGTAGTATAGTAGAGAAAGGTTAGACTTATTTCTGATTATTGACAGTGACACACACACTCACATAAGTTTTCTTACACAGGTATTTTAGTTATATAAATAATATACATATATCTGTTTTACACTATAACAACAAATGGAAAGACACCTGTAATGTACAGGACTGTCTGTAATACATAGGACAGTACACATTTAATGCTGTGTTAAGCACATGATAACTCTGTTATGCTAAGGATATCAGTGTGATTTAATTACCCTAAGAAAAAGTTAACGAAGGACTTCTTTGTCAAAGCGATAGGTATATTTCCGTCCTGCAAATTCTCATTCCTGACTTTTGCTTTGGTGCACTGCAGAAAGTATTTTCAATAAACCACCCACAATAAGAGTTAAAAGTAAGGAAGATGGAAGGAAAAAATCTGGTTGCAAAGAGCAGATAATAAACCTCTGTATGGAAGAAGACAGTCTTTCAGTATCAGTCTCTGGTGGAGATTACATTAGCACATGATAAAGTGTTTTCAGAATTTGCAGTAATTAGCAAAAAGCACAAGGAGCTTGCAGTTTATTGATAGAGGAGTTACAAGATCATAATTAAAAGGTGTGAAGGCGTGAAGAGGCACAAAGCCATGAAGTCAGTGAGGTGATTCATTTGACCAGTGCAAAGCAGGATTTGGCAGGAGATGGCCTCAGATAAGCTCTGTGGTCTTGTTCATAGGGCACAGAGGAAGGAAGAGAGGAGCTGTTTTCCTACTTTTGCATCTGGCTTCAAACAAACCCTTTTCTCCATCCCTGCCTTGCTTCCCCACCTCTCACACTCTGTTATAGTAATAAACTCCTTGAGACCACTTCTCACTTTGGCCTGACCCTCACAGCTCAACAGGAGGTACATAGCTGAAATGCCTAAAGTAGAAACCAATTTTCCAAAGGATATCAAGACTCGCTGGAGAGAGAAGTCACAAAAAATCATACCTGCCTGAGAGGATTTTGGTCATATCTCTGTCCCCTCCTTTCCAGAAACTATAGGGCACACCAGTGTAATTAGGCACCAAAAGCAGATCGTTCCTGCAGCCAAGGGGAGGTGCAGGTGTCCCAGAACACTCTCTCAGTGCTGAATCTACCAAGACATGGCAAGTTTTTAACGTGAGCTTACAATTTCCCAAAGGTTTACAGTGCACACAAATCCAGATGTGCTTCCCCACCCTTTCCAGAATAAACCTCTCACACAATTATGCTCCTGCTATAAATTTAATAGCCATTGGCACTAGCAGTTGAGGAGTTTTTTTACTGTCATCATTTTTTTGTTAATGTAGATAAAACAATTATTTCTCACTAATTGCATTTGTGGAAAAGGCTTACCTATTTTTGCTATGTTCAAATAAAAACACCCCAGTTTGAGTCAGACTACTTGGCCACAATGTCTCAAATTTGGCAAAGTTTTAAAAGGCAAATTTTAAGAAGAATCTCAGAAGTGGAAGTGTAGATTTTACACTGTGACCTAATTATGCAATAGGGCCAACTGATATGGAAAATCTGTTCACTTAGCCTTCATGGGACCCTTTGCTGTCATGCAACCTTTAATTTTTAGCACTTATTTAGTTTTCATTTCTTGTTAGTATTCCTAAACAATACAATCTGCTAGAGCCTATATTTGCTGGAAACTGCTCTGCTATTTTTTCCTTCCCATTTCTATAGCCAGCCAAATCAGATACTATCAATTGATTAATCAACATGTTCACTTTCTCTCCTCCATAACTGTGAACATGAGAATGAATATTTATGAGAGTGTGTAATTAGAGGCTTGACTTTGTAAATCATCTGGTGATGCTGTCAGTAAGTTTTTAATTTGCAGATAGGCTTCAAGTCTTACCTATCTTCATGAAAGAAATGATGAATTTCCACAGCAAGGACTTGGAAGAAAATATAATTCTGTTATCACATATAATTTACAAAATTATATTTGTGGTGATGCTTGCTACATTCTTCACCAAAGATCTTATAAAAATGGGCTGATGAGCTAAGGGAGGAGAAAAATCAGAACAAGTATGTCAGCACTAAGATTTAGCCTGAGCTCTCTAAATGAAAATGCTTCAATTGTCCCCCTGAAATTAGCATTTAAAAAAATAAATATTTTTTCTTCAGAGGAATGTGTTTCATTCTTACTGTTTCATAAATTCACCGCTGATATTCAATTGGTTTTGTCAATCACAGTTGTGAACTGTACCCCCGCTAGAACACTGTAAAATCTTATATAGCACTCTGTAAAATCTTATATATCTGTTATAGCATCTAGAGCTAAGCATGCAGTTGTGTTAAGCTAACCTCTAAGATACATGGCTTGTCACAAAAAAACTCCACCCTCACCTCCAGAATGAGTGTGCTTGTTCCAAAACCAGGTGTGTGACATTAAATGAACAGGACCAAAGGGAGGAGGTGGCACAGACAGGCTGAGAAGGGACTGGGCTCTGCATCCCAGTGCTGAGCTGCTGGTAAGTAGGGAGGAGGCGGCAGCAATTCAGTGCTGCACCGTGGAGGTTTAAAGAAGAAATGCAATACTTCTTGCCACCTTCCTGATCAAGTGGTGACATTTCTTTCTTTTAAATGTTTTTTTAGCCTTGGACCTCTCTACCTTTCCTCCTCACCTGCCTAATGTCCTGTTGCCTCACCAGCACAAATCATCATTTCCCTTGGTTTGCTCTCCCTCTCTGCACAACCCTCAGATTATCCCTGTTGCCCACACTTTTTTTCCTGCTCTGTTGCTCAAAACCCCATTTGACCAAACAAATCTCTCCCACTGAGTTCTCCCTCTATATCTGTGACCTCCTCCCAGAGCATCCCTCACTCTCACCCAGTTATAATTCCAGCGGGGCTCTGCAGGTCAGTGCATTCAGCCCACACTCATATATCCTCTTATGCACCTTGGGTTTGGCTACTCTCACCTTTCTCTCTCACCCAATCCTATTTCACTGCATTTTATTCATCTCACCCAATTTTAAACATCTGGCATACAGACACTCGTACCTGAGCTGTTCACCTGTAGTCCATGGGTAGTGATGGGCATGTGCAGGTTGTGATCCCCAATTTGGACACCTGCTATAGGGTGGAGGAGGCTGTGCCCTAAAGGCTGTGCCTGTCAACATAACCTGCTACCCTACACATGCAGAAGCCCCAGGGCCAGGTACTGGTCCACCCATCAACTCTTGCCCACTGATGAGACTCTGACTGAAGTCCTCAGCTAGCTATTTGTGCCCATCCCTATAGCTCGCTTGCCAAATGATCCCATGGCACGTCCATTGTGTCTCTTGTTCCCCTAAATGTGAGGAATAGGGGATACAGGGAAAGCACACCCGAAAAAAGTCCAAATATTCATTTTGCCTGGAGAACAAGTTCTGCTGGAAGACAGCCCTATTTATGACAGCAGCCAAGAGACATGGTCCATATGTCTGACAAAGGGATTTAGCCTACACTTCAATAAATAATTTTAAGCATTTATCTGAACAGAAAATACTATCAGCTGTGAGAAGAGTCTACAAGAAATGTTTCTTTTGTTTTTGATAGCTGCTGTATCTGCTTCACTCCAAACAGCCACCCCATCTAGTCAACGACTACGCCAAGCCATCCTGGCCACCAGTCATGCCATGTGTATGTACTGGAACCTTTATATTCTGTGGAAACGTCATATCTGTGTTTTATTCTAACATACTCCTGTCCTCTCTTCTTTCTCTTTCCCTCTCCTCTTTTTTGCTTTCATTTTTGTATGGTTTCCTGTGGCTTTGGCCTAAATCTTAAAATGATTGATGAGCACTGAGGTGTAGAAATCACATCAATACTACACAGGTTTTTAATTAAAGCTTCATATGCATTTTAACTCTGCTTTTTCTTAACAGTGATGAGAAAAATTACACAGCTGTGATCAGAGCTGTGTAGCTTCTATAGAAGTTCTTATTGACATAACATTTGTTTAATTGAGTTGTGTCCTTTTATGTTCAAGAACAGTTTCAGGGCCATTTGTTATTAATTTAGGATTGTTTGATCTACAATTCATTATTTGATGAAATTTAGAAAAAGCTTTTCTAGCTCTTAGCTTTGAAACTTTAAGTAGCATGAAAGCAGTACTATTAATAATAATAAAAATAAAGACAATTAGTAAAAATGCATCATACTTCCACGTGTCTTCAAACTTCTGGTATCCTCAAGTTTTTGTTATGTTTATATATTCCAAAAATAATCAGAACAAAAAAGCTAACACATTTCCTCCTGAGAAACCAAAAGTCTTATACCAGTTTTGGTTTTTTTTAGATAAAACATTATGTGTGTGCATTTAGAGGATTATTCAACTTCTTAAATGAAAATACACTACACGCTTCTTTCGGAAACCACTAAGTTCTTTTCATCCACAACTCTCATTAGCTTTCTCTATGGATAAATGAGCCTAATGTGTTCATATAACTCACAGGTAAGGGTGCAGCACTGAAATGGGTAACACCCACTGTAATGCAAAGAACTGAAGTCAGAATATAAGAATTTCAAGCAAAGCCTTCTCCTAGATGATCCGGCTGGCTTGATGTCAGAGCTGTAGACAAGCAGAAAGGAAAGGAAATGCTGTATTAACATCACCTGCCAAAATAAAGATGAATCCTGAGTTTGACATTTCTGTGTAAATATTAATCTGTGCAGAGCAGAAGAGCTCCATTTTTGCATTGCCAGATTGGTAAGTCTTAGGCCTAAAATTTTTGCTTCTCTGAAAACCTCTTGCTATGGGTTAACACCTCAGCGAGCAAGAAATGCTCTTCATGGATTCAGAGACTCAGGTTTATGAGATTTGTAGACCCAACTGTGAGATTTGGTCCAGTGGGACAGTGCCCAGGGGAGCTGGGCGGCAGCGGCTGGGCATGAGCCCCCAGCGTGCCCAGGTGGCCCAGGAGGCCAGCAGCGTCCCGGCCGGTGTCCGAAACGGTGTGGCCGGCAGGGCCGGGGCAGCGCCCGTCCCCCTGCCCTGGGCACTGGTGGGGCCGCCCCGCGGGGCCTGGGCTCAGCGTTGGGCCCCTCACGGCCAGACAGACACTGAGGGGCTGGAGCGTGTCCAGAGCCGGGCAGGGGCTGGGGCAGGGGCTGGGGCACCAGCCTGGGGGGGCGGGGGGGTCAGCCTGGAGAGAAGGGGGCTGGGGGGGACCCGGTGGCTCTGCAACGGCCTGGCAGGAGGCTGTAGCCAGGGGGGTCGGTCTCTGCTCCCCAGGAACCAGCGACAGGACGAGAGCAAACGGCCTCACGTTGTGCCAGGGGAGGGTGAGATTGGGTGTGAGGGAGCATTCTGCACCGAAAGGGCTGGCAGGCACATCTACCTGTGTAGATGTGGTGCTTAGGGACATGGTTTAGTGATGGCCTCAGCAGTGCTGGGTTAATGGTTGGACTCAATGATCTTAAAGGTCTTTTCCAACCTAAATGATTCTGTGGTTCTATAACCTTGGATTTTTTTTCTAGAGTGGTCCAATGCAGCCAAGTAAGTTTCACAACCAAAGCTGATTAAAATGTTCCTTTCTGATTTTTTTTTTTCCTACTGAAAATGGTTTGTCAGTAAAATTTAGCTATTTGAGCTACAAGGACAAGGATGCTCCAAGAAGACAAGAGTAGAATTTGACTAGATCAGTTTAGCCAGCAACAGGGAGAATATCCTTACAGAGCAACTAACCTGCATCAAGATATTTGAGAGGAAAGGGGAGAATGAACTTACTTGGGGGTGAGTCAAAGATGGTTTATGAAAACATGTTGCTTTTTTAACAAATAAAGTTCAATCATTTAGATTGTCTCTCTTTGACCTACGTTTCTGCTTCTGTAAGACATTCAATTTTTGGGGGCGGGGGGACAACGACAAAAAAACCCAACAAATTATTTCAGTTTTAGGGAAAAACAGAGGGAAAATCACACATAAGTAAAAAATCCTTTCCCAACCAAATCTGTACAAAGTTGAATCACATTGCTGTCCATGTGCTTCATGTGAGAGCATGGAGGGCAAAGCCTTACATAATGCTAAATGATGAAGATTAGTCTGTACTTTATTGTCTGAAGTCAATAATGTTCCATTTTCTTCCCCCAGAAACACTTTAATAAAAGTGACTGAAATCATCCAAAATGAAACTGCTGTTCCTCAAAACCTGAGACAGGAAGGGAGAGAGGAGAATTTGGGGAAAACTGTTTTTGAGTTTTTCAAGAGAAATTTGAAAACTTCTGTGAGGAAAGAAAAAAAAATCTTTATTTCAACATGAAGTTACATTATGTTAGAAAGGGTTCTGATTTAAATAAAAAACAACCAAAAAAACCCCTTTTCTTAGCTAGTATAATGGAGAGGTTTTATTGAGCTTCTTATTCATGTTTAAGTGTTTTTTTAACCTTCCTGAACTATTTTCCTTAATATATCCAGCAGCAGTGAACTTCACTGATGATGTCTTGTTTCCAAAAGCACTCTGTTACACTTGTCAGCTTTTTCTGAAAGGAAATGAGTTGCATATCCATCACATCCTTGCTCTTTTTTCTCATCTATAAGACTCTAATTAATCTTTCCACTACCTAGCTTTTTGCTTTCAGTCATCTGCTCCCTCTCCATTTCCTTTTGCTCTTCTTAATCCTCCTCCATTTTTATTCCCTTTTTCTTTTCCCAGTTTGTGATTTATACCATCTATCATGTTGCTTCCAAAATCCAACAGTGGCCTAGTAAGTAACAGTCCTGCCTTTTTTTAAACCACTCTTCAAACATCCCCTCCTCTTCTGTTCTCTTCACCACTGATGCAGCAGCACCTTTTTCCCTGAATTGATATCTATAGTATAAATGACACATAAAAGGCTCATAGAGTCTTTGTTAGGGCTTAAATCTGCCACAGGGAACCTCGAAAAAAGACTAAAATATGTAATTATTAAAAATAAATTTAGTACAAACTTTTTAATTAATATATATATACAAGGTATTATTATTTAACATATTTTAATTATATATATACTCCCCGATAAATATATTTTAGTACATTGTAAGTACTCAGCGGAAGCACCCATCCTTTGTGATCTTTATCCATGTTATTGGAATTGAATATACTGATCATCAGCAATATACTTATTGTCTAATTTAATTTTTATTTGATGAAATTTCATAAATGAGTAAACAACAATAGTCAATCTAAGTTAAAGAAAACAAGTACCTTTGAGATGGGATAAATTCAGAGAACTGAAAACTTTTCAACTGGAGGATAAATCAGATGCAGATATTAATTTTACAGTGTTAGCTTTACTGATGAAATCAAAAATAGAATGTAAATCCCTTGAAATTTGTGAGCTTCCTAATGAGCAGCAGGACCAAAATTTCATTTATAAAAGGACCCCTTCAAACTGTGCACATTTCAATGGAGTCTTAAAGCCACAAACTTGAATACTACTTGACAACTGCTCCAAACCACAGCAGAGAGCTGTGCTTTCATTCAGCCTCGTGGAAGGCTGATGAGATCTGACAAGTGCCATATTTATGGAAATGCAAAAGCTTTACTGCACTGACATTGCTGTCACCCAAGACAGATCAAAAAAAGAAGACAATTGGCCTCCAGCTTCTAACCTGAATATTTTATAATTATTAGAAGGAACTAGCAAGCAGCACTTGCACTGCTGACAGTTGCTAGAGTCCCACCCATTTACTACAAACTTAACTAGTCTGGACAAGAAGCCAAAAGGTTCCTTTTTTTTTTTTTTTTCCTTCCACAACTGAAGTGGGTAATGCACCACTCCATTTCCAGAGGGGTGTGAATGGATTTGATAAATTCATTGATGCATGTGATCTGCAATAATTAGGAAAAAGAAGTTGCAAAAAGTAATTGTGATGAGTTCAGTCATAATTCCATTGTATTATATTTAGTAAAATATAGGGATTTTTTCAATAGAGGCTTGTGTTTGTTTCTCCATGTGAGAGCAGAATAGAAAATAAGTCATTAATGCGGATGAGACCCACTGCTCACATTACAGCCCCAAGCAGTTGGGTTCTGTGCATATTAGCTACCAACATCTCAGTCTTTTAACAGCTTATTGCCCACTAAACCAATTCTCTTGGTGTGCTGAACAGCACACACACAGAGCAATAAAGCATGACTCGTTCTGGATTTCGCTATGCGTTCTTGTAAATACAATAGCATTCAGCAGTTCATCGTGCAAAAGGAATTATGTGGTTGACATTCTGCTACAGGAGGCTGTAAATTGGGTGTTTGCACAGTGATCTCAGCTACAGAAGTTGATTTAGTGCTTCGCAGTCGCTGGGTATTCTGGTCTCATAGGTCCTGGTCCTGAAAGATTCTGTAACATTGTGCATCCTTCCTAAAGAACAATTCTTTAAAAAGTGTGGGGCAGTTGGTTTGAACCGTCTAAATCCTGCAATAACAAGTAACTGGGGGAGCTGATTTTTCTGCCTTCTCATTTCTCCCTGTATGATCTTTTGTATCACACCTCAAAGGAGACATTGGCTGCTCAGGAATGAACCAGGAACAAATTAATACAGTCAAACCACGCTTTCAGCATAAGCCCAGCTGGACATGCTCCAGGACAGAAGAAAAACACCTGCCTGATTCAGAAGTTATTAGCCAAGGTGCTGTGCTAACACATTTATACTGCCATGATAATCCATCTGTATTACTTTCGCAAGCTGAGTTATACCTCTGCTGTGCACCCACTTGGTCTGAGCAAGATGAGAAACCTCACAGTAAAAAGGTCACTCGGTGCCTCTGCAGCAGCTGGCTGAGAAAACTCCCAGCCAGGTCAGCGTGGGCATCATCACAGGTGTGATGGGCTCAAACCTCTTCCTACCTCAGCCTCGTATTTCTCCTGGGTATTTCTGAGACAAATCCAAATGTGAGAGATGATGTATCTGTTATCATATCTCAAAGGTGATGACAGTTGTGGAAAGGAGAGAGGAAGCTGGGGTTTTCAAAAGGCGGCATTTTAGTTTTCTGTTCATCTGCTTGTTTTTAAAATTTTAATAGTTCTTCAATGTTGTTCATTAAAAGGAAGAGAGGGGAGGGAGCACTGGAGGACAGCTAAGGTATTGAGGCAATTGAGGTAAGGTAATTGAGGCAAATGCTAAACAGATGAATATTTGTTCTTTGGAAATAAAGGGAGATTATGCCTCATTGAGATAGTCTGAATGTAGGAAAGGAATAAGAAAGCCACGTTGCCGAATGGGTTAAAGCAGAGGTTTGGCTTGTGTGACTCATCTCCCAGAGAGACTCCCTTCCCTGAGGTACTCTGGTCTTCCTCAGGGCATCCCTGTGGTGTGTGCAGCTCAGCACAGCTGCTGGAGTGAATGACTGGAAACAAGTCCTGAAAACACACAGGCAGCTGTCTTGTTTCTTAACACCCTGCAGGGAGGACTTCAGAAAGCACCAGAGAGGCCACGTATCATCTGGTGCCAGTCCCCGAACCCTGCCGCGTGGCTGGTGCAGGGCAGTGGGGGGTCTCCGACTGCAGGCTGCAAAGCTCATTTACACCTTCCCTTGCCATATTTTTCTCCACACATCAGGGCAAACGAGGCTAATGCTTGGAGGATACACACAGAGATGTTTCCAAGGGAATAGCGGAGTGGCAGATCCAAGGTGGGACGTTCTGCAGAGGAGCCAGGGATGGGAGAGCCCTGGGAAGATAAGGGGATGTCACAGCTGCTGGCACACAAATTACTGAGATGCTTATGCTAACTAATAGGAAATACCCAAAAGAGAAGGGAATAGTCCCTGTGTCTCCTTTACAAGCTAATAAGAAGGAATACCGAGGCACTTGAAATGGATTCAGGCTTTGAACAACACTCCTTCACTTAAGTGCCTGCAGAACTCACCTGCCCTGGGGACTTTCAGGATGTTTGGGAGGGACTGGTCTCAGCCTCATTTCAGCCATCTAGAAGTTGCACACATAGTCTAAGTAAATTTTCTCTTTCCACTGGAGAAAACACAAGCGATTCGCTTGAACAAGAGCCTAGGTGAATCCCATTGTATTTTCTGAACAGCCTTTTATGGCTAGAGACACTTCCACCATGGTAGCTTCCAGTTATGTGCAATAAAAACTGTGTGCGCTAAGGATCTCTTGAAGGTGCCTTTGGATACTGCATCTACCCAAATACTAGTTGCATTACTCGGGATTTTTGTGCATCGTTCTTGTAAACTTAGACACAAGCATCTTGTCATATGTTAATTTCTCTATGTGCCTTTGTAAAACATTCCTAAAGGTAGGGCATGAAAATTCCCCACCACACCTCAACTGACCTTTAGCTTCTACTCCAAAAGGCCAGGAGTCTCGCATAGGTCCTGTGTTGTATCTGCCAGTGCTGGTGGTTCTCAGGTATCACAGGGATCTCAAATGACACTGGACTCTTGTGTTCCTGAAACTAAACTCTGGACCTAAATATGTTACAGGATAACTCATGAACCTTGCTTTCTATTTTAGTTTGGATTTCTGTATCATTGGACCCCTTTTGGCAGGTGGGTGGGTTTTTTTAATGATGCAATTTTTAAAGATAAGTATGTATTTCAGACAACTGGACTTGGCTTTCTACAGATTTGGAATTAGAAGTGCATTAAAAATGGTTCAAAGCCAGTTCTATTATCACAGGGACACTAGAGGTGAACTCGAAATATGGAAACCAAAAGGTCAGTGATACATATCAGCTTTAGACTTGTAGAGAGCTCAGCCAAGAGCATAAAGACACTGTCCAGATAGCCATCTGCAACCAAATCATTCTGAATGCTGAAATTTGCTTATAAGCTAAGTTAGTATAAGTCTGAACTTTATTGGCTTGTTTTAGTGAGCCCTGAGAGCTTTGGAAACCCTTGCCTCACTTTGACCCTCCTGAAGATTTGGCCTATGTCTCTACATCTCCTTAAGAAAGTCATTCAGATTTAATGTATATATTTGATTCATGACCGCTTTTGTCATTAGCTGAACATATTGCAAATTGTTGTAAAGTTTTATTCTTATTTTGTACTCTGACAAAAAAGCTTCACAAAATGTTACTCTAAATCTTTGATACTACTAGCTAAATATTCAGAAGGAGTAAGGGGATATAGTATGTAGGGAAGAATTACCATCTTAATGAGGTTTGTCTCATTAAACAGTCTCACTCAATTAGTTTCACAGATTTTACTTTAAGAATAGGAACACAGAGCTCTAGATATCTGTAGCTAATTTTGGCTTATTTAAAACTGAAAGACCAACCTGCCAAAAAATATTGGAGTGGAAGGACAGTAATGAATGTGGTCTTGGATCTTTTAAAAACGTAAGTTTTTGAATCAGGAAATGAGATTAAAATACATTGTCAATTAAATAAGAAATGTGCTGGTAATTTCCCCAAACAAAATGTGATAAAGGATAAAGCATTATTTGTAATACAAAGGCCCTTGGTGTTCAGACAATTTAGATTTGTGCTGTTTTCCCAAAAGTCTGTATGCACATTCTGCTTTCTACCTTTGCTGACCTATGATAAAAGCTTGTCAAAGGTCTTAGGCAACATCATTGTCATCTGCTGATAATGTGAAAGCATCACCTGCACACGAAGTGACATTTTATGTGGCTGAATAGAGTTGCTTTTTCTAATCTGTCACTTCTTGTTGTGTGGGCTTTGTCAGATTTCCCCCGCATTGCACTCTGTTCTCTGCATCCCTTGTATAAAACAATACCCATGATGTTCAGTAAAACTACATTAAGGATCAGCTGAAAAGAAAAATGTTTTCAACAACATCCAGCAATGCATGTTTAGGGAAAGGATGCCAAACCAAGGGAAGTGTACAGTGATGCTTTCCTCAATATGCCCTCCTATCCCCTGGCAATCTAAGGTTTAGGGACTTTAAAAGCTGGAGGATGCATTGTATTAGGAGACCCAATAGACCTTCTCCAGATGTAGTCAATTTTTTAATTCAGGTACAACCTCTGCAGCTAAATGAACTCCATTAAGTGGCTTCCTCAAGTGCAAAAGAGATGAGGCTGATATGCTGTACGACAACAAAGTGGATACAATGCACTGCAGTATCAAAAGGCAAGATATATTGGAGTAGTTCACCTGGAAAAGTGGAACTAAGATACTCTCTGTAACCTGGGTAGTCAAGCTAGCTTTTCTGCATTATGATATATGAACTAACCAGCTTGTACCAGAGGTAACCACAGGGTGCAATGTAGACATGCTCTAAAACTCAGTCGGCATGATTCATCTCACCAGACTCTCAACATCTGCAGTGAAACTGCCTCTAATGGAGGTGGGCACCTGCCTGGAAAATAATGGGCACTTGTAGGAAATTATACAATTGACCTACTTTGGCATGAAATGAATCATGCCTCCAAAATACTTGTACCTCACATAAGCCTACTGGCAGGCTGGAGTTCAGATGTTGATCTCTGTGTTTGCTTGGATGAAATGCCATTCCACTCCTATGATAAATATAACTCAATCTACCACATGAAGTGAAGAAGAGAAAGAAATTAACTCTATGCCTGATCCAGAGACTAGTAACATCAACAAAAAGACTTTCACTGACTTTACACCTAGTTCCAATTTGCTGTCTGTGTGGTTTTCTAAAGCATTTTGCCCAAAACAGTTTTCAGGAATTTATACTGCTGTGGAAAATTTCCCTCCTCCCTCCCCGAGACATCCTGAGATACTGGTATACTGCAGATTTTAGATGAGTCTTAATTTTGGGGAGTATGGATTTGTCAGGCCTTAATGGTTGGTTCAAGTATTTTTCAGTAGCAATAACTTCCAGCAAAATGATGTGTTTTTAAATCACTTGGATTTTTTTTTTCTTGAAAGTAATTTCTGAAAGAAAGAAATAGTGTTAAAAATATTTTAACTTGCATTTATGAGCTACTTTTGAAATGGGTCTTTTTTAAATAGTTTTAGAATCATAGTCATAGAATTGAAGAATGGTTTGGGCTGGAAGGGACCTTAAAAATCATTTGGTTCCACCCCCCCTGCCATGGGCAGGGACACCTTCCATTGGCCCAGGTTGCTCCAAGCCCTGTCCAGCCTGGCCTTGGACACTGCCAGGGATGGGGCATCCACAGCTTCTCTGGGCAGCCTGGGCCAGTGTCTCATCACCCTCACAGTAAACAACTTCTTCCTAAGACCTACTCTAAATCTACCCTCTTTCAGTTTAAAAACATTACCCTTCATCCAATCACTACACTCCCTGATAGAGAGTCACATCCCCATCTTTCCCCTTTAAGTGCTGGAAGGCCACTAGAAGGTCTCCCCAGAGCCTTCTCTTCTCCAGGCTGAACAACCCCACTCTCTCGGCCTCTCCTCATAAAGGAGCTGCTCCAGCCCTGTGTTCACCTTTGTGCCCCTCCTCTGAACCCACTTGAGCAGGTTCATGTCTGTCTTATGCTGGGGGTCCCAGAGCTGAAAGCAATGCTCCAACTGGGGTCTCACAAGAGCAGAGAAGAGGAGGGACATCACCTCCCTCAACCTGCTGGTCACAATTCTTTTGATACAACCCAGGATGCAATTGGCTTTATGGGCTGTGAGCACATACTGCCAGCTCATACTCAGTTTTTCATCCACCAGTGCCGAAGTCCTTCTCCCCAGGGCTGCTCTCAATCCATTTACTGCCCAGACTGTATCCATGTTTGGGATTTCCCTGACTGAGGTGCAGGGCCTTGTACTTGGCCTTGTTGAACTTCATGATGCTGGTGCTTAGGGACATGGTTTAGTGCTGGACTTGGCACAGTGTTAACATTTATGGTTGGACTCAACGATCTTAAGGGTTTTTTCCAACCTAAGTGATCCTATGAAGTTCACGTGGTTTGCCTCTGGACAGCATCCCTTCCCTGTAGATTATTAACCACACCACTCAGCTTGGTGTCATCCACAGACTTCCTGAGGGGGTCTATGTCCCCAGCAAAGATCTTAAACAACACTAATATAGACCCCTGAGGGACACCACTCATCACTGGTCTCCACCTAGACATTGAGCTGTTGACCACAACCCTTTGAATACAATCATCCAGACATTTTCTTATCCACTGAGTGGTCCACCCATCAAATCCATGTCTCTCCATTTTAGAGATAAGGAAGTTGTACAGAACAATATCGAACACTTCATACAAGTCCAGGTAAATTATGTCTGTCACTCTTCTCTTCACCACCACCACCATAATCCTATCATAGAAAGCCACCAACTTGGTCATGCACAGTTTGCTCTTAGTGAAGCCATGTTAGCTGTCACCACTCACCTCTCTGTTTTCCATGTGCCTTACCATAGTTTCCAGGAGGATCTGGTCCATGATCTGGCTGGCCACAGAATTGAGACTGACCAGCCTATAGTTCCCTGGGTCTTCCTTTTCTGCCTTTTTAAAAATGGGGGCTATGTTTCCCCTTTTCCAGTCAGTGGGATTTTCACCAGACTGTCACAATTTTTTAAATAGGGTGCACAGTGGCTTAGGAACTTTGTCTGCCAGTTTCCGCAGGACCCGCAGATGCATCTCATCAGGTCCCATGGATTTGTGCACCTTCAGGTTCCTTAGATGGTCTCAAACCTGATCTTCTCCTATGGTGGGTGGTACTTCAATCTCCCAGTCCCTGCCTTTAGATTGTGTGAACTGGGATGTTTGGCTAGCACACTTGCTGGTGAAGACCAAGACAAAATATTTGTTGAGTACATTCCCCTTCTCCATGTTGGTTGCAGACAGGTTTCCCGTTTCACTCATCAGGGGGCACAGTTTCTTTCATCTTCTTTTGTCATCCTGAAGAAATCCTTCTGGCTATTTTTTACATCCCTAGCCAAGCCCAGCTCCAGCTGCGCCTTGGCTTTCCTAATCCCCCTCGCCCTGCACTCTTGAGCCATAACTTTATAATCTCCCCAGGCTGTGTATCCCTGCCACCACTGCCTATGCCTTTTGGTTTTGTATTTCAGTTTGGCTAAGAGGTCTTGACTTAACCAAGCTGGCCTCCTGCCTCCCCTGACTGACTTCTTATATCTCAGAACTGAGAGCTTTTGTGCCCTAAGAAAAACGTCTTTAATATCTCCCAGCTCTTGTTCACTCCTTTACCTCTGAGGGGAGTTTCCCAAGGGATCCCATGGCACTAGCAGCCTAAATAGCCAAAAGTTTGCCTTTCTGAGGTTTAGGGTCCTGACTCTCCTTTTCACTTCTCCTGTACCCCTTAAGATTGGGAATTCTACCAAGGCATGATTGCTGCAGCCCAGGCTACAGCCTACCCCAGTCCTGACCTCTCCAATAAGTTCTTTCCCATTAGTGAGCAACAGGTCTAGCCGTGCCTCTCCTCTGATTGGTCTCTCCATCACCTGGACTAGGACCCCAGTAATTTCTTGGACTGCTTGTCATTTGCTGTGCCACTTTTCCAGCAGATGTCCAGGTGACTGAAGTTCTTTATCAGGATCAGGGCCTGCAATCATGATGCTTCCTGCAGTTGAAGAAGGAACTCTTCATCAAGCTCCTCTCCTTGATCTGGTGGCCTGTAGTAGAAACAAACCATAAAGTTTCCTTTGTTGGCTTGGTCTCTAATTTTTCATCTATAAGCTCTAGACCTGCATATTGCTGTTCTCCAACGATAGCTCTGTGCAATCGAGCCTACTTTTGTCACAGAGGGCAACTCCCCCACCTCTCCTCTCCTTCCTTGCCTGTCCTTCTGAATACTTCAGAGCCATCAATCACAGCACTACAATCATATGATTCATCCCACCAAGTTTCTGGTCATAGTTTTCCATCTGGGCAGCAGCTACCAGCTCCTTCTGTTTGTTTACCATGCTGTGTGCATTAGTGTAGAGACACTTCAGCTGGGCTATTTGCCACATCACCTTTTTAAAGGAGTTTGCCTTAATTCCCTTAAGGTAATTGACAGGTATTTCCCAGTTGCTTTCTGATGCCTTAGCAGCCCTTTATCTTTTATAGATAAAGAAATCAAGTCTTTTCTAAACAACAACAACAAAAAGAACAGTTTTGTTTCAAATATATTTTTTTCTGATTGTCAGTGTTCTAAAACAAATCAGGAACTAAAAAAATAATACCTTTTTTGAAAGGATAGTGTGCTATATATTCTTTAATGGAAAAACTCTGCTTGTAATGTTTGAATTTTAATGAAGCTATGCTTTTTAATAAAAAATAACATCGATACAGAAAGTTCAACAGTTTACACTCTCTCCTGTGCACTACAAAAAATGTGTAGATTAGCTTTAGCCGTATTTTTAAAATATACATACACAAAATTCTGGGATGAAACCAAGGTGGTGTTTTTCGTATTCAAGGAAATAAAGTTGATATTCAAGCTAAACTATGAAAAAGACACACATCTTCTCAAATATAAAGATAATCACCAAAGACATTTTTTTATATTCTTATCAAAAAGGAGGAATATGGGGGGGGGGGGGGGGGGGGGGGAGGAGCACCAACAAGACATAACTGTTTTAATGAAAGAAGAAGGTATCAGTAAATGAGGTGGGGAAAAAATAGCCTATAATCCCCATTATGAAGTACAGATTGTAAAGACCAACAGATGATATCTGTATAAAAAAATACAACCTATACAAATAGCAGGGGACCTGCGAATAAGCCAAATCATCAAATTGCACATGTGGGTCTGTAGGGTTGCGTGTGAGCCAGGAGTCAGTTCATTAACCCAAATGACCTACAGTGCTGCAAAATCAGGTTACTGTTGAGTCTGCCATTCATCAGGTCCTCTCTCCCTTGAATTCCTGCTCCTACTTGGGAAATAATTGCACAAGTTTTACTGAGAATAAAGGCATCTGGGGCCTCTTGCTCTTCTTGATAGCTTCAGCATGTCTCAGCTCAGCACAACACAGGTGGAGGTCACCAGAATAGCCCATCTGAGTCTCTTCTAGTCCATTTGATTCCTCAGACAGAGACCACTCATGTTGTATCAAGGACCTGATTCTTCATAAAACATTTTTGGGAAGATCTTCCTTCTGGAAGAATGAGCCATAAGTCTTGAATGCTGTGAGGGAACTCATAGACAGCATCTAAATGGCTGAATGAATAATCACAAAGGCCACACACTAGCAACAGATGTTTTTAGGCTGGAAATAAAAAACAGGTTTCTAAGCATGGCAAGCATGAGAGTCTGGGGTAACAGCATCCCAGTAGAAATATGCATATGGATTGAGGAGTCAAGAAACATGCCAGTTTTAAGATGAACCTTAATAGATTTTGGCTGTGGATTATGGTGATACCTCAGGATCTGGCACTGTGATCATGAAAGTCCTTTTGAATCTGATGCTTTACGTTCCTTTTTTTTCTGGCAAACCATGAAATGTTAACTGCTTTAAAGCCTTTCCTCCTACTGCATCAAGAAGGCAGAGTGGAGCAGAATGACAAAATTATATCTTACATTACCTTCTCTTTTCTCCACCTCATAAAATTTTCCTTTGTTTCCATGTGTGGTTTTAAAACTTTATAAGAAGCAGATTAAATAAACCCCATTTTTAATAATTCTTTTTTTTTCCTGTTTACTTATTTGTTTTGATCAACTACTGACAGTATATGCACTGGCAAACCATAAAACACTGATCTGATGGCTGACTAACAAGACTTATATTGCCATCTCACTGGGCAGAACAATGATGCAATCTTTTTGTTTTATTAACAATAAAATAAATACATTGCTCCTGAGAGTCTGGAACAACATGCAGAAGCATGAAACAAGCCCGGCAAACCCAGGAACACTGTCACTTCAGAGTAACGCATGACTTGAAGCCTGATTTAATGTCATAAACTCAGAAAATAAAGACAGAAGATGGCGAGAATAGTGGACTGAGCTCTGTAGGCATTAATTAATATTTGTCATGTTTTTCCCAAAATCTGCTGTTGGTCCTCAGTGAATCCTGGGCTAAGTGTTGAGGCTTGGGGATTCCAGTCTCTCCTGGCCTGCACACAGCAAAGCACCCTTAACTCGGCACGTCTTGGTAGCACATCCCCCAAATTCACCTTCTCTCCTGAATGGAGTGTAAATTTGACACACACACCAGCTAGGTCCTCAAGTAGCCATGTCTTTTGAATTAACAAATTCTCCAAATTGTGAAGAAAAGGGGATTGAAAGCTAGGCATGTTGCACAGGTTTTCCAGGGCAGTTTTTAAGGCAGCTATGCTGACTTCGCACTGTGAATCCTGACACTCACAAGGTTCATTCCGTCAGTGTTAGACACAATCTCCAGCTGAGGGTAGTGGAACAACAACCACAGGAAGCAACCTCTTAAAACATGATGGACTTTTCTGCACTGGTGGTTTGGCTACAGCCTGAATTGTGTTTTCCCAATGCACTTGGAAATACCATGTTGCGGATAGAGCGCCTGGAGAGAAAATTGCATATTTTGTTTTAACATTTAACACACTTGATACATTGCTTTGCAAGTTGTTGCATCCATGCTACAAAGCAGTTTCCCCCCAAAAAAAGATGTCTACAAAGACTGGGCAGGTTTGCAACACTTAATGGATTGTAGAGGTGGCACCAAGCATGCTGGTACATCATGCTCTATCACGCAGTGTACCCTGATGAAAAGCTAGCATATGTCTGTAGGCCAGTGCTGTTGTATTAGCCTACCTGAACCTCCGGTCTTGCAAGCTCTGTCTCTCCAGGAGAGTCATTTAATTATGAGCTACACTGGTTGTAGTTCTGGAATTCATGCAATCATTGTCAGCTCCAAAGTCTTCACCATATATCTACTCTCACTTCCTCTGAACTTGATAAAATTTTTGTGGTAGTGTCTCTATAATCCTCTTTTTTCCTAGCCAATCACTGCTCAGTCATGCACTGTACCTTATACACTACAATGTTTATTCTAATGGTTTGAATTACATCCCCTCTATGTCCCCAGAAATGCATTTTCTGCTAGAAAATCAGTGCATTGTGACAAAAAATCAAAATACAAACACTGCAGCATGATTTTTTAATTCTTATTTAAAACAAAATGTGATGTTAGAAACCTTAACTTAATTATTCTTGGGTTTGCACAACAAGCAGTTTGAAAAGACAATCCAGAAAAAATTATCTTTGCACCCGTTTGGAGCTGAAACCCTGATTTGGAGCTCAGATTTACAGTCCTACTCCTGCAGAGAGGATGGTATTGGTATGTAAAGCATCAGGTCTGTTCCTGGCACTGACTGCATAAATGGCTGCGTGGAGGCACACAGCCCCTGATGTCATTGTGCTGGGGGAAACCTGTCATGCAGGAAGAGGGATATGTCAGCCCAGAGCAGGCTTTCAGCAGGGCACTCCACCTCATAGTGAACATATTACAGAGAGAACCTGGAAACACATGAACTGTCTTTTACACTGCTGCAGTACGTTTATAGTGGATGCAGCACATTGGCATGGCATGGATGTTCTTGCTGCAGACAGCATTTCTAACACCCATCACAAATACTTACAGTGGAAGGAACATCAGGCTAGCTCTGAAAAAACAGCCAAATTGTAATCTTCTGAGAGAGAAAAGAGAAAGAGAAATTTGCCAGAGATAATCTCTCTATACATTAATTTTCATTTCTTCTCTTAGCCTTAGCTAGAAATCCAGATTGTTTTCTAGCTGGATTAATCTACAAAGGCCCATTTTCATTGTATTTCCATTAGATACAGATGCTATCGCTATGTGCCAGTGCATATTACCAAGCAATTAATCTCAAGAGTTATTATTTCCCTTTTTATTGAAAGAAATATTCTTGAGTTCATAAAACTATGTAAAGGCTTGGAGCAGCTTAGCTAAATTCCATGCTAAAGGCAAATGCTCTTTGGAAAGAAATTCTCTCCAAAACTACAAGCCTATGCTCCTATCTAGAATAATTTCACCCTAATATAAACAATGGCCTCTCACAGTCTGAGTGTCTTTGCAAGCTCCCCTGACATTATCACTCAAAACTCTTACTCCTTTGTTACCCACTGTTAAAATGAAAAGTTCTTTTTGTGGTACACACAAGCCAGAGGTGACACAATTAAATTAATCTATTTGTCATAGAAAATTTAAATCAGCAGGAATTAAATGACAAATAAATTAAGATTGGCAGCCGCTTCCCCAGGGAACAATATATAAGCTTCCTAAATTCAGTGAAAAGTGTTCTCCCCTCAGCCTTTGATCTGCTATCTTCAATCAATATTTCCATCTTTAAAGACAGCCAATCCAAAGTTGCACCATACTACACATTTATGAAAATGGTTCTCGCTTGACGGGGTGGCTAGAGGTCATCTGAGGGTATGAAGTGAGGCAAAGCTGCCATCAGCTTTTAAAAGTGTTACCAGAAATTGGATTTTCCAAGAGCAAAACCAGCATCCATCACCATTATTTCGCCAGCGAGTCTGAAGGAGGAGACCTGAGCTCCACCGGCACAGTAACTGCAGGACCAATCTCCTTCCAGGTGTCCCTGTCCCAGGGTAAGACCTAGAGCAGGCCTGCATGGCTCAAACACCACTCGTTTCGCCTTGTTGGAGGGCTGCAGCTTGTTAACAGATTTCTAATGCTTCTTCCTTCTAATGCTGGAGTTAGCTTCTCCCGGGCTTCTGCACCAAGGGAAGAGAGAGGCAGGCCTTTAAATTCTGCATCTAATGGCTTTATCCTCCAGCTATGAGAAGATCAAAATTATTTACAACTAATGCTATCTAGTGTAGCCCTGCTCCCACGTCTCTGTCCTTCTTCCCTTGTGGCACCCAAAGGTGGCAAGTCAGTACTTCATAATGCATTTCCTCATGCCCTGGACCCACTTTCCTGTCCCATGACAAGTTGTCCCTACCTCAGCTCTGCTAACTGCCTTAGTCCTGGATTACAACCACACAGCCATCTTAAAAAACTCCAAACTCCTTGCAGACTCTACTCAGTACCTTCTTCTCCTCAAACTGAGACTCTCCCCACTGCCTCCTGCTGTGGGAGCCCTCCTTCCCAAAGCCTGTCAGATGTTCTCATCTCCCTTCCCACCAAAAGCACAGAACTCAAAAAGCAAATATTGGAGGAAATATCTTTCTTAAAAGAAAACAAAACCAAGCCTTGAGGTCTACCAGGATTCCCCTCAAAGACAACAGGATTGAAACAGCTTAACTATGAGCAACCTGGGCCTTTTATTATTTTTAACACTAATCATGTACTTACTTGTCATTGCCATTAATTCTGTACGCTGCAGACATACCAAGTGTCTCATTGCACTGCAAGTGCATGGAGTGAACCAGAACATGTATGTCCCTTTGTGGTTGCAACGTGGCTTCTGAGGAGGGTTAGCTTTCATTTTTTAGTTCAAACACTTAATATTCAGACACTGTCGTGGACATTGTTTATCTGTCTAGTTGATTCCTGTTCCAGAACCAGCAGCAGAAAAGACAAGGTACAAAGAACACATTAAAAATACAGGAACCCTTGTCACCCTTTTATTATGCAAGACCCTATGTCACCATTTTATTATACCAGAAATGTCCGATCGAAGGAGCATGCATTTTTTTCATCCCTCATTAAAAGAGTATGGCCAACGTATGCACTTTCTGCACTATCACCAAACAGGACACTGTATTCAGAAAAGATTTCCGAGGAATGCACAATTTTATCATGAAGCTAAATAGCATGGAATAGGTCAACCAAAGTTAATGGTCAAGTAGGCTAAAATAAGTCAATGAAACGCCTCGCTGTGAGGACTGTGGTGACCGATCACTGCTGTGCTTGAAGTCCCAGCCTATATCAGGCCCCTTTGCTCCAGGCTGGGGGTTGTTCCTGTCCCTGCAAGCTTCCAGTGTCCTGGCCTGATTTCTGCCAAGTGGCAGCACACTTCCAAAAGTAAATGTCATAAATCATCACTGGCTTTGTCAACAGACAGAAAGGGCATTGAAATGTTGTATTAGTCTGTTGATGCCATTTCCAAGGAAGAAGGCAAGGAAGAAAGCTTTATTTATTACGCAGAAATGGCTGGGGAAAGCAGGGGTGAGCGGTGACACAAGCCATGATGCTACTGAAGTGACACAGTGAAAAAAGCCTGGGGATATAACAAAGGCAGGGTTCAGTGTGTGCCTGGTGCCATTTTAGATACCTTAGGGTAACTGACCTGGCTACAGATGCCTCTTCAAACCTCTCTAGGTCCTGCCAGACCATGTGGATATCTCAGGTGCCCCAGGGCACCTGGATAAGCACTAACTTTGCATGTTTAAGCAACTCAATCCCACTCCAAGTCTCCAGCTTCCTATACATCCACTTTTAAAGTAGTCTAAAGAGTGTGGCTTTTTAGCTTACAGTGTATATTCAGTTATAAATCATGTAGCACAAAGCCTGTGCGACTAGTGCATCCACACAGCCCAAAGTCCCTGGATACTACCCTGGTACAAGTTATGACAAATTAGGCTGAATCTAGGCTCACTTATTACTCTTGCATAAAAAACAGGGGGTGCAGCTTCCTTGAGTGTAAATAGGCCCTTAGAGCACACACACAGAAGTAGCCAGCCCACCAGCCACAGTGCAGAGCCCCCGTGGGAGAAGATCCAACAAAGCACCACAAAGGTCCGGCCAGCTGAATTCCACATTGAAAGAAGATAACAGAGGCTTGCCTGCCAAACATCCCGCTCAGATGTTTGGGGCTTGACACAAACGAGAAAGCAGCAGAGAAGCAAGGACACGAGGGAAGCACTGCGAGTGCATTATACATGAAGGATATCTATACTGATGATAGCTAGAGACTTTATAAGAAAGCAGTCCTAGACCAGAACATTAATGTTACAAGAGTCTATCTAAAGAAATCTTCCCAAACAAGAAGCTGGAGGAACTCATTAAGAGAAACTTCCCTTATAAAATATAATAAAAATAGTTACAGACTTCCTTTAGAACTTGACACTCCTCTAGGCACTGAGGAGGTGATTTTTCAGACCAACTGTAGACTTTTGCAATGTAGATTTGTACTCTTGAATGAGTCTCCATAGGTTCCTACGAAGCCGCTGGAGACAAATAGGCACTTCATCTCACTCTAAAGCACGTTGCAAAATATGGTAAATTAATTGTGCCCTAAAAATGTCTCTTTTTCTTCCCATCAGCTGTGAAGAGATCCTTGGCTTATTAGCTCAGATGTGAGATGATTAGCTCACATCTACACTGTGAATATCTCATGTTTATGCAATATAAATTTTACATGGAGTGTTTGCTTATTTCAACTGTATATGATGACACTGTTTCATAATATATAGCTAATGCTTTATGTACCAGTATTGCATATAGGTTTTAAGATCCTCTGCAGATGTGGGCAGGAATGAATTTCTTCATCTACACATTGTTTGAGATGTAAAAATTCTTCTCCTTTGTGTATTGAGACAAAACCAAGATATTTTTAAGTTTTTCATAACCCTCAAGGAAAATTAATACAAGGTAGCCAGTTTCATGCCCTTTGGGGGACTGAACAAAGATCTTTGAGATATATATTTATATTTAATTTTCATCCCAGTCCTAAAGGAGATACTACCTTCTGATTTGGGTGTGGCATCTTTGCCTTCAGGGAATCTGTAGTTCATTGGCATAGGGATTTTTTACACAGATTTCTCATATCTCACACGACTTCTCAGACCACCCTACTACTGTATGTCCCATAAAATAATGCTACTCCTTCCTTTCTGCTTTAATGCTGACAGGAAAGTTCCACCTTGAATCTAAGAAGAAGTTTGCAACAGAGGTTTTGCTAAAACTGACACATAAGGGCAAGGTATTTCAGTGCAGGTAAATCATCATTTACTTAGGAATAACTTCATTTAATTAGACATGTAATAGTGTTGAGGTTCTTCTCTACTGATTACAGAGGGAGGAAAACAACTACCTTAATTCACCTCATGTTTAAATTGTTGAAGTGAGGCATCTTATCCTTGTGAATGAAAGAACAATTGTGGTGACACAGGTCGAGGCGGACTGAAAAAACACTATGTCTGCATGGCTAGGTTTGGACAAAATGGCAAAAATGGCCTTTATTGTTTATACAAAATATTTATATATCTTAGACAGTACATGTGTCAGACCCTCATAGTGTTTTGTGTTCTTCTTCTTGCTTGCTATTTGCTGTTGCTGTAGGTGCCCGTATGCTGCGGTTCTAAGTTCCGGTTCTTCACACCCTGTTTACATACCTGACAATTTGTGGCTGTCTTAAAGGTACACGGCTAAGTATTTGAAGTCAACTAACTTGTCTGCAGACCCTCTGCAGACCCCAACAAACAATAGAAAAATAAAAAATAAAAAATAATAAAATCCCAACCAGTTCATTAGGAAAAAAAATAATGAAACAGAGAAAAAAGTGCTCAAATTGAGGAACTGTAGAAAAAGTGATTGGTTTCTCTGCTTCTTTAGCATCATCATATCTTTCCGTGGGAGGCTATAGGCAGGTGATTCTTCTCAGAGAAGCTTTCTCTAAAGCAGACCCTAAAATTATTATGTTTCAGTCATTTACTGCAGAAGAAGGAAAAGAAAGTAGTATTCAGTCTTCAATGAGTCTTCTAAAACATATTTACTGCTGATTGAATACCAATGGAGAGTTTCAAACAAATAAAAATTTTAGAAGGTACAAATCTTTCAAAAAGGTGTTAAATAAATATTCACTTTCAATCCACAGATGCAGTTTTGATTCCTCTATAACTCAAAGAATGAGCTGGCTCTGAGCTGCAGCCTCCATAGCATTTCAAAAGTGCTGCTTCAATGTCCTTACCTGACAAATTTCTTTAGCATGTGGTGGTATGTTGTACAGAACTGACTTTAAAGGACTGCTTTACTTAATCAACTGCTTAAACCCTCAGCCAAATGGAAAGTGAGATGAGCAGACAGCTGGCTATATCCTAGCATCCCCAAACACCATTATCCTTTTCCAAGCAAACACCTATTGCAAATCACAAATCACAGAATCACAGAGCTGTGACCCTTACTGTGGTGTGACTCTAGCATAGACTCTTCCGCTCCTTGTTTGTCCATGTGCTTTTGAAAAAGTTAAAAAAAAAAAAAAAAAACCCAAAAAAAAACCACCCGAATATCCTCATTAGTATTTGCATGCCAGCTGGACACAGAAACACAGACAGGCTCAAGACAATGGTGGGCACTGTATGTGCATACACAAGGAGATCTCAGATAGGCACTTCTGAAAAAACAACATTGAAAGGTGTTGTGTGAAAAACAGTGAAAGTATCAGCATGTCACGTTGCTGCTTCTAAGATTGCTTGGTTTCAATTTCCAGCTTAGCCATCTCAACATGATATAGGATAAGGCTTTGAGACTCAGATGAGAAAAATACCCTGATGTCTACCTCCCATTGAGATTACTGTATGTTAGATACCTCTGTTACTGCTCTTCATCTTCTCCACAGCTTCTCTTTATCAAATAGGGGAAAACAGTCTTATTTCCCCAAAATGAAAATTCAAGTTTTGACCAGTTACTCATTAGCAGCGTCTGACAGGATCAAGCCAAGCATCTTGAAGCTGACTTCTTTTGGGATTTAATTATAAAGGTCTAAAGTATAAAGACTTGTCCTCCCATTAAAGAAACAGACTGACTATTCAGTACTACTTGTTAAAAAGAGCGTTGTTAAAACAGCAATTTTCCTTCTCAGATTGCTTCCCCCCAGCTAATTTTTGATGATGAATTCAAATCTAGGAATATTTAAGATGTGTAGCACAAGCAGCTGTACTTTCTTTATTATCCTTTTTTTTTTTATAGAGAACAAATCAATCTCACATCTTAAAGCAATGGACAGCAAGAACCTACTTTTTCAGCTTTACACAAAGGGATTAATCAAGGAAGACAAGGAAACTAGTAGGGAGAGTGTCTTGGTAGAGTCGCCACAGGTCTTCAGGGCAAGGGAAGGAAGGAAGATTGCTAATGGGAAAAAGCTATGTGGCAGCTCCAAGAATGAATGGCATTTACTTCTTTTTTTCTGGGGAATGCAAAAAGCTCCCTGAAAAACTGCATACTGTGTTTATTCAGTCTGTTACACAACAGACTGTTGTCTTTTCAGTCATTTCTTAAATATTTATTTTGAACTCCAGCTCTCTCAATAGGGTTTAAGAGGATGTCCCATTGGCACCATGCAGATGGTGGCAAGGGGAAATTCTGGAATCAGCACAGAGGAAAATCAAACTGTGGGGGACGCTGAGATGATGCCTGCAACAAGACCAGGCATCTTGTGAGGTCCACTAATTTCTCTTACTTCTTAAAAAAAAAAGCTACATGTGTTATGAAAAGACTTCGTTAAAAATCCTGTCAGTTCTCTCCCACCTTTATCGTTTCCCAGTCACATATATCCCATGTCACATCTGACCTCATTCAATGAAAAAAAATGAAATCAACAATTAAGACACCTATCTCATTTGAGATGCCTACTGAAGGATGGCATAAACCATGCCCTTAGATAACCTCTATATCTCTCTCCTACCATAGCTCCATAAGCAGAACATACAAACCAAAGTCATGGAGAAGCAGCACATTATAAGAAAGCGCAAACTGTTCCTATGTAAACCATACATAGTCAAAGTGTGCTAGAAGGTATCTCATAATGTTAACAGACTTTTGTAATAGCCCTTGAGTAGCTCTTTAAAATGCTTTCTTTGTTCTTCTTTCTGAGATAAGGTTAAAAAAATCCACACAGATGGAAGTATAAAAAGAAAAGGTTGTAGGCAAGAGGCACTAGAAGCAATGAACTTTACACCTCCACAGTTAAAAGATGATCAGATGACCTGATGAGGCTGTCTACAAAACCTTGCAGTATAAAGACGGGGTGACAAATTCTGCACAGCCACTTGCTCTATGTATAAGGTAGCAACAAGGTAAGGAAAGAAGGCCACTTCCTTCAGCTGCAGTTCTATGAATGCTTCAGTTCTCACCTGCAGATGCAAGGAGACCTTGACGTCATCCAGTTTAATCTCGAAAGCTCAGAGAAGATGCACTCCATACAGACTGGCCTATTAAGTTTTATCTTCTTAAAACTTTTTGAAAAGTCAGTATTCTTTCTTCTGCCTTTATAAAAAGGTTGAGCAGTGTTTCAAATAATTTTCTTTTAATTACTGCCTGGAATATTTTTTACCTGTCAGCACAGGGAAGACATGCTCCTTCAAAATATTTATTAGTATGGTTCCTTGTCATTCTTCTAGGACTTCAGAGCCTTTTTGTCATGTGTGCCAAGAAAAACTGGAAAAGTAAGAGTTCATTTTGTTAGGCAGGTGTAGAATTACAATCTAGAAACAAAGAGGAGATAATAAAAATGGGAAGGAAAATAATACCAAGAATCGTAGAATCATTTAGGTTGGAAAAATATCTTTAAGATCACTGAGTCCAAACATTAACCTAGCACTGCTGAGTCCACCACTAAACCATGTCCCTAAGCACCACATCTACATGTCATAGCCAATGTATTTTTAAAGAATGGAATAACCTTAACATGTAGCATAGCTGATATGCATCAAAGTTTATAATAAATTTACAGATTTTATGTCACTAGATTAGTAAATCTTCCAAAAATTTATTTAGTGCAAAGTCCACTTACTAAGCATTGGAAAGCTGCTGCTCTGAGCACCTGGACAAGAGCTAAATGTAAATCAAGATTGATTTCAGTGCTAATGCTGATGCAGCCACCTAACAACGAACAAGACTATGGAAACTGGAATATCCTCCCAGGAATTTCAAGCACTGGGATGGAAAAGGTTTGAATTGATTCTGGGCTTAAAAGGGCTATTCATCATGATGCAAGAACATTCCTTTAAAGTATGGAAATATAGAGGACATTTATCAATAAGAAGCAGCAAAGACTTAGAGATTAACTATTTCTCTTTGTTCCTCTTCCAAAGCATAAGAAAAAGTCAGGAGATGCTAAGCACCCGATGGATTTTCAATGAAATATGATCACATAGAGATGGAATGCATACACCTGAGCAAAGTATCTACATTAAAGTGTGCTCATCACAGGTGATACCAACTTTTTTTCTAGTTAGAACGTGGTCCAGGGTAGTTTTGAAGCTACTGAACATGCCTGAATAAGAGTTTAATTAGCGAGACAATATGGAAATAATAATCTGATTATCAGATCTGACTGGTCTCCACCCACAGCTTCTGGGGATCTTGAGCAAGATCACCATCCTTCTGCCCTGAGCACTGCACAAACTCATGAGGACAAACACTTCCTAATAGAAGACAAATTAATAATACAAGGGTATGATTCAACTCACAGATTAAAATACCTGAAGTCAGATGTCTGTCTTATGGTACCTGGAGGTAAGGTAGGTGTCTAAACTCTCATTACAGTTCATGAATTTGCAAACTGAACACCACCTCCAGTGTCATAATTCTTTTTTGGTACGTGAGGAAGTCGAACACAGAGATAATGAGAGCCCAGACTATTCAATTAAATGAGTCTTTAACTAGAGAGAGTGAGTACAGGTCAGATCCCAGTGACTATCAATTCAACTGTATGTACTACCATACCACAAAAACATCCAAACTGGGCTAGAAGACATAAACACAGGATTGAAGGAAAGCCTCGGCCCTTCTGGACCAGCAAGTAGAGACGTGGTAGAATGCCCTAGATCATCTCAAATGACTATATCTGGATGTTTAGGCAGCTGGACTGACTTTGTTCTTATCCAGAAAGTCTATTATAGAGTTAAGATCTGAACACCACCTTGTCAGTCCAGAGCTTTATACACAGGACCAAGTGATTTCCTTCCACTGTTTGTCAAAAGCCACCTGATCTGCACTACCATGGACTTAAAGCAATGATTGCCATAAAGCACAGCAGCTTTCTGTCAGATCAGGATGCCATGAGACAGCCCTTTGCAGAAGGGGAATATAGGCATGTGAGCAGCACATCCTATCCCCAAGCTTCTGCAGCCATACCTTTCTGCTTTTAGCACTGTAGAACATGTGCCTCTACCATTTGGAACTTATTTACTATTTTTCTGATGTTCCTAAATAGGCAAAGGGTCACACAACAAAGCTAGGAAACATGCTTTTTTAGGAAACCATGAATTGTCACTTTAATCAGACCTTGAGCGATCTGACCAGTACATGAGGTTGAGCTTGGGAAAAGCACTGAAAAAAGAAACTGAGATAGATGGTGAAGTTTTGACCACTGAGTAAAAAAAAACCAAAAAACCAAAGAGTCGTCTTGAAATAAACATGCTACATTTTAGCTAGCAAGTAACCACAGAACCTGGAAAGGTTGCTTTGTATCAAGTCTTTACTCCTATAAGTTCAACACCCAGGCTATCATGACCAGTTAAAAGGGAGGCCTCCTCTTAGCTGAAAAACAATTAATGGAAAATGAAGGTTTAAAGTGAAAAAGAGAAGAGGGGAAGCACAGATGAAACTATGCCCAGAAGCTGCAATGCCAAGAGGGAAGGACAAAACATTCTGGCAGATACTATTCCAGAAGCATGATCCACCCAGTCCATTACCATGTCTTCAACAGTGGTTAGGGCTAGATGCTTCAGAAAGCACCAGACATCTCTTCATAAGTTAAAGGACTCTTTCTTCTTAGTATTTTTTTCTCCTATTAGTAAAAGTTGTTTTCTGTCTCGCAGAATGAAGGCAAACCAGGAGATTTGCCTATATTCACAGAAATATCCTCAAAGTAAATTTGCAAAATGCAGGTGCCACCTTGTTCTGATCATTGCTTTGCACTGAAGCACCTCATTTTGCTTGCTTCTCTTCTTGCAAAGGCAAAGTTTCTACAAAATACCCATGACTGACAATATATGTATGCTAGAATGAAAATGTACCCCAATTCCTCTGTCTGTGTCTAAGCATTCAGACTCAAATGGTGTTAGAGTGGGCCGTGTCCATGTGTCTGAGGGGAACAGATTTGTGTTTGATCAGTACAGAGTATCAGTTTGCCTTTGCCTCTCCATGCAGACATGCTTCAAGGCCAAAAAAGCTTTTCCTTCATTTATCACAGTTTCCTTTTCCTTCATTCATCACATCATCAACCACAAAGACTGTTTTGGTGAGAGGGATGGGATCCATGATTCTCCCATATTTGACATCCAAATTGGCAGTAGAAGGAATAAATGCTTAGTTCTTCAAACCTTGATATTTTTCTCCATGACCTGAGGGCAAAGGTCCAATTTTATATTACTCAGCTTCTGCTTAGAAAACCATGCCAATTCTGGATGCAGAGAAGTCTGAAACTTAGTCTTATTACAATGTGATGAATAAAAAAACTAGTTTGAGATTTTGAAACAAACCCTAGTCACCACTTCAATGCAGTGATTTGGAGGAACTTCTCAACCAATTCAGTAAAAAAGGCAAAATAATTATGAAAATTTATCAGTCAGGCATAACTTTTGTCATGCCTTGAGCTGATTATTTCTTCCATTTCTGAAGTGGAAGAGAGAGGGAGAACATCCTTTGACCTACAGAAAATGTTGATCATTAGAACGGGACTGTGGATGGAGGGATGACGGTCCTTTCAGAAATGTAGTTTTAATTTCAGTTCTGAGAGAAACCCAGGAAGTCTACCTTTCCCTCTCTTCTCCCTCCTTGTGCTTGTTTTTCAACTTTTAATGAGGAAAACTTCTCTGAGTCAAAAGATAGCAGTGACTCATGGGGCAGCTGAGTGCACAACACCAATGTCAGAGCTATTGTGCATTTAACATGGCTTCAGGGCAGGGTGCCATATTTATTTCCCAATGGAAAATTAAAGCAAATTCTAATTCCACAAATAAGGGCAAAGACAGTTAAAATACACATTTGCTTCACCTCTTCACATACAGGGAGAGTTATTTCTGTGTCACTAGCTGCTGCTTGGAGGAGAGGGCTGGTGTGCAGTGTGTGGGGCTTCCTCTGTGATGGGAAAGGGCTGCAAGCTAGAAATGGCAGGGAAAGGGTCTCCAACTGTCAAGAGTTGTAAGTGTCAGCTTCTATAAGACTGTTCAGCCTTTTATCCTATGGCCTTTGATGCTGACAGCTGAGAAAGAAAAAAAAAGAGTGAAACAAAAAAAACCTTCCCAGACACATACAAAACTTCAGCATGTGCCTTCAGTTTGTATTACATCTACCCACAAGATCAAGTTTTTCTTCATGCTGAATCCTGTTCTCATGTAGATCCAAAATGTGGCATTACAGGCAATTTAATCTGCAGAAAGTGCCAATTTCTGCACACCCACAGTGATGTAATCTTCCTGTTCCTGTACTTCAGGACACTAATAGGACAGGAACTAGACAAACACCTGTAAAATTCTGCAAGAAAAGATCAGCCCTCTACAAGTGTCTGAGGTGAGGTATATAACAAGAAAAGTTCTTTAAATCTTAAAATGCTTCAACCTCAAGGTCTAGAGCTGAGATTCTACCTTCTCATGCCAGACTTTTTTCCTTATTCCCAGACTACAGGGTTAGACAACTCACAGGGATACAGGCTGCAAGCCACAAAGCTGTGAGCTGTACCAGGTCCCACTGCTTGATAAGGGCTGGAGGCATCACCTCTCTCTTTCTTGGGAAGGTGCTCCCTGATGCAGGACAGAGGAAATAATCTCAGCAGAAAATGGGATATCATTGTCCTGTAACAGGGAGGATTGCCCAGGCTACCTTACACTAGACCATTTCTGCTCCTTAGTACACACGTGTTGTTTTCAAATTACAGAAATCACAGACTCACAGCATGGTTGGGGTTGGAAGGGGCCTCTGGAGACCATCCAGTCCAGCCCCTGCCAGAGCAGGTTCCCCTTGAGCCGGCTGCAGAGTCACGTCCAGGCAGGTTTGAATGTCTCCAGGGAAGGAGACCCCACAGCCTCTCTGGGCAGCCTGTGCCAGGGCTCTGCCACCCTCACAGTAAATTAGTTCTTCCTCATATTCAGAAGGAACTTCTCATGTTTCAGTTTGTGCCATTGCCCCTTGTCCTGTCGCTGGGCAGCACTGAAAAGAGCCTGGCCCGTCCTCCTGACACTCGCCCTGAAAGTATTTATATGCGTTGGCAAGATCCCCCCTCAGTCTTCCCTTCTCCAGCCCAACCAGCCCCAGCTCCCTCAGCCTCTCCTCATCTGGGAGATGCTCCAGTCCCCTCATCACCTTCGTAGCCTCCACTGGCCCCTGCCCAGCAGTTCCCTGTCCCTGGAACTGGGGAGCCCAGCCCTGGCCACAGCACTCCAGGGGCGGCCTCACCGGGGCAGGGCAGGGGCAGGATCCCCTCAGGGCAGCCCCAGCCCGTGCTGGTGCCTGGGGCTGTCCCTCCCCAGGGCAGGGCCTGGCACTGGCCTTGGCTGAACTCCATGAGGTTCCTCTCCGCCAACTCTCCAGCCTGCCCAGGCCTCGCTGAGTGGCAGCGCAGCCTCCGGGGCATCGGCCGCTCCTCCCAGCTCTGTGTCACCAGCCAACTCGCTGGGGGTGCTCCCTGCCCTTCACCCAGGTCACTGGTGAGTGAGTAGGATGGGACCGGACCCAGCAGTGACCCTGGGGAACGCCGCTGGCTACAGCCTCCAGCCAGACTCTGCGCCGCTGATCGCAGCCCTCTGAGCTCTGCCATTCGGCCAGTTCCCGACCCCCCTCACTGCCCACCCACCTCACCCGCGCTGCCTGAGCTGGCCTGTGAGGGTGCTGTGGGAGACAATGCCAAAAGCTTTGCTGGGATCAAGGTGGACAACACCCACCGCTCTCCCCTCTTCAATCCAACCAGTCATTCCATCATAGAAGGCTATCAGGTAGGTCAGGCATGATTTCCCCTCAGTAAATCCATGTTGACCGTTCCTAATGACCTTCTTTTCCTCCACATGCTTCAAGATGACCTCCAGGATGAGCTGTTCCACCACGTTTCTGGGGGTGGAGGTGAGGGTAACGGGCCTGTAGATCCCTGGGTCCTCCTTCAGGCCCTTTTTGAAGACCGGAGGCCATTGGCTTCCCTCCAGTCCTCAGGCACCTCTCCTGTGCTACATGACCTTGCAAATATGATGAAGAGGGGCTTGGCAAAAACACCTGCCAGCTCCCTCAGCACTCAGGGTGCATCCCATGGGAGCCAAGTTTGCTTAAGTGATCTCTAACATGATCCTCCTCAACCCCAGGAAAGTCTTCCTTTCTCCTCTCTTCCCTTCTTGCCTCCAGGGTCTGGGAAACTGGAGGGGCAGCCTTGGCAGTGAACACTGAAGCAAAGGCAACATTCAGTAACTCTGCCTTCTCTGTGTCCTTTGTCACCAGGGCACCCGCCTCCAACATAGTAGCTAAAGGGGTGACAAATTCTTTCAGAGATATAATAAGCACACCTGTCTCCCTAACAGCCTTTCTCTATGCTCAGGCCACTCTGATACTGACACTGCAGCATAAAAATTCAGCGCTTGTTTGTAAGTCTCTTTCATGCATCTTTTTAATGACCTTATTAACCAAATCAAGGAGGCATGTAAGGGTTTGGTGAGTGTGTTTTTTCAAGTAATTTTCAATACCTTATGATCAGAAGAAAACGTATATGCAGCTAAAATTAGAATAAGGTTACTGTGCATATGTGAAGCAGAACAATCAGCCAGGTATTCTACTGCTGTCCCCTTCAGCCCTCTCTCTGCTATGGCTATTTACGTGTAAAAATGTCAAGCTATTACTTTTCTGTGGCTCAGGAGGGATGTCTGTGGTTTGATATGTTCAGGCTTCTTTATATTCTTGCAGCCCTAACATCAGATTGTCAACCCCACATTAAAAATGATTGCTGCCTGCCTCAGCATTAGTGCCTGCTGTTAACCCACAACTGCGCTGGTGCAATTTTTTAAGAGTGCCTGGGGGTCTGAATCAGTTCTGTCAATTGGAGAGTGAGCGTATTGTATTTTTAGGTACTTTTCAAAACCCTAAGGTGATATTCAGCAATACGTCATCCCTGCAGCTGAGGGGACTGAGCTGCGAGGCCATAAAGCTGCGAGTATCCTTTGTATCTAATGTGAATTCAACCAGCCTGGCAGGTCCTCAGCTGGAGTATCCTGAGCCAGCTGCCTCCAAGGACAGAGTCTGGTAATGCACTAGCGGGTGCTGTGCTAGGCTATACAGCTGCTGAAGCTCTTCCATCCAGGGATGATATTTACTGCACGCATGACCTGTCATGACAATATCTCACTACATGTTAAATGGTGTCTCTTTTTTTTCCCCTCTAAAGCCTTGAAAATTAGTTAGTCATATATTCATGTCAAGCTATCCAAAACATTTGATATATTGGATTAGTTTGGATATTCTTTGTTTGTTATAAAATATTTGGGAAATGCCTTAGCTCCTGCAGGTGGGTTATGCAAGCAGAAATCCCAATGCATTATGACGGTTGGATATTTTTTATTCTGGCAGTAAGACATGAAAAGCAGACTTCAACTCAGAAGCTGGCCTGCTGCCTGAAGCAGGTTTAAATTGCAAAGGTAACTGGTGATCTCTGAACCATGCATGCAGTAGCGCTGATGACTGGAATTGCATTTATATGTCTTAGTCTGAAATTTTGGGTCAAATTTTATGCTAATGTAAATGATGTGGTTTAACTGATTGTATCAGAGATGGGCCAGTCTGGACTGATGGAGAAACTGACCCAAATATATAGGTTTTAACTCATCCTGAGCTGAAACTCATTAGGAATTTGGAAAGAATCATCAGGAAGTTTCCACTTGCATTGTATGAAGTATGTGTCAATGTAGACAGGCCAGGGCTATTCATCATAAAACTTAAATTAAATTAAAACACTATTTCTCCACTGGAAAACAAAATTTTATTTCATCTTAACCACATGCAAAGAAACAATGTCAGTTACTGACAGGATTTTTCACCAGAAAAAGAAATGCATAGATGTTTGTCCGCCTTCATCAGCTCAGTTATTCTCAGGAGCTATGGTTCCAGGTTTCTTGTGATCTCCTGAGGATCCAGCCAAGCTACTTCTTTCACCATGTTTCATTGCAATACCCCAGGAATAGGCAGGTCTCAGATCTAGATCTTTCAAGCTTTTATTTCTATTACAGTGATGTGTGAAAGTGCCAGTGTTGCCCCCTGAGATAGCGAAAATGTCAAAAAAGACAAGATGCAGAAAGTGAATATATGACAAACAGCAAGAAGAAAGGAAGAGGCAGAGCGACAGCTAGAGCAAAGAGTTTACAAACTTACTTCAATCACATGTAGGCACAAGTGCATTGTTGTGAATTATAGAAACATATTTTAATAGAAATAGAAAACCACAATCTGCTATCCCTTCTCTCCTGCCCCTATCCATTGCCTCTTTGGGATTTTTCTGTAGGGATTTCAGCAGAGTTTTCTCCCTGAAGTTTTGAAGGAAGATGAAGAGTAGTCAATATCTAAGGAGTTTTGTGAAAGAAGCCTTTTCATTGGTGGGTGGCTAATGGTTACTGACTACAACATGTAAGTAGGCAGGAAAGGATGAAAAAGCCCTCAAAAATCAGTCGACAATATTGAAAATTATATGGAGGCATGGAGTTTGCACTGTAATGCTCGTGAAAAGACCACCAAGCAAACTCTTATCTTCCACCAACCTAAAGATGGGGTCCTATTCAGGAGCTGATGCACTCCTGGGAATGCAGACTCATGTCAGATTGCTTTACACCTGCTGGACATGGGAACATGGCATGAGTGTAGCATGAACATGGAAAAGTGCTGCAGTGATATGGTGAGGTGTGGTGTGGTGTCCATGTGGCTCTGAGGACTTGCATTCCCAGGGGCGCTGTGAGCCGAATTGCCTCTTTGGTCAATTCCCTGCTCACAGGAGCTTGCAGGGGCATGGTCCTTAATAAGCATTGGGAAAAAGTGGATGGAGCCAGGGGAGAAGGACAAGTGCATAGATAAGATAAAGACTTGATCCAACCACAGATTAAAAGCACCTAAACCCAGTGTATGCACTGGGGGCCTGAATTCCCATCACAGTCACTAGAGATCAAGGACAAAATTTATTTGCTGAATCAAGTGTCTGATGTGTTTTAAGAACCTCCAGAGGACGGTGTTTGGTCTCCAACACCTGCTTCAGAAGGGCACAGGTCTCCCATTTAATAGCCTGCACAGATGTTTCATACATACTGCGGCCTATCAGATTACACTAGGCAACACCTATGAACCTGAATCAAGCTTGCATGTCTTTCTCTGAGCCAGACCTTATCCTTATTAACCAACCAGAGGTGAATTCATTTCTGATGATTTGTGAATATCAGAAGCTCACATACCTGTTTTTCCTCCTCTTTCTTGCTTCTAAACAACCATCGACACCAATACCTGGGATCCAAAGATGCGTGTTGTTTCACTGGGACAGTAGAAACCCTCTGCAATAAACTGGGTTAGAGGCTTGAAAATGCAAGTGCCAGCTTTGCAGAGATACAGAACTTGGGGAAGAATTGGAGTGGAAAAGGATAATTCGTTTCTAACAAGCAGGACTAGTTGAAAGATAACTCCTCGCCTTGGGCACCCAATGAGCTATTTAGGACATTTCTAGCAAGAATGAATAGAAATATTTCACACATAATCAGCCCTTGTGATTAAGCACAGCAATCACTCTGGAGATGCCAATGTCATTTGTCATATGAAGAGGGACATGTAAAGTACGTACATGCGATGGTGGTCTGGAGTTTTTTCATTTTTTACTACCTTATAACTTTAAGTCCTTTACCTTACAGATTTTCAAAGTCTTTATAAAAAGGAATGATTTATTTCCATAAACTCAATAACACTGATAGTGTAGAGCCTAATTCCAAAAGCCTGTTTCAATCAGTAACTGTCCATTACCTTTTCAATATCAGGATCAGAGACAGTGAGCAAGATTTTTAAGTGCGGTGTCAGAAGAACAAACATCTCCAAATACTCATGGTTTACATTAAAGTTCCAGAATTCCTCACTTTTTAAAATTCCTCCAAATACCTGTTCAGGCATTATTTTTTAAAAAAAAAGCCCAACCCTCGTCTTAAGTGACTTCTTTGATGTCATAGGGAGATCTGTGCTAGAAAATGAAGTGTTGCTGATTCTACAAAGCCATTTCCTTTAACACATCCTCCCACCTCCTCCTACCCACTCCATGTGTCTGCTTCATCCATCTGTTTCATCTCATGAAATGCATGGATCATGAGCTCCCTGGAGCACGTCCAATTTTCCTTGCCTCTGTAGCCGAACATGTACATTTTTCCATCCTGTAGACAAGCATAAATATTGTGTAGTGAGCAGTTTGCCTTGTTTCCAATTTCAGCATATCATATTCTGAAAACTATCCATTATTCAGAATGGTTCATGGGTTTATTTATCAATTAATTCATGGTATTGTGATCTTTGAATCCCCCATTGGGGGCATTCTCAGTGCACTTTTCTACTGCTGGTCTTGTGCTATTTCTGTGTACCTATTGAGTTACCCATTAATCAATCAGTTAAATTGCATCTTCATGACACCAAGGAACCAGGTACAGCACCCACACTTAGATATGAAGTTTTTTGCACTGCTGTAGCCTCTGAGCCTGAGTCTTCAAATGCATCTTGGTGCTCAGCAGCTCTTGCAATGACATTCCAACATACTGAGTCTTCCCAGGGGACAACATCAACGCAGGTGGCACTGTGGTTAATTTGCAACTCAAACGTGCCCTTTAAATTAAAAATGAGCATTTTGAGGTAAATTTGATTCACTAGAGTATTTACAGAAAGCAAACAAAACATTGGAAACAGGCAAATCAAGCTGTGTGGTAAACGTGTGTGGAATATTTAGGTATTCACCCAGCCTGGCCAAGGCTGTTACAACCTGCAATAATTAAAAGCACTCATTTGACCTTTGTGGAAGGAAAGCGCTAGTCATTTCTATAGATTTTACAAACATCAAAGTCTTGCTCTAAAGTGCAATTTTAACTTAGAGAGGCTCATCCTTATTCCAAGCAGCCTTGGTAGTAGTGGGAGGGTGGGTGCAAGTGCATCAGTAATAAATTTCTCAGGCTTTTACCCTGGAATTTTATTTCTCTTGTTGTTCACGTTGGAGTTGCTGCCAGGTTATCCACCCACTGACAGCCCTGAGAGAGCAGGGCAGAGTCAGCTGGAAAACCTAAATATGGAGATTAAGATCTGTGACACTATTTTAAAAGAAATCCAGAAAGTGTGTTTATTTTGGATCTGGCCATATTGGTATAGGGAACTGGAGACATGGTTTCTTCTGAATTTTTTTGGACTGTTTATTACTAGTAATATTTCCATTTTCTTTCCTTCCTGTTAAGAAAGTGATCCAATTGCTAATCCAATTGATTCTATAAGACAAGCACTGTGGTTTGCAGCTGGAGGAAGTACAGAGGCGAGCATCATCCTCTCCAGACAATTCATGTCACCACAGCTCAGGTAAATTCCAATATGCAGGAGCTGCATAGCTAATCTTAAGCTCTCATTTCCCCACTCCCAGGAAAATGAAGAAAAATCAGGGAGGATTTTGCAGGCATGTGGGCCATGGGTTGATCCAACTGTGATGACTTGATCCAGGCAGAAAACGTTGAAATACATGTAAGCAAAGCTCAAAAGAGTCAGCACACGTCTTGCTGTTTGATGTCCAACTTCTCATTAGAATAGGATCCAGGCAGAGAACATGCTATCAACTCCAGTCTCCTGTTTTTCTTTCTGTGTTAACTTGTAACTACCTTTTTTTCTGGATCTTCACGTATTTCCATGCATCTAAATCACATTCACTGTAATAAATAAAGAAAACATCCCTGGGCATCTAGTCTTTTTACTCTTGTCATTGATGAATACCTCCTTGTGACTCAAGAACAATTACTTTGCCAGGCATTCAGTTAAAACAGCACAAGAAGCATGGTGATGTGAGCAAATACTTAGATAAATAAGGAATTCACCATGAACTACACAGACATGGTGTGTGTCAAACAGCAATCAATAGACACATACACACAAGAACGAAAAAAAATAGTGACATGTAAATGCATAGAAAAGAAAATAAACAGATGCTTCCTTTTAGACCTTGAACCTGAAGGTCATATTCTCATAACGAGTTTCTGTTAACATCAGAAATAAGGTCATGATCTACTTGATTCTGTACCAGTTACCATATATGAGTAAACAGAATTTATCTTAACTTTTTACTTTTTACATATGTATATTTCCAAGTCTCTCTTTTCAGGAAGTCTTGCATTCTTACCTAATAAAAGGCTATAAGGTGAACTGAAAAACAAAAAAATACAGTCTCATTTCCATGGACACTATCACACTGTTATCACAGGGACATGGAAAAGCAGAAACTCGGGGAAGTCATCCTGTTGACGAATTTCTAGTGATCTGGTTCAACCATGGAAAGAGATATAATGGATCAGACACCTTCACACTTCTCCTTCCCCTGATTCTGGAAACAGGGTCAGAGAAAGCAATTGGAGAAACCAGGACTCTGGAAGATAGAGAAGCATGTTGTCTGTACATCTCTGCAGTAGAGATGTATGTTGATATACCAAGAAGCCAATGGTGGGAAATGCAAACCACAGATTAATCTACAGCTAAAGGGGACTTCCTGGGGTCACATAGTCCTGAGATAGGATTGTTTCTAGCTGCAGTTTGAACATCCAAGCAAAGATGACAGTATAAACAAATAATACAAAAACAGAACACCAGAAGAGCCCCTGGCCATCAGTGAAACCTCTCCCTCACAAAAGCAATCACCTAGAGGGTGTTCCAAGTGTAATCTAGTCTCACAAGTTGCAAAAGCACCACAGGAGATGAACAGAAATAATCAAGAGTGTTCGCCTTGTGATGAGAACAAGGAAATGCACTAGACTGAAATGCCCAGACAACACTGACAAGCAGACAATACCCTATCTTATAGCAGGTAGTGAAAAACAAAATAATCCACGCTTGTTTGACTGGGACTTCTTCTTGACACCAGCTTTGCAATGCAATAAACTCCCAAGCGTGAGCAGGATGCACTACCCAGGAATCTTGGCCATTTTTCAGTGCAATTAGGGGCACAGGTAAATTCTGTCCAGTGTCTCATCTCCAGCTTTCAAGTGCCTTGAAGCACAGAAATCTTGTCCAGCTTCTAAGCTGGCCATCACCCATCAGTGTAATGTGGCTCTTAGTCACTAAACAACCCTCAGTCAGTGATGGACTTTTCCAGAGTATGCACAACTGGTCTTCAGAAACTAAACTATTTACTCAAGCTTTCTGACCACAGAAGGAGATGGCCTGCTCGCTTCCACCTCTCAGCTCCCTTGGATCCAGGCCAGGAAATACATCACTGGGGATCTCAACAGTGACCTCTCCCCGGAGACATTGGGGGGATTTATATTCTGCCATATAAAATTCCACCCCTGCCCTGAAATTTACAGCCCCTTTCCCCCTTTGAACATTAACCTTTTGTTTACACCCATTAACTCAATTTACTGCCTGTATTATATATATGTATGTCTCATAGCATGCGCTAAGAATCAAGCATTTCTATGTGGTGCTTTGTTACATTTATCTCCTGGCTGCTTTGCTTAGTAGAAGATCCAAGACATTTCCCCTGATGCTCTTCAGATTGCAGCTCCATGAAGTGTGCTCTCATGGTAACACGCTTGCACATCTCAGGATATAGTCCTGTGGGAGCAGGTGAGAGAAGGGCGCCTGTAACTATTAACAAAATATACACAGCTTTGGATTATGGAAAATGTTCCCATGCTAATGTTAAATGCAGGTTTTCTGTTCTTCCCTAGGCTGGAGCTCTGACAGGAACTCATCTGTAGGTGAGTCCAAGTGAGGCTGGAAAGCTAACAGAGGTATGGAAATGTGAGTTTATAGTCAATTGAGGACCATGAACTGTCCCGGATGGTGGAACAGAGAAATAAGATGAAAAATTCAAAGAAAGTTTGTGGGAAGATTGAGCTTATTTAGGCAGGAAAAAGAAAAGAAGCACAGGTGTGGCAACGTGCAATAAAGATGGTGATGAAGAACGTTGTAACCAATCATTTTGTATGGCCTGTTGTGTAACCCAGTGCAAGGTGCAAACCAGCTGATGTCCACCAGCAAAGACTTAAATTGGATAACAGGAAAACCCTCTGCAGATTGCTGCTAACAGGCTGTCTGCAGTTACACAATTCCTTTCTTAGCAGGTTATTAAGAATAGATTAGACAAATCAGCTGCTCCTTCCACGTCATCTTTTTGGAGGGAATATGGACTATACTCGGGACAAGAGATTCATCTACCCTCAAAGTAATCACACCAAACTCTCTTTAGTAGTCAGTGGAGAGAGCCTGACACATAAGGCAACTAACATTATATACATGAAATGTTGGAAGCAGTGTTCCCTGGGGTCACTTATTTATTTCCTTCAACTGCAATGGTGATGAAGGTGGTCATCTCTAACCTAAAGAACCACCCTCTAAGTACTTAAAATGGAGCAGATGCCTCCAAACCAAAATGCCTGGTATCCTTGCCTTGCCTTTCTGCTCTTCCTTGACACCAGCTTCTCTCTGATTAATCTCTGTGCTCTTATTCCCTGTTTCATGATCCTGCCAGCAGCAATACAGAACATTGTCCCACTTCTAGAGCCACCTTGGTCCCCACAGCATGCATCCTTTCCAATCCTCTGCAAGTCCTGTCACGCCAATGAGACATTGATCAGTGAATCACTTGCTTCACAAAACAATTGGTTGAAAAGGAAGAAGAATCTGAGGAACCCTAATGGAATTGTACACATCTCAATGAGGGTTAACATTTCAGTGAAAATGTTAGTCTTTTTTTCAAGTTTTGTCTACGTTAATTTATTTTTTTCCCTTTCTCTGATGCTTTTGTACAAATCAAAGTGTGCATATAGAACACAGATGAGAATTCATCTCATTTCATTTACATATGACTTTCTCACCTTAGGTTCCATTTTTAGGTAATGAAAAGAGGCCAGAAAAGTAACGCTATTTTTATCTCAGACATCTGTATTACCTCTATATTATCTCCCCATATAAAAGGGCCTATTTCCAAAATCTCATACTAGGGTTTATATCCTAAGGTAGGAAAGTTCTTTGGATACTTTCATGCTTATTCAGGAGCACACTCCAAATGAACTGAAGTCTTACTGACATCAACTGTAGGAACCTATGCAATTATTTCACTATCTGTCTTCCCAATCAAGACCTGTAAAGTAAAGACAATGAAAATATTTACTGTCACCATTAGTTTTCAGAGTTACTAATGTCTGGAAACTGTGAACCGTTATAACAGCACTTCAAAGGTAACTTTCACTCGATTGAGAGACCTTCTGGGGAGCTGCCCATGTAAGAGGGAAAATAATTCAAGATTTGTGCTCATCAATCCATCTCTCTGTCAATTTATATAAAAATTTAGGTGTCCCTACTACCTGAGCATCTGTATAGTATATATAGTATCTACTATAAGAAAATCCAGATTTTCTATCATTCTGCTGCAACAATATAAACAAAACTGATGTCACTGAAGCTCGAGTTAGCCTCTCAGCTAACTGTCCTCCTGACATTGCAGTGTAAGTAAATTTTCAATAAAACCATAGATGTATCTCATAAGGATCTTTTCCAGCCAGAGAGGAAGGACTGTGTATAGCATTGATCAATCTGTAGAAACCAGCTCTAAGCAGAAATTTTAAAAAATAAAAATAAAACAAAATCACAATATATTCAAATAGTGCAAGCCAGTACTGTAGCAGGACTATTTTGATTATGCGTATTTCTGCATGGATTCACAGAGGTAATTTCTGACCACCAAAACCAATATTCAGATACCAGGGAAGAGCTGAAAACCTCTGCAGATAACAAAGAAAAGGAATAAGTGATAAGACTATTGTGGTGGTGGGATACCTGCCATAGTCGTCTTTGGTCCTGTGCTGCACTGCTCGGTGCAATGTAATGCACTGAAAGCCACTGATCCCAAAAGATTTAAGAGAGCATCACAAAATATGATCATCTCACAATATTATACTTTTAGGCAGCAGCCTAACAAAATGTTTAATGGATATGAGCCAACAGTAGAATCCACCAGTCTTAATCTGATGAGCACAACTCAGCTCACAGGCTCTGGTCCCTACACGTTGGAGGCATTTTTGTGCTTTTTCAGTAAATCAGCAGGAAAAGAAACAGTAAGACATTGGTATGCTTGGATAAAGCCATGTTATGGTAGGGTTTCGGTGACATTTCCTTCCTGCACATATTCAAAAACTGGAGGGCTACTGCAGAACAAACCATCTGTGGATGGTTCAGCTGAAGTTCAATTCTTGAATTTTGCATTTGTATAATTGATTGTAAAACTTCATAATTCATGCTAAGTTGGTTATTTAAAGATGTCATCCAATCAGGGAATTAAAAAAAAAAAAAAATAAGTGCAATGCATTTAAGTAGCTAAGATAGGGTGAATTACAATCAAATATACAATTAATATATGAGTAAACCTCATGCAAGCTGAAAATAAGATGTACATATTTAAGGCATGATAATTAACCATTGGAACAAATTACTGAGGCTCATGGCAAATTCTTTTTCATTTGGGAGTTGCTAAATCAAGACTAAATGTCTTTCCAAAAAGATATGTTCAGCTTGAAATCATTAGGTGAGAAACAGAATTATTGATGAAAATCCATATTCACTATTTTTCAGAAAGCCCAATTAAATGTTCATTACAATCTTCCCTGCCTTAATAAGGATTAGTTTATTTGGATGTCCCTTCACAATAGCAAGCAACACAAAATAACCACAAATATCCGAAAAATGCTACTATTTTAATATAATATGCACTTACATGATCAAACTACCGTTTTACTGTTGATATGCACCTTTTGAATTACTAAAGGGATACAGCTTGAAATTACCAGAAGAAAACATGCCACTGAGGTCATTTTCATATACTAAAAAGAAAGTTTGAAATTTCTTCTTGCAAAGTATTTTAAGGTTGCTCTCATACCAATTTTGTCATAAAATTGTGACGTTGCAGTTGAGATGGATATTCTCTGTTCATTTTCTATGACTAAGCTTTAAATATGTTATAGCACACAATGATAACAAAGTAGATAAATAAACACTGAGCACTTGGAAATCTGACCTTGGCTATACTTAAGGCATTTATACTTATGTGAGCTATATCCTCCTATCAGGTTACATTGATTATATTGCATTGATTATTTTTTTTTACCTACTGGCTTTAAAAGAATAGGAGCTTGCTCTTGACCTTTGTCTTATCCCTTTCTTAGTTGTCGAGCTCTTAAAGAACAAGACAAGATCCTAACGGACTTATTCTAAGGGACTTACTCATTAAAAGACTTGTAGTAAGGGTTCATAAGTAAAAGACTGTAAGTACATTGGAATAATGAAGGAATAAGATGGTGAAGCATAAAGATGTTTGACAAAAGGGCTGCAGAAAGGACAGACCCGGGGAAGCATCAATATTCCACAAAAGCAGCAATAATGTGGCCAAGCTCTGTGAAAGTAAGGAGGAGGGGAGATAATAACTTTCCACTGGACACACTGGGATAGCCTGGGATATGGGAAGGGAGAAGGAAGTTGAGAGGCAAATTCTTTCAAAAACCAAAAGATTCTTCTTCATATAATAAAGACCTCAGCTGTCTTGGGACAATTCTTTCATGGTGCAGTTGTTTCCAACCCAACCAAGTCTACCCCTGATTTCCAGCTGGGCTGGGCTGACCGTGGCTGGGCGCCGGGTGCCCCCCCAGCCGCTCGGTCCCTCCCTCCTCAGCTGGGCCGGGCAGAGAAAATGCACCGACAGGCTGGGGGTGAGGGCAGGGGGAGATCGCTCAGCGGGTGCCCTCACGGCCAGCACCGGCCCCGCTCGGGGACACCGGCGGCACTGATTGCCAGCCAGCCCAGAGCGGGGCAGGAGAAACAACCCCCAGTGCCGCCACCCCTTCCCCCCAGCCGGCTCTGCCTGCCGGCGCGGGGCTGCGGCCCGTCCCGCACTCGCTGCCGCTGCCGCTCCTGCCCCCTCAGGGGCGGCTCCTCACCCCCCCCGCGGGGTGCCGGCCCTCAGGCACGGCCCGCTCCTGCCCGGGGCCCTCCCCGGGCTGCGGGGGGGCAGCTGCTCCCCCGGGGCTCCCCGGGCCGGGCCGGGGGGCACGGGCTGCCTGGCCGGGGGCTGCCCCGCGGGTGGGGGGCACCTCTGCTCCGGCGCCTGGCGCTGCCGCAGGATCTGTCCCTTGTCCCCGGCGTAAGCGGCGCCCCCCAGGCGGTGCCAGCGTGGCCGCTGGGCTGGGCCGTGGCCAGCGGCGGGCCCGGCTGGGAGCCGGCTGGCGTTGGCGCCATCGGGCACGGGGGAACCTGCTGGCACCTGCTCACAGGAGCCGCCCGGCAGCCGCCCCAGACCTGGCCATGCAGGCCCCACACACCAGCCCAGAACTGCTCAGCAGTTTTTCAGTTTCCATTATGCTAACAGGCATTAGCGAGCTACTACTGGTGTTCTCCTGAGCCAAAAATTGTCCTCTTTATTTACCTTCCAGTGGCTTGAAATTGCATGACTAACTTGTGATACAATTTTATTCGATGGAGGGGAGGAAAAAAAATTAATTCCACTATTTAGTTCTGCCCAGAACAAACAGATGTAGGAGCACTCCCAGAGCATATGGGTTAAATTAGTGCCTGCTGTGTCCCAGCACCAGCATTTGTCTGATTTAGTGACACTTGTTTTAAACAGTCAGAAGGGGGTCCAGGCAGCTCTGGAGGTGGTTTTCAGCTGGATTCATCCTTAATCAGTGGTCTCATAAAATTCCACTTTTACGTTCAGTCTGTGCTGAGCTGCCCCCAACTTTGGGTCACAGGAGGAGGCATCCCCTGAGATAAATCATGTAGGTCACAAACTAGCTGCACAATGTCCTTTTGATGATAAAATACTAAGCAGAACTGACATTTAAATTAGCATCCCCGCACATTTTCCAGCTAGATAATGATATGGGTAAGACAGCCAACACCTGTGGCACCAGGAGGGATCCAGTTCCCAGGAAGCCATGGCCAAAGGTTTGTCATTGTCCCAAACCATTTATGTTACAACTGATTGAAAATAGGCTCAGACAGTCAGAACCTGGCTGTCTCACAATGTGCTTTGGGTTTACAAGCCTTGCTTTTATCCTTTGAGCCTCGTCCCTCCTGGGGTTTGGTTGGCTTCACAGCACTGAGGTCTTCACACTGGCCCTCATAGCCAGGAAAAAGGGGGATGAAAAGAGGAGAGAGCAAATAAACACACACACAAAATCTCTTTGCTTCTAGAGCACAGGGGAATAGCTAACATAAAAGGTCACTACAAGGGCACAGAGCAGTAATATCTGAGCATTGGCTTTTAGCAACTCCTTCCTTAGCAAAACGGCTCTGCTTCCCCTCGGCACCAAAATCAGTCCCAGGAGTCTATTCAAGAGCTGAAAGCCAGGGTTTCCTCATGCCGTAAATGGTAAAATCAGTGCTGTTACGAAGGAACTATTTTTCCCCAAGCATTTTTTGATGGCTTACAGCTAGGTGGTGGTGAAGTAGCTACACCTTGTTAGAGAATAGCGGCCCCACATAACCCCAGCACCTGCCTGTCCCCTTCCAAGCACCGCAGGTGGGTTATCAGCATGCCCTGCTGCAAGGTGAGGCATCAAGGCAGGGTTATGGAGCTTCACACTGCATCAATTTAAATGTGTTGTGAGGTACAGGAACTGCCTCGCCTTCTCCCAGCGCAGCATGGCTCATAAATATTATTAGGCATCAAGTGGAACTAAATGAATCGGCACAAATCAGCCAACTTTACCATGCTCCGGCATCTATCCTGTAAAGAGGTGCCCGACCCTTTGCCGCTGCCTGATTTAATTTGGAGCATATTGATGTTATTTATGGCCTTGTGGCTTTAAACCTCATCAGACACTACAACAAGAATACCCATAAAAAGAGTTTCACATTTCAGCTTCCACTGGCTGTAAATCAGCTTGTTCAGTGAGACAAGAAATCTCCTAGAGATTGTTTCTGACTGCAGGAATCACCTTGCACAACCCTCCCTGGTAAACAAGGGGTGTCTTTTGGAGAGGATCCTTTCAGGGTCATCTGTGGGCAAGCCAAAAGGGTTTATTTATTTATTTTATTTGAACCTGCATTTTGCATCTTTCTGGCTGCCATTTCACTGATCCTTCCCTCCAGCAAACCCCTGAAGATGAAAACCTGCTTAGCCTTTCCCTGCAGCGGGCAGGGAGATGGCGGCAGCTGTCCAGTTTGTGACAAAAAGGCATATTTCAGTCAACTCAAAGCAAGAATGAGAAGTGGAAAATTCTGTTGCCAGTGAGTGCGACCCAGCACCAGGGAAAGCACATGAACATCAAAGTCAGATGGGTCAAAGCACTCAGCTCTGAGTTAATTATCATATTTTCTTAGATATAAATCACACTTCAGACAGCCTAATTCCCTTTAAAAGTAATGGCACTTGAAAGTGTGTCCTCGAATAATCTGCGCCCACTCTGCACTAAGGCAGGCAGAGGGTTTTAGTACTTAGGGAGCAAGCTGCAGGGGAGCTGTGTCACCCACCACTCTGTGTGTGTATAACCCATGCTGCTGCTGAATCATAGATTTCATTTTAGCAGGTTAGACATGCAAAAATAGGTTTGTTTCTCTACAACAGCACAGTGCCTGGTATTTGAATATCATTATGCTGATTTAGCATTCTGACCCTAAGTTGCTCCATGGAAGATTTAGTAAATATAGCAAAACTAAAAGAAGACTGTAATAAACCATTAAGTGCAAATTGAATAGCTTGGTATAATCACTCTGTAAGTGCAGTTTTATACAGCTGTTTGCTTCTCTTAGATTGCACTGGAATAAATCTGCAGTAGCAGATTTGACCCTTTGCTTCTGTGCTTCAATTCCTTGCCTGTAAAATAACCCAGGATAGTATATTTCCCCAAGGCACAGGGCTGTGGCAAAGACACCTAGACTTAAAATGGTGATTCTCACACATTAGCTTGATAATATGCTACTCAGAAACCAGAAGAATGCAAAGAGCTACCAAAGAAAAAGCAAACTAAACCCAAAAAAAATTAAACCACCACACAACTTGGACTTCAAGAAATGCTGCCGTTGACATTGGGCTGAGTGCGCGTGGGAGTGAGGGCCAAAGCATGACATCTTATTTTAATTAAATGAAAGCAATCGGTTCTCTCTGCTCAGGAGAGGTAATGGAGAATTTTACAGCTTGCTGTAGGAGGTTAGTCCAAAATAGGAACCTGCTGTGGGACACATCCCTGCACCTAGAATTGCATTAACACAGCAGAGAAATGTCAGGTTCAGCCCTGGACTTAGCAAGGGTGCCTGTTTCATTTGAGAGTTGATGCTGCAGATGTAAGAAATGAAGCAAATGTCCCCTCTTCTTTCTGCATTTCAGGTTTGATATCATGGTAGAAGTTTCCAGACAAAGCTGACACATCTGGAATGTACCAGTGCAGTAAAGTGGGGAAGGAGCAAGAGGAACTGGTAGCGTGGAAAAGGAACAGGGATGAGTCTTCCAAAACTTCTCTGGAGAGTGATCTCAGTAAAATATTTTTGTAAGTCTTGCACAGAAAGTCTGGGTGAAGTCATGGAGTATGCTGGTGATGCAAAGCCAGAGAACAGCATGAATACAAAAAGAACTGGAAAAAACACACAGGAAAAACTACATGCCTTTGAAGCCTGTCAAAATAATAAAAAAAGGATTACGCTCTGTAGTACAAAATGATCTCATGCATCTCGGGATGAAAAATGGGGATTTCTGTTCTACGGTGTGAGTTAGAAAGGTGTGAGTCACTCTTAGACTGAGGCACAAGCCAGATGCAGCCATGGAAGAGGCAAGTGTGACCTGTGGCTACATCACCATTGGTAACCATTGAGCCCTCGCCTGGTGTGCTTGGGATGATTCACATCATATGTGTCAAAGAAAGAGGAAATTCAACAGGCAAAGGTGCAGAAAATATATTCCAGAGATTGATAGTATATTCTATTTCATGCAAGAAAAAAATAAAATAGGTGACGACTTCTTCTGTTTAGTCTAGCAAAATGAATTCTGAAAGGGATGAAATTGCAAATATCTCCTTGAGGATAAACAGCTGGGGGGAGGAAAGAACTATTTAAGTTAAGGGACAGACCTAGCAAAAGAGAAAGTAGGCATAAACTGCCCAGAAATAAATCCAGTATGAAAATTAGAGAGAAATGCTTCTGCCAGCCAGAAGAGTGAGATGAGAAGCAGCATTCAGTCAGACAAACAGGGAGGAAAACCCAGCTGCTTTTAATGTAGAGCTTGATTGATAATGAAGAGTGGAGCAGAATGGATATACATCCATTTTTAAAGGGGGAGGAAAGGGAAAGAAGCTGGGGTAACTTCAGTTCTCAGAAGACAGTGAAAATATAAACATTGTCTTTCTTAAATAAATAGTTGAGCAGTCTGTAAATAATAATCAAATAATTCCTGGCAAATAGCAAAGAAATGGGTGTCAGCCAATATAGATTTATTAAATAGAAATCATGTAAAGCAAACAAAATCTCCCATTATGACAGGATAACAGACCTGTGGAAGAAGGGAGTAACAATAGATGTCTTTTTTACTTAAGCCTTTTGACAATACCTCATATGACATCCTCATAAACAAGTGATGGAAGCCGACTCAGCAAGAAGTGTTGTAGAATTGGTCCAAAACTAGTTGAATAATCAGACACAGAAAGACGTTGTCAAAGGTTTGCTGTTAAAGTGATGTATTGACCAGTTTTCCACAGGGTTTGTGGTGGGTCCTGCAATCTTCAGTGTTTTCATCAGTGAATATCTGTCCCATTTGTAGCTATTACAAGAGTGGAAAAACTGCTTTGTAAGATGACAAGTATGAGAAAATCAGTGTGGACAAGTGCAAAATAATAACCCTTAGCAAAAATCAAGCTAGACATAGAGAAGATGGGATCCAACTGCTTAAACCATTCTTCCTCAACACAGTGTCTGGGAGACTGGCAGATCCAACCATAACACCAGTTAAATGTCCTGGTGCTGCTAAAAAAAACAAACACCATACTGGAACATGTGAAATAAGACACAAATCCTTTGGTTCTTGTTAACTGCTGGAAGTGTCTTGATTCTCTAGATTTGAGTGCCACACTTGAAAGATACAGACAGGTAGAACTAGAAGAACCCACAGAGGTTCATGTCCTCAGGGAGAGGGGCTGAGAGATCTGGAGCTGTTCATACTGATGAGGAGAGGAAAAACAGAGAGATGGCAAACAAATTCTGCTGCAAAGATAATCTATTCTTGGTGCCTCTGACAGGATTGAGAATGAATCTTAAATTATACCAAGAAATACAGGCTAGCTGTTAGGATAAATAGTGTAATTATAGGTGAAGCATTTGAATTCATTATCTGAATAAGGTGTGAAATGTCTCTTACACTGGAAATATTTAAAGAAAGACCACAAAAATGTATGCCAGGAACAACATGAGAGTTGGTTGGTCCTGGTGAAAGATCATGTGACAAGAGTAACAGCTTCTCAAAGTTCCTCTTTTTCTCTATTTTCCAGGTTCTTGTGAAATGGTCTGTGGGATACAACTTCTTAAGAATATGGGGAACTAGACTTGAGGTCCGAAGACCAATGTTCACTTTGACATATACACGTACGTCATTCATACCTAGCCCTTACATATGTTGCTCTGAGTTAATGTGGGCTATTATTCTTGCAGGAGTATGCAACCACTGTTCTGAAACCACAGATGAGGGGGGGCAGGTTATGTCTTTCAGTAGGATTAATCAAAATTGGTTATTCTTCAGCACTTTGCTGTGGAGATTATGCATCAGAAGTAAGTACTTGTCAAAGGATTATGGTATTAGAGAAAAATAGTTGTTGTATCTCTTGGCTTATTAAATTTGCCTTAAGGATCATTTGCACTGTTTAGGAATATGAACATATTTATTTCTTTGGTACAACTTTGTTTCTAAGTCAAAAGGTAGTTTCTAGAGATCAGGACAAACCAGAAGTTTTGTTTGTTTGGGTTTTTTTCACTCCCAAACCAATCTCGACCATCTTAGGACTGGAAATACGCAGATAAATGAGTTGCCATACATAATTTAAAACATTTGCTTTAACACTGATGAATTCCAGGCTCATTTTTTTTCTCTCCTTCTGACTGAATGCTGATTATCTGACCTTTCTCATGTGAACAGGGTGTGATAACTTCTGATCTGCTGCAGGAGGAGCTGGATTATCAGAGCACGGCTTCCTGTAGTCCTGTATCCATGCCTCACCACCCCACTCGCTGCTATTGGAGGTTCACTCTTCCCAGCAGCTGTGGACAACAGCACTCTTTTGACTATGGGGCTGGTTTTGCAATAATCTAGTGCATCTCTGATTACCAGACTTTCAGAAAGGTGACAAATGCCGCCTGACTCCCCGCTGTCTCCGTAGCCCTGTACCAGCAGGGGAAAGACAGTATCTTTTCAGAGCCTGCCCTGTGAAGGGATTTGGAGCATCTTCTCCTTATTTACCTAATTCCCTTTCATCACCTTCCCCCCAAATGCGATTCTCTGGTATAATATAAACAAGGAAACTGAAACAAATAGCTTCACAGCATGACTATAACCTGGTTAAGTCATTTTAAAGCCAGCAGATGGTTTATAGCCTAAAATTTTCAGCACTGTGTCTTCACAGACCTCTGCTCCTCAGCAGGAGGCTGAAAGTAGGCCAGGGGCTGTGGACAATTAAAACTTAAAACCTTTCATTACCAGTCACCAGGTCTCCAGGTCAGTTTGATGCTTAAATGCACCTTCTGTCACTATTCACTCAGGGCAGGTCAAATTGTGATGAGTTCTGCTCAAAGCCTTCAGAGCCAGCCAGCTGTGGCCTGCTGCCAATGGTCACTTCTTTCAAGAAGACAGAAAGAAACTACCTGATCCTTCCAGTGACCTGTGGACTGGTAAAACTTAGCAGAGTCCATCCTCTGTACCAGATCTGAGAGACGCTCCAGAAACTTGCTTCTCTTCAACGCCTATCTGGACCTACCAGTAATTCTGTGAGCATCTTTGGTGGTTCTTTGGGCCGTATCGTCCACCTCATTTCAAAGGTTTCACATTAATCTATGTTGTCTCTCTAGCACTTCACCTGTCACCAGTTGCAGCACCAACTTTCAGGGTCACTTCTGGCATTTCATGATGCTTTGGCACCTCTTATAGGGAAATGGTCAGGCTCAATGAAGGATCACTTGCTAAGGCCATTCATGAGGCTCAGGTCAAGCATTACGGAAGGGAAGATTGACTTATCCCAATCATTTCCCCTGGTGCTGGTGTGCCACAGACAACACAGTTTTTCTCACCAGCGTAGGATGCTTTCCTGATTCTGAATGAAGTGAAATGAGGAACGGTTTCCCACCCGTATTCAAAATTCACCCAAAGAGAACCAGCTTCTTGGCTAAAGAGCTTGTTATTTCCCTCATTTTCACCATAACTGTTACTGTCTTGAGTAGCCCCTTCATTTATCTTCATTGTTGCCTCACTGCAGCATTACAAATTGCCATGACCACTGTTGGCTCATGAATTTCTATACGTGCCTTGCTGATTTTCTACAAGTGAAGGAGTTGATACAAAACAACTATTTATGTGTTGTTAAAAATAGAGCTAAACTACTACATTTAACTGCATTTTACATTTAACTACAATTAACTACATTAATCCTAGAGCAAATTTCCACCAATGTTCATGTTTGGACATGAGAGTTTTAATTGGGTTTTCTGCTGGTTTTAGCCTTTCTCAGCTCACCAGAGACTAGCCCCAGCTGGAATCAGAGGATAAGACCAACCTACTGGGGTTTTCTAGAAATTATATCCAGAACATACCTGTTTTGTGTTTCTCAGCACAAATCTGGGTTAAATGACTGCCCGGTTCAGAGACCGGAATGGGTTTTCTCCACCTTATGTTGACCTGGACCACCTGTGCAGGTCTTCTTTTTTTCTTTCTAGAATATTTACTCAATTAATTGCCTTCAGGATCTTTAGGACCCTCTTGTATGATCCCAGGACATGGCTCCCCCATACACTTGGTCAGGTACATTAAAGTTGAAGCATGAGATCTAAAGTTTACTGCAGAGGACTAGAAAATGCTTAGTGATCTATGATGGGAGATCTGGTTATAATGTTGGCACTTGGTCCATAAAATATTTTTTGTGATTACATGGGATGGATTCAATAGCCAAAATGCCCTTCCAGGCCCTACATCCACTATTGCCCTTTAACCTATTAATGGGATTAATATTTGAGTCAACTAGTAAATGTAGAACATGGTTCTCAGGCTAAACTTCTTTAGGAAATTTACTTTTTAATGTTATACTGGAAAACAATAACACCAACTACCATGAACACCAGAATATGCTCTCTCAGGGTCACTATCAAGGCTTGCAGTGAAGATGTGTGTAACTGTGGAAATAAAAGAAAATAATAAAATTAACTTTGTATTCTGATCTGTTCTGGGCAGTTCAAGCACTATCAACACCTAATTTTTCCATTCTTATCATCACAGAGTGACTTAATGGTTGAGGCTGGAAGAGACTTCTAGAGGTCATCTTGTCCAAAATCCTTGCTCAGGCAGGACCACCCAGGGCCAGTTGCCCATCATCTTGGGGGTATTTTCTGATGTGGTAGCCTCTGGCTTTAGGAATTTTATCAGGAACATGCAATGAATCAGGTGCAAATAAGAGTTCAGCCAGATCAATGGTATCATGCAACCATCTGCAAATCAGCTCCTGGGGTTCAAGCACATGCAAAGCACTGATTGACTTTAGTAATGACTTCAAAATGTAGAGGAGCATAATCCTGGTTTGAATGTTACTGGCTTCAGTAAGTTTCCCACATGGAGAGAACACCAAAGTAAACTGGTTTTTTTGCCATATCATATTTAATACCAAATAGCAAACATTTCAGTATTTCCTGGTACTCTGCAACTGTCCAAATCTGTACTTTTATGTTCTAAACCAACTGATTCCGAATTTATAAGTACAATTTTTTGTAATGATCTGCAAAGTGTGAAATGATTGCACCATTGTTTAAATGAAAAAGGAGTGACTATTGTGACCCTATTCTTCATGCTTTAACTCAGCCTCCTGCACTGCCTTTTCGAAAGAGGAACAGAGCATGTAACCATGTAACCGGGTGCAGAGAGCAGTGACACTGTCTGTAATTTCTCCCCCAGGCTCCTCCCTGGTATTTGGATTTCAGTCCCTTGGTTTTAAAAGGTCACTTAGCAAAAAGAGAATGCCACATTATTCATTCCTCCCCACCTCCCTGCCCCATCCTGTCTCTTCTCCTTTTTGGGAGAAATGCAGAAATTAGCAGCCAGTGTCTGTTTAAAAACAGTGCCTGAATCTAAAGTGGAACTATTGACTCCTGGGTTTTATTCATTGCGGTCTTGTCTTGTGTTAGAGGGAGATTATTCCTAAAAAGCAGCTTCATCCCATCCTTCCCAACCCTTTCACAGGCATCTTCTGTATACTGCTGCACTCCACTGTGTACAATGGCTCTTGCAAAGCGGCAAGAGTCGCCAGGAGCCCTAAACTTTGCCAAGTGAACTTGCCATGGTCCACTGGCAAAATAATTCCCTTTGTTATGGTCCTTAGTTTCCAGCCCTTTCTAGGAAAAATGTCCAGGTTATTGAAAGCCCCACTCAAGATAACGAGAGATGCAGCCAAGGTACAACGAGATAACTAGATATGCTGGAGAAAGATGCTGAGTCCACTAGAGAAGTCCTTCATCTCACTGTAGTGCCCAGACCAGATCTGATGGCCTAAGTGGGTACATCCTTACTGCCTTTGAATCACATCAGAGAATGGACCCCAGCTCCTGACCCAACTGGTGGTGTCTGGTTCATGTCCACACTGCTCACAGCAGCACCATCTGGCATAGACTGGCTATGTCTACACTTCATCTAGAATCTCTTCTGAGCCCTGTGTGGTGTCCCTGTAGGGCTGATCCATAATTACTATTTGCTTTTCATCTCAAAGTGCCCAAAATAACCAGAAGGCTGAGTTCACAGTGGGATTTTCATAGCATGACATCAGTCAAGATTGCATGTTCCTGCTCCAGGACACAACAGGAATGTGTTTATGGAGAGGGAACAAGGCCATGCCAGGACAGTGGTGGAGGACTGCCAAGGGCAGAAGGAGCCATACTGATGTGATCTGTGCCTACGCTGTGTATGTGATAGTCACAGGATGTTATACCCATTCTTAAATAATGTTTCTGTTAATATACTGCAGTCAGGAGATACAGGAAAGAGAAAGCCATATGGTCCCGGTATTATTTATACTTGGTACTCTCTAACAATAGAATTAGCACATGTATATTACCAAGAGCCAACGTATCTGTGGCAGCATATCAAAACAATTTTGTTCATCTGGTCATCTTGTGCTTTAAGGCTATTAGCTTATTCAAGTATCTTTTAGCAACCAGTATCATTCAGTGGTCTCAGCTCTAATATGCTCACTTGGAAAGACTCTGGTCAGAGATAAATCAGGAAATGCTTCCAGAAAAAAACTGTCATTTCTGCTTTCTTGTCATTGGTTCTTTATTGTAATCATTATTTGTTGCAGTTCCCTGCAGCAATTTCTTTACCAGGATTGCTTTCTGGTGAACTTTTTCCAATGAACTTCAGCTGCCACAGAAATCCCCCATCACATCTGCATTCCTGTGTCATCTGCAACCTTCTCTCCCAAAGCTGCAGGAGAGAGGGCTCTAAGTTTTGCCTGGTTTTCATTCATTCCTGTACTCTTTCTGTACAGTGCAGGGAAATGCACAGATTGTACATTCTTCACAAATAATGTGGTGCCCAGTCCAAAGCCTGGAAATGGAAATAGAAAGTCTTAATAGTTTTAAGGGACCTTTTCCTTATTCCACAAAAAACCAGCTCTGATCTTCACTAATGCTGACTTCAGTGGAAATAAATCAATATGGAACAGCAGAGAATCTAAATTTTAAAGAAAATGGTTTGTGAACACATATAAGTAGGCCAGGACGCTGGCAGTGCCTTGTGCCTGCTGTCTTCAGAAGGAAAAAGGAGAGCTGCACTGCAACCATGATAGGCAAACAGCAAAGGGAAGGCAGTGAATATTCCAAGACAGGCCAGATGGATACAGCTCCAGCACTTATATCCACAGCAATTATTGCTGTTCCTTCAGAGCAATAGGTGCATATAAGCTGTCTCTTCAAGTTGGGGTTTAGGCTAAAGGGAAGTCTGCCTCTTCCTGAGTGGAGATCTTCTAAGCTCATTTGTGTATGAGAGACATATCCTCAAAGAGAGATTTGTCTTCTTTAGGGGTGTAATTCCACAGCTGCTTTATTCCTCCCAAGGCACCGGGTACTAAGGAAAGGGTTGTTTCAACAGCCGTCTACCTCAGCCAGTTATTCCTTTCTCTGTCTTTTTGTCATTGCTAGGTTTTCTTTGACTGTGTCCAAGAAACTGAGCTAGCTGAATGCAAAATAAAAAAAAAAAAAACCTACCACCCCCCCACACACACACCCCCAAAAAAAATCAAACCAAAATCCACCAGGAGTAATTGTCTGCCAGCTCAATTCCCTGTCCAGATTCCTCATGAAAATGAACTTTAGCACAAGGGAGTGGGCAAGATTTTACAGCCAAAGGTGGAGGGGGAATAAGATCACTTATTTTCTGCAGCAGCTGAGACTGTAAAACAGCTTTCTAGAGCAGATGAGATAAAACCCCCTCTGGAAACACTTACTCTTTAATGACTACAGAGAAAGCCCACACAGAGTGTTTCAGCTTGAACAATTAAATCTTCAGTGTCTATAATGAGGTGAAATGGATCCTACACATGAGAAAGGAGATTTCCAGGACACAAGTACATACACATCACAGCTGTACAAAGCCGCTGCTTCAGACAGCATGTAACCCAGAAAACAAAAGCACTGATCCCCTTCATTTTGTTTCATAATTCTGGGGTTTGGACCAGCTAGAAGCAGCAAGCTTTCTCCTAAACATAAAATAACCCTCATGACTGCAACAGCTCCAGTTGGGAGAGATGGAGGGCTAGGAATACAAAGTGTCTCTGTTCAGATCTACAGAAAAGTTGGTGTGGAAGGACAGGCTTTAGTAGTGTGGCAGGAACCCAGACAGAAATAGACCAATTATTTCTAAAAAAAAACCCCAAATTTAAAGACTTTTCCTCCTGAGTTTTCTCCTTCTCACTGGACTTTATGTAAGGAGCTGCTCACTCTGAACCAGAGGCAAAACTCAGCCTGCCAGAAGACCTTCTGCCTGTTAGGTCCATGGAGACGTAGAAGAGACATCACCAGAATAGCAAAATAGCAATGAAATTTCTATAAAAGCTTTCAGCTTTTCTTTCTGAAGTAAATGCATGCCTGCTTTTTGAAGCCAGCAGAAAAGCACAAAAGCATTTGAAGGGTCTTGTGTGACAAGCAGAGTCCAGGAACTTCAGTATCAGCAAAGAAGGCTCCTAAGGGATCTGAGATGTTCAGATCTAAGAGTCCAGAGATGCAACTCTCTCTCCCCGTCCCCAAACTGAAAGTCACATGGGTGCTAACATGAGGATATAACTAGCAATTGGTGTAGCAATCTTCTAGATAACTTAGAGGATTAAATCTGCAAAAGAGTTTAGTGATCTGGGTTGGGAGTAAGGAGAGCAGAGGGAGGAAGGGCAGACATAAATTAGATGTACCCCAAACTCAGGTTATGATTGAGTTTTTTAAATCAAACAGTTTATAGTTTACATTTTTTGCAGGTAACGCTATGTCCAGGTGCTGATTTAGAGGTTGATCCATTACCCACGAAACTTTGGTGACCACCCTGGCTTCGGCATCCTAAATATGAACCCAAGTCTGTAGGCACACATCTCCACCCTCAGCCCGGACCCAGTACGGGTTCACAGCCACCAGAGCACATAGAAAACACACAGAATAAGGGAACAACCCTCAGCAGTTTCCTTTTACTTTCCTTTTCTTGGCCCCTAAATCCTTTCTCTATTAAAAGGCACTTTAAACCCTGTGCCTTATCCTGGAGACCAAACACTTTGGTCTATCAGCTTCAGGCCTCCTGAAATGTGTGTGATATGCTTCCATTCCCCCTGGCCAAAACTGGTTTATTTTCTAGGAAATCTACTTGGTTACAAGTATTTAAAAAAGAAATTAAAAAAAGAGAAAATAAACTGTTTAGCCTTTTTCCTGGGTAAAGGAGACTTCTATAGTAATTTTTAGAGGGAAAGGCACTGAAAGAGAGTACTGGAAATGATGAAAGAAGCCCGGATCCTGTAATAGGCACTATCATAGAATCAAGTATGGTTTGGGCTGGAAGGGACCTTAAAGATCATCTAGTTCCAACCCCCCACCATGGGCAGAGACATCTTCCACTAGACCAAGCTGCTCTAAGCCCCATCCAGCCTGGCCTTGAACACTTCCAGGGATGGGGCATCCAAAGCTTCTCTGGGCAACGTGTACCAGTGCCTCACCACCCTCACAGTAAAGAATTTCTTCCCAAAATCTAATCTAAATCTACCCTCCTTCAGTTTAAAATCATTAACCCTTGTCCTATCACTACATGCCCTTATAAAAAGTCCCTGTCCACCTTATTAACCTCAGTATTTGCAATTTAGGATTGACTTAGATTTAGAGGTGCCTGACTTAAAAAAGATCCTGACAGGGACACATGCTCAAGGCTGAGGCAGCATAAAGTATTTGTTAATAACTTGGGGTTACTGCAGGACAACTTGAGGAAATTCAGACTGGATCTAGTCGGGGCTAGATACTCCCAGTGCAGTAAGTTAGCTCCATCCTAGCAGATGGCATCGCTGCCAATGAGCTGAAGAGGAAGGTGGTACAGTAAAAAAAAAAAAAAATGGCTGGAACAAGGAATGGTGATAATTACTTTTTTCAATGGGGAATTCAGCTTAACCCCAAACTTCAGCGTGGAAAATGAAGGAAGAGTAGAAGTGATGGAGAAGGGTGACTGACACCAGCCTGAACCGTTTGCCCTCTCTTTTAGAAGGGACCAGGATGGAGGGAACAGTTAAGTTTTTTTCAGTGGAAGACCTCAGAAGAAATTAGTTGTTTAACAATATTATCTTCAGCAGAGACAGCTGGTGGATTTGTGTCAGACTTGCTTTATGCAGACACCGAGAATATTTATAATGCCACAGGGAAGAAATCAGTACCAAGACTGACTCTGCCTGCAGCTCGGCAGCGGTACCCCAGAAATAGTACTGGTGGCAAATGGCAGCAGGGGACTCTCCTAGGAGAAGCATGGATTGTCAGAAAAAAAATTGTTTCAGGAGGCATCTAAACAAAGAAGGCTAATGTTTTTCTATGTAAGGGAAAAATGCCAGACTCAGTGATATTTTTTTAAGTATATTTGGGTAGTGTCTGAGCTTAGTGCAGGAGGGTCAGCCTTTCTGAAGGGAGTGGAACCAGCAGAGTCATCCATAAAGCGATGTTTTGGAGAGATTGGCTCCCACAGCCTGCAGGGATTTGAAGTACATCACAGGCGTTCATTTCCTGAGGACAAACATAATTCATTACCCAGATATGTAGCCCTAATATTTCTTGGTCTAACTCCATTTCAGTGAAGACTTGAGTCCGGTGGAATTACACTGGCACAGGAAAGGGGCTTCAGACCAACAGCTCTCTTACTGTTAAATGATAGAGAGGCAAAAATAGTCTGCCTTTTCCATTTTTTACAAAAGTGCCTGATCCAAAACTGGCAGAAGTCAACGGGGAGCATTTCCATGGACTTCAGCAGATGTTGGATCATAACATCCCTGGGAACTGGAGCACTTCACTCATTTACCAACCACTTTCTTATGACAGATAAAGGAACTGCAAATGTCTGAATTTATGGTAAAACTCCCCACCAGCCATAAAATGCAGAGAACTGAAAAGCTGCAGCAGCTCCTATAAAGTTACTGTAGCTAAAATTGAGATTGTTGGTTTGGGGTAAATAATCTCTGTGTTGTCTTTAGCCACTTCAGGGTTTAGAATTATGGTTATTTTTCCTCTTTTTCTTTCATAAACAAGGTGGCAGTTATTCTCTAATAGCCTTTCTAACAAGTCATGAGATCAAGGTAAAATGAAAGTTAAATATTGCTCCATTCCCTTGGCACCATTATTTGAATGTTCCCAACATTATTAATGTCAAAATACCTTGGAGTGAAATAACAGCAATTTATTTGATACCAAGAGGGGTTGTTTTTCCTTGTTTGCCTCACTTAACAGTGGATTGAACAAAGTAATGGGGAATAATAAAGGACAGCTCCTGATAAGTGGGGATGGCTTACAGTCCAGAAGCAGAACAAGCAGCTCAAAGCAAGGGGAAGGGCTCAGAGAGAAGCTCTGCAACGTGGGTGCTGCGTGCACGTGCTTTGGCTCCGTCCCCTGAATGAACTCATGTCCTCAAGGGAAAAGTGTCAGGGTTAGATCTGTAAAAGGCCCTGCTAAAGTTTTCAGCTCAGGATAAGGCACAGAAGAGGGCAATGGATGGCGCTGACCATCTACCACCTAGGACAGCAGAAATCACTCCTTTCTCTCTGAAATGTGGAGGTGGGGGAAAGAAAACAAAATCCTATATCTATTTATACACAAGACATTTCTGCGATAGAAGATATTTTCAAGTCCATCTCTGCCTGATATAGAAGGGAGAAATTACTCTGTGTCTTCCGCCTCTCCAGGCAGCTGTTCAGCAGGCTGCCGGCATAACCTAGAAGAAAATTTCCTTCGTCTCCCCAGTTCAGGTTGTCCCAGTGAGCATAAGAATTAAATATTAATTGAACCAGAGAGACCTGTGAGAGAGAGAGAAAGCATGAGCAACGCTATCTGGAACAGTTTCATGGGGAAAGGGCAAGGGAGGACTCGCAGGAGCTGGTGCTGCCCTGCCTGCAGGAGCAGACCCGGGTCTGCATCCCTGCTTCTGCAGGTGAGCGCTTCTGCAGCAAGACGCTCAGGTATGCCCCTGCAAAGTTAATCTATGCGAGGGCGAGCGGAGCAAAAGGTTTGCCACCTAGCAATGGGAAGAAACAGTGAAATCGTTGTGTCTGGGGAAAAACTCAAAGGCAGGAGAGGATGTCAGCTGGCACATTTCCAGGGCTTATGGATAGAGGTTACTGTGAAATGCTGCCTGCTGTCTGCAGGGCTACTCTACTTCTGGCCAAGGATATCTGAAATGGAATGCCCTCCGCAGTGAAATACTGCAGCTGTGCAACTGCCTGATACTTTTGCAAAAGATTTTAGGACTGGAACTTAAGAGAAAAAAAAAAAAAAAAAAAAGAGGGAAAAAACCAGCTTGATCTGACCGAAACAAAGTATGATAAAAATAAAGTCCAAGAGTGATCAGCACTGGGATAGAGAGGTGTTTTTCCTTTAGAAGGCAGTACCATTTTTGTGCAAGGAGATTTGGATAGCTCAAGAAATTGTGTGTGCATAACTCCAGGCAAGAAAACATTTTGGAGATTGCAGAGCATCTAGGCAGCAAAATAAAGGCTTGGTTCTGGCAAGGCAGACCCTGGATTCAGTGCCACAGGTAACAGAGTCCCTAACACATGCCAGTCACTTAAGTAAAAAGACAAGCAAGACAAGTAGCTCGTATTTTAGTGCATAGCTATTTGGCAATTAGTTCACACTGCTGCATCTCCAGTGCAGCATTAAGCACCAGCTGGATTGCAAGTTTGCCTCTAGAGGATAGAGTCAGATTTTTGGTACACCATGAGTAAAGGTATACCCTGCTATACCTTCCAGAGTGAGGTAGAAAGAGTATTTAGGGGATGGTCTTGATTTTATCAAGATAATTTTCATCTGGATTGTGAGAGCACCACTACAAAAAGGCTTCTGCATTTGTTGGTTATATAGCAAAGTCTTACTATTTGTCAGGGACTTATCTGAGTTTCAGGAAATGAGACCTGAGGGTAGCTTGATAGCAGTATTGTTGCATTTAATATGTGTATTTTGACTGTAAAAGAGCAAGCAGTAGTATTGCCAGTAGTGTGAAAGCTCAGAAGCTCATAACTACACGAGCTGCTGCCTTTACCGCAACACTAACAACAAAAAACAAATTACGTGCACACAAGTCAAAAATGCAATAAGAAAGTTGATTTTACTTTTGCAGAGTTTGGAGATACAGCTGAAGAAATTTAGGGGATGTTTTGTTGCACCAACTGTTATTTATGACAGCTGCAAATGAATGAAATATCCTCTACATTAATCCCTTCTGGAAATACAAGGCTTTCCTATGCCTTATGTCTTTTTAAAACTTACAATACAAAACAGAGCCCATAGAAAAATATATGGACAAACATAAATATGAGGGTTTTTTTCCTTCAATGCATCTATGCAGCATCGGTATCTATAAATTTATATTATAGCTCTACTGCCATCAAGTGATAGAAAGATTTTTAGTGAAGATATCAAAAAAAGAAAAAAAAAAAAAGGAAATCTGTGTAAATTACAGGAGCTACAGAGCTCTTACACAGAACTCAGGCATATTTAATAATCCTCCCTGCCTCTCCCCATGCTGGTATCTATGGTTACGCATGGGAAACCAAAAAACTCTTCGTGAACTGCAACCTGAGAAAAGGCGAGGAGCCTAATTAAAGTACACATCAAGATTTAATTATAGTTTGTGGGTAGCACAGATGAAAAGAATCCACGTGCATGACCTTTCTTAACTCTTGCCTCACGTAAGATGCAGGGAGCAATAAGAGCAAATGCTTGTTGCTACCAGCAAAGCTGTTACAGCTCAGGAACCGTCTGTCTGCCATTTTCCTTTGCTTGGCTGCTTACTTGTGACTCTGTACTGCAAAATATGGGCTGTTTCAGTGGAGCAGAGGGGGGAAGCTGAAGAACAGTCTGACACAGCCTTTCAGTACTTAAAGGAGACTTGTAAGAAAGATAGAGGGATTTTTTAGTAGGGCTCGTTGCAGTAGGACAAGGGGGAATAGTTTTAAACTAAAAGAGAGTAGATTCAGACTAGATATAAGGAAGACATTTTTTATGATGAGGGTGTTGAAACACTGGCACACTGGTTGCCCAGAGCAGAGGTAGATGCTCCATCCCTGGAAGCATTCAAGGTCAGTTTGGACGGGGCTCTGAGCCACCTGATCTGGTTGAAGATGTCCCTGCTTGTTGCAGGGGGTTGGACTAGATGGCCTTTAAAGGTGCCTTCCAGCCCAAACTATCCTGTGATTCTGTGACTTGGTCCAGAAAAGGTTGTGTCTAGAGCAGTTCCCTTCAAAACTGCAGGACATCACAATGAAATCTAAGGAACACTAGGAATCATATCTGGGACTGCTTTCTGGCATGGTCCTACAGAATTTGGGGGTTTCTCTTGTAAGAGAGACACCACTGAGGAAAGCAAACTCTCTGGGACCTTTCCCACAAAGACAGCATCTGTGCTGCAGTCCCTCTTTACACTTTACTGCCTGGCACCCTCTCGCCTCGGTGACTCTAAAACATGTTACTGGAGCTACCTGACATGGATTCTCCAACCTCCAGAGTGATTTTGGCATCTGCCAGTGACAGGGAAGGGAAACTTCTAACTCCTAACACACGACCTTGCTGCACACAAATGGAAAAAAGCAGTTTTCATCGGGTACTAGAAGGCATCTTTGCTTAGAAGTATCCCTTCTTCTCTCAAACCCAATTAACAGCACATCTTCAGCCAATGTTTTACTACACTTCCTATCATTGTAAATCTGCAGGATCTGAACTGGAAATACTGTAGTCTCATGCAAAGGAAGCTGAGGTGTTAAAACAGATGGTGACTCCACTGATCTCAAAGAAGCTATAGGAGAATCACCTGGGACCAAGCAGTTGACTGTGAGTAAATTAATAGACCCGCTTTCCCTAATAGCAATGGCTCATGTCTGGCACATCTGATTGGGATTAAACCAGTAAGGTCAGTTCTGCCTCCTGCACCCTTCTGCAAGAGATCTTTGCAAGACTCAGCCTCTTTGTTGCACACACCATCCAAAACGCACATTCAGTTGACAGCTTTGCTTTGTCCTATTTCTGGAAACTGCAAGTATCTCTGCTCGATACAAATACAATACAAATTAGAGACTGCTTGAAGCTGAGTACCCCAAAACAGCCTTTTTACAGATGTGACCTCAAGCTTGAATAGGACTAAAATGAGATGTATTTCACAAGCTTTTTCTGCTAAGTTGTAAAGACATTACATGCTATTAAAGATGAGTTCAGCACAGGTTATTTTGTATGGAAGGGAAAGGAAGGCTATTCATAGAGACACAAAAAACCCTTGGGTTCAGGGTTCAGTTCCTAAATGGTCAAGATTAGGTTATTTCTTTGTAAAGCATCTTGAATTCCTGTGGAATGAAAGACATAATACAGAAACACAGAGCTGGGACAGTCAGCCAGACTGTGTGGCAGAAATAAATCAGAAGAAGCTCTAATGGCTCAGAGTCCTTTGGGTGATTAATGGCAAAACCAGCATTTACCATCCAGTAGAACCCAGTAGACTCCTGAAGCCCAAGAAGATCTGACAAGACCTGAGCTAACCACTTTGGGAGATAGAAAGGGGGAAAAAAATGTCCTAATAAAGCAGAAGGACTAATAATGGACTTGGGATATTTGTTCCAATTGCCCCAAACTTTGTTTGGAGCATGGCGTCATCCAAAGAAACATTTATGGGCTAAGGCAGCTGAATATCAGGTCTGCCTGTCATGTCTCAATCAAAATAAATGGAGAAGGGAAACAATGTGAACAAAGGATAAAAAAGAAGGATGGAGACAGCAGGAAACAGCAAACAAGACTGTTATCTCACACTTCCCCCCCACCCCCCACCAGCTTTTTATTTATTTTCTGTGGGCTCCTGTCACAAGGCAACGGTATGCTTCATGAGCTAGGAGATGCTGTATGCCTGAGTGAAGTTGTAAGGCAGCAGGCGTATTCAAATATGTCTCTGTCTTTTAATTTTATGTGTGTAGTTAAACACACATAGATGCCATGATTATATAAAAATCTAGATGCTTATTTGTACATGTGTATAAAAATCAAAGAGAGATCTGAAGGGGGGCAGGGGGAGAGAGAGAAAGAGAGAGATAGGTATATATAAATTTCAGATAACTTACTTTTACCAGTTGGTGACTTCCAAAAGGCTATTTCCATGCCAGCAATGTAGCCTTTTCTTTGGAGTGCAGCAAGTTAGACAGGAGAATAAAAGTTCAATTAAGAGCCTGCTTGCCTGTGACTGATAGTGGTTTTGACATTTGCAAAGTCTCCTGACAACAATGCCCGAGCAAAATGGGGAAAAGGAAATCAAAGAACAAGTTCTTTGCAGATGGCAATGAGAGGGTTTAAACATCTGAGGTTTGGCACTCACCGCCTCAGAAACAACCCTTCCCACCACGCAAGACTGCCAAACGTCTTAGCTTTCCAAGGAGCTGCGCTGTTCTTTCTGAATAAAATCAACAGCTTTGAGGGACCCTACCTGGAAGGTGTTAAATCAAGATAAATGTTTATTTTACTCTAGCAAGTGCCCTGATCGCCACCACTGCCGCAAACAGGGAGGTAACTGTAGGGAGAGGAAGGAAAGGGCTGGCTGACTGCCAGCCTAAGCTTTGCTTTTGATCCTGTCAATTAAAGTAGCATCCTTCTAATCTGAGGAAGATCCAGAAGGTAAATTCCCATCAGGCCAGACTGAGGCTCCCAGCACACTGTGCATAAAAGCTCTCTCAGTCCAAGCTCTTGACTGAGGCATCTGAGGCAGAGAGTGCCATTTGCTCTCTTCTGTGAGGTTACAGTTGTATTTTCAGGCATGGTTAAGATTAAATAAAGTTCAGTGGCACTGCCTGCCTGGGATAAAACTGGTGCTGTCTCTTTGAATCTGGATGCTCAATTGCTTTTGCAAATGTCTGGATTGAAAATGTGCTTATTTGCCAGAGAATCTTGAAGCCTCAGTCACTGGCCTTTTAGAAAAACTGAAATTTTAGTGCCTGCTTTGCACATCCATACAAAGAGTTGACATGAAACACTTTTTTTTTTTTTTTTTTTTTTTTTTACACTGACAACTTTAGGGAGAGTAGAGAAAAGAAAGCTTAGTTTTCAAACTCAGCCTAATGGACCAGAAGCAACCAGAATTAGAGCCCCTTCTGTATTCAAACATCCTCAGCAAACATGAGCTAATGACTCCAGCTGATAGCCTCAGAGGTAGGCACAGAGCAGCAATATGTGGGAGACTGCATGGGAAGAGTGATCAAATGACCAGCTAAAGCACAGAAAGGTGTCCTAACGCATCATGTCAGCAGGCCAGCTAGTTTTACGTGACCACTGCAATACAATCAAGTCCAGGTCACTTTAGAGCGAGTACAAGTGTATGCACTGGGACATGTGCCATTGTCTGGGAATGTCCTACCTCTCTTGACAATATCAAGAAGCACACTGTCAGTACATCTATATACCCCTCCAGTGCCCTGGGCAATGAGCTCCTCACAGCCCATCGTGCACTTCTGCTCACAAAAGCCCTATGGAGCAGGAAAGCTCACCCCTTTCCACAACGGGCAGCTGAAGCAGAGAAGAGACCTAAGAGATCTGCAACAGTTACTGGTCTCCCAAGCCGTATTTTAGCAGGGTGACTATCCTTACATTGCAATTTACACATCCAGGCAGCAGGGTTTATACTGCCTTTGAAATTTTATGAGAGTTCCTGGCTTCTAACATGTTTCCCTCGAGTGTGATGTGGCTGATAAGCAAGGAGAGGAGACCTGCTGCTGCAACTCGTCAGAGATATTTGCCATTGGCTCAAGAGCTTCAGGCTGGTGATTTTGGATGCAAAGAACCAGGCTTCCAGTATCAGATGCAGAGAACATGATTATTTTGCTGTTTATAGCTCATTAATTTATTACTCTAGGCCTGTATGGAGGGTACTTTTCCATGTCTGTCTTTCATATGACAACTTACAACTTGACATAATAGAGTAATTTCAGGAAGAGAAAGCAGAGTCATAAACTTGTCAGATCATTTTTAGCCAGTGGATGGAATTTGCATCAACAAAACATGAGGTAATCAGTGTGCATGCACAATATATGCATGAACCCACACATGTGTATCGCTCACACATCAATGTACTTCACTCCCTGTTCTTAAACTGTAAGAATCAGCCAAATCTCTGCTCAATACTCAGCTGTAATAATTCAAATTACTAACACAGAGGAGCAAGGAGGTTTTTGAACAAAACCACAGCTCATTCAGCTGAAAGAAACGTGTTGTTTTGACCTCTCCTATTTACTTCCCAATCTCTGTCGTCCAAGACTGTCTAGAAAACACTTGAAGAGGATGCAGAGAGAGTGAAAATGGGAGTTCTTAAACATATAAGTATGGATTTTCCTCTGTTGTCATTAAACAAGATTTATTCAGGGGTATTAAAGAAAGTGTCTAGTAGGATGAAGTGTTCCCCTTTGCCATTGTGAAGAGGAGCTCTGCTTCCAAAGGCCTGCTAAAAAGGATAGACAAGACTTTGAAAATCTGGTACCAGCAGTAACCATGCTTATTTTCTAGTTTTTTTCAAAGCAGTCATTTTTTTCCTGCAAACACCACTATCACCAATACATGAAGCAGTTAGACAAGGTCCATGTTGGAAAGGAAACAGGCTCAAGCCAAGATGGGCAGTCCAGCTTGTTATGCAAGCAGAAACAACACTAGCCGTTCAAAACCTGCTCACAGACCCTTCTTCAAAAAAAAAAAAAAAACAAACCAATAAAAAAACCCCACACCAAACAAACAAAACAAAGCATGGCAATCTGAGTAGAATCAAGGTATTATATTTGTGGGTGTGCCTGTAGATGTTTATTTTTTATTTTTATTTTACTTCTCATATACTGTTACCAAAGTAAAAATCCACATCTTGGGTAACAGCAGGTGGAATTTCTATCTTAGCAAAATTTTAGCTCAATAGAAAAAAGATAGCTTAAAAGAGTCCAGCTGGAAGTTTTGCAGAAAAATAATTCAAGAAACAAAAAGAAAGGGAGGGCACTGATGTCTTCTGGTATTCAAACAGAGAGAAGCTGTTTCAAGAACAAGGTAAGGGATCAGAGCATGAGGGTGACTCCTCTGGGCATGCATCATGAATTCTGTCAGTGGCTCATACGCGTATTTCAAGTGGATATATAGGAGCAAGGTAGGTGAGTAGTGGTCCTGCCCCAACCATGTTCTTCCAGCTTAAATGACCTTGAGGCTTTCTGTTTTACAGAAATGTCTTTGCACCTTAGAGTCCTCAGCAGATTTTTCTTCATAGCTTTGTCCAATTGTTCTTTGAACCCATCAGGAAGTTCAGTACCCAAAACATCCAAAGATGAGACAATGGTCTCCACTGTTTAACAGTGTATTTTATGCAGAGACACAACCTATTGCTGTCACCTGACATCTCATTTTCTGATTCATAGTATTCATTTTATAAGGGGCAATGAACAGATAGAAGAAAGGGCATCCAAAGATGGATAGGAAGGAAATCTGCAAAGAACAAAATCAATTAAAAGAGAAAGAGAGAAATGTACAGCCCTAGGAAAAGAAAAGCTGCTGAAATTACAATATACTTCTGATATAGACGTACTGGCAATATAGTGGCAATAGACAGAGGTCTTGACATTTTTTCCTGTGTGTAATGAAAGAGAATGATTACATGTTTGATTTCCCATAGGTACTGGAATCAGCATGAAAGACTGATATCCAGTGAAAACCACCGAATACAACGCTGAAGGCAAAGGGAATATGGTATAAGGAGCTTTGTGCAAGACTGATGATAAACAAGGCAAAAAGCATCCCTGGAGCACAGTGATCATGGAAATCCTTATCCCTATGCAGAGGTGACACAATGTGCTCCACGAAGACAGAGTGCAGAGTCCTGTGCTGCAGCAGACAGAAGGGCATCTCCCATCCCTCCTTCCTAGGCATTGTACCCAGAGCCTGCCCCAGGCATACCTGCACGGCTGCCCAGCACAGAGGCTTTGCTGCACAGCTGAGTAGAGGTGGAGGAACAGCTACAGTGGATCAGGTAATGGGTTTCTTATGTCAATTGTGCTTTATAAACTACAAAGCATATGATGTTGCATGTCCCAAAACTCTGTTCATTCAGTATTCACAAATACATCATTCTTGTGTATATTATTGCTCTGGTCGGTTTAAGGTGACTGCTACGATGCCAGAGATGAGGTTTTCCGTGGGACGCTTCACAGACTATTCAAGGGTTACTGTCCTGTTCACAATATCCTACAGCTAGGTCACAGCGACTTGAACTCTATTCTTGACTCTCATATTGAAGTACATAAAAAGATGTGCATTTCAAAAGGTTTCATACTCTTCTGGGAACTAAATAAACAAGTATGCTGACTTGTTACAGCAAATACTATGTACCTATTGTGATGTTCATCTTGCAGAAGGTAATAGCAAAATGACAAAGCAGGATGAGATGACTTTTTGCAACTGTGTCTGTCCCGGGGAATTAAAAGGCAAGGGGGAAAAGAAGAAAGTTTAGTTTTCTTGAAGTTTAGCTTAGTATAAAAAAAAAATCAAATTCCATGGGCAACAGAAAGGATCATTTGGAGACAGCTGCAAGAAAACTACAGCTATTGTCAAATTTCTTGGGACAAATGTGTAGGTTTTCAAAAAATGACAAATGATTTATTTCTATCAGAGAAATATCATCAGGCAGAAATAATGGGGGCCAAGGCTTTGTCAGATTATATCTTATCACTAGTCCATCAAGTTCGGACTTCACCTCCAGAAGTGATCAGCACCTGATGCTGCAAAAGGAAGGAGAAAAAAAGAAAACACTCGCTATGCATCTAGCAATGCTGAAAAGCCATAATTGGAAGGAAAGGTACATAGAGGTGTGCAGACTCTGCCATGACTGACAGCCATAGAGGGATAAAAAAAAAAAAACAAAAAAAACCCCACACACAGAAATCCTGTTCAGGTCCCATTTGCTGTGGTGGAAGGGGAGTGAGTGTTGAACACAGGGATTTAGTTTAGCACAGCTGAAACCATTAGGTCCAACTGGTAGCACCTCCTTCTCTCCCTGCTGCACTGCCCAAGTCACTGCTGTGAATACAGCCCCACACCAACCTGTGATACTGGGAAAGGGCTTCTTCAGCTTTCCTATGAAGCAGATCACTAAAGCATTACTGATTTCTCTTGTAGCACACATCGCTGGAAAGGAGCATCCACTGACCTCCAGGCAACCATGAACCAAACGTTTGCTATGCTTGGGTTCCCCAAACAAGACCCAGATTTCTATGTTTCCTTTAGTCCCGGTTAGTTTTAAGATCTCTGACTTGCACCTTCTTTGGCCCACAGCTCTGGGAAGCTGGATCCTCTTTTCAAACTCAAGTCCACTCCCTGGAAAGCCAGCATAAGTCTATAGCTACAGAGCATATCTTTGAATGACTCCAGAGACAGACAGCTCTGGAGTCCAACAAAACACAGTATTTGGCATACCAAGTAAAGCACCACTGTAATTTATGTAAGCGAGGTTGGAAAGATATTGACATCTCCTAGTACCCCTAAATAAATGTTTCATACAAGGCCAGGTACAATCCTGTCCCAGAAATGAGGGATGAAGGGCAGGAGAACAGAAAAAGAGCATCTGGCCTTGTAGCCCCTGACCCAGAACATAACCATTGTACCCGACAGAGTTAATAGGGGCTCTAATACCTTATTTGTCTTCCTTCATCTAAACCTTCTACTTTTTTAACTTGCCAAATCTTCTCAAATACTTGTTGAAATGAAAAGCACGAAGTTAGTGATTTTCGGCAGATTTCCTCCTGGGCTCATGTCCACACACAGGAATGCTCAAGGAAAAGAAAGGCAAAACATAAATGGAAAATTTAGAAAAGCAAATCTTTGAAACCACTATTGCAGTAAACTTCTGTGCACAGCAGAGAACTCCCACAGAAAACATCACTGAATAATTTTGAATGATGAGCAAAACCATTTTAAAAAACCAAACAAGCAAAATCTGCTTACAAATAAATGCCGAAAACCTGAGATAAATTCCTGCAAATAACTTTTCAAGGTTGGTTGAAGTTGCTAATGGCTACATTTGTCCAACCTTTAAAAATGTTTGAGCAGCATTCATATTAGATGACCTCTTGCAGTGAGCATGCAGAAAACTTCTGAAATCCTCGTCAAATCGCTTTCATCCACCTCTGGTGTTAACAGTTTGAGGCATTTCCACTTCCCTGCTCTGCTTCCTGCCACCTTTGCAAAACTGTTTTGATACTTCTTCTTTTCCCTCAGAAATTATTTCACATCAAAGGAAACAAAAAATGACAACAAGCCCTGTAACTTAGTACCCTTTAAAACATGCTTTTCTGACTGCAGTAACAACCTCACTCTTGGACATTTTCTATGAAATTGATGGCCAACCGACTTAATGCCCTGCAGTCCTGCTTCAAGCCATCAGCTCTCCCAGTCAATCATTAATCACCAGAAAAAAATGCCCTGAGCTTTGGTATTACTGCTTAAATACAAAAATTTGTTAGCATAACACTTTATGGTGTCTCTCACAGGATAAAACTTACAGATCACTCTTCTGGTTTCTTTGTAATGTCTTGGAAATATTAGCCAGAGGAGATCTCTGGAGATCTCTAGTGCAATTTCATGTTCAAAGCAGGAATATCACAGATCCGCTCAGTCATGGATTCATCTAGCAGAGTCTTGAAACCTTCTCAGAAAGATTTCACTGCAACTCTGGGCACCTTTCCCAGGGCTACACCACCTGCTTGGCAAAGAATGGTTTACTTAAAACCCAGCCTGAGCCTCCCAACCTGCTCTTTGTGCCCCTGCTACCTCCTCTGCCCTTACTGAGAAAGATCTTGGTGCTCTTGTCCTTGCAGCGCCCCTTCAAGGAGCCGCAGGCTGCTGTTGATTTACCAGCCCTGGCAAGCCCAGCTCCCTCAACCACCTGCAGCACACCTGCTCCAGCCCTGGCTGGGTGGTGGCCCTTCCTTCAAACCTCTCCATCTGTAGACACAGTTTTCCAGGTACAGCCTCAGCAGCAGCAGCCACAGGGAATAAATTTCACCTGCTTGCTGGCCATGTGGGATGTGACACATCACAGCAAGAGTGCATTTCTGGGTCATACTTTATCTAGCATCCCATTACCCCCAGGTCCCCTCCAGTATGGCTGCTTTTTGGGCAGTCAGCTCCCAGCTGGATTCTCCACCCTAAGAACAGAGCTTTGTACTTCCCCTTGCCAAATCTCATGGGGTTTCTTTTAGCCCTGTCTTCAAATTAATCCAGGTCCCCTGGGCAGCCACTCTGTCATTTGTCACACCAGACTCTCCCCCTAGTTTAGTATCATCCACAAATTACTTTCTTTATGCTGCTGGTTTTGGTAGCACAGCTTGAGTGAAGAGACCATTTAAATGTCACCCCTGGTGTGTTTGCTCATGGTAGATAGTTTGTGTAAATTAGAGTCTCCTGCTCTCCTCGCTGTGCTGCCTGCTGACCCCATCCTGCAGCTGAATTAGCTCTGCCTTAATAGATTTTCCCCTAGTATTTCAATGCTGCAATATAAAGCCTCATTTCATAGTGATTCCTGAAATGAAAATACCTCAGCACCCAGCAGTCTGAATAATCTGTGGGACTGAGCTACCCTGCAAGCTTTCAGAGCCGTAAAACCTCTGCTGCACTGGCTGAGAGCAGCTGTGGGCTTGTCCTGTGGAGATGTTTCTCCTGAGAGGAGGAAGCAGTCCATATACCTCTTAGTGCAAGGGTTTGCTCAAAAAAATGTACCTTTTTGGCTCCTTTGCTTGCAAACAAAAAGGGATTCCCTGCTTCTTTTCTTTCCTCTTTGTAGAATGAGCTTTGTTTTTCACAAATCATGAGAACAATTCTGTTGCCTTTTTCTTTCCTACCTACCATGTCTCTTTGTCAAGGAAATGGTGTCCCTCCCAGGTATAGATCACTGGCCTGAATAGGCTGCTGCTATGCTAGAAACAGGAAAATTATAATACTGCCCTTTGTCTCATGAGTCAGGTGTAACTGCTTCCTCCCCTTTCTGCCCCTTAAAATTCATCTCTAAGTGGCTTAGAGGAAGAGCTGTTCTAATCCAGTTCCAACAGACAGTATTCTTTCAAAAAAAAATAAAAATCAGAAATAGGTTCAAAAAGCATCACTGCTATGTTGGGAGAACTGCCAAAATGATGTGAATGATACATAAAAGATATAGCACCTAACAAAATCCTCCAGTGCACCAGCAATCGGTTCAAAGAAAAGGCAATCAGTGTCCAGTTACCTGCCCGTGGGCTGTACTGGTTGAGTACTGTACACTGGAGAGCAGGGAGACATCAACATTGTGGCCACCCATGGCTCCACACAGGTTCTAATTGCAATAGGCTCGCTGTGGTAAGCGGCACGTTCATTTGCTTTATCCTGCTCCCCCGTGGTCACTATGGGACCACTAATGGCACCCGTGAGACCAGGTACAGTGGCAGGTCTCTTCAGAGCGGCATGCCCAAGGAAGCAGGTACAAGCTGATTTACCCCATCTTTACTCCGCCACCTGCCCACGTTCGCACTGTTTTCTATCTGAAGCACCTTTTTTTTTTTTCTCCTGATCTGCACCAGAACGCTGCTACTCTGAACTTTGCTGTCTAAAAGACAGGTGAAATCTCTCCCAATTTCAAACCAAGTCACAGATTAATATTTTTTTACCACCACTGTCAATCAATGCCATTTGCCTGGGCTATCTCCCTTCTCATTGTCCTCTCCTTATACCCCATGGCTGAAAGCACTTTCGTATAGGCTTTCCTCTCAGATGCATGTCCCAGCTGTCTTCTATACTGCAATGTGCAACCAAGCATGGGCAGAGAACCAGAGGAAAACAGCTGCATGAGTCCAAAGCAAACTCTCATTTGACTATTTAGTTTCACATCTACTGGGAGTTTCCCTGTTGCCTACTGGCATACTGAGGCAGACTGCGACTCAGGTGGACTTCTAATGTTTTTCCCTGTCCTTCCTGCAAAGCTAACAGGCTTCCTATTCCAGAATTTAATAAATTATGGGTTTGCAAGCAATATTTAAAATAATCCACTTCTCTGCCTGCCTTGGTTCAGCATGACTGTCACTTCCCGAGCACAAGCTGAGTGAGTCAGAGGGACCAGAGATCTGAGCTCTGTGCAGACCTGAACCCTATGCCAACATTTCATGTCAGTGAATAACAGCAAGTTTTGTAAATGTTACTTTTCTTTCAAGGCAATTACTGTATTTATCCTTTTTTCAGTTTCATTTCGGGCAGAATTTAAAAATGGGGCCAGCTTAGGCAGGTGATACATTTTCTGTACATCTGTCCATGTGTCTCATTGACATGCCTGGAGTCAGATGTGTATCAAGCTGGGTGAGCTGGGACCATTAACCTCAAAGTTGTTTCTCTGACTTTCCCAGTTTTCCTTGCCACAGATCTGACATGTATAAAATTTTCATTTTATCTCTGATCATCAAACTTTTGTAAAGCAAGTCAGTGACATTTTGTAGTATTTCCAAATGATAACATCTCAAACCTCATCAGGTTTGTATTAAAATGCTCTTTTAATGACAAACAGGCTATCTGCCCCCTGTCTTTGAGTAAATCTAGGAGCCAACATAAACTATTTCTATTGACAGCTATAAAAACGAGCAGAGGCCAAAATCTTTCACATTTCTGCCTTTGTCCTCCCTCGGAATTACTGATTGAATGTCCCCTATTTTGAGCGAAAGCTGAGATATGGATTTTCTTTTCATCATCACCACTTGCACAGCTGCATCAGTCATTAAGCTGTCCTAAAGATCTGTTACCCAGGAACTAGATGCCAGGTATATATCGTATCCTGAGGTGAGTTGTGGCAAGGCATAAATTGATCATGTGGTTCATGCTTTTGAAACCCAAAAGAACATCAATTGTCATCAGCTCCAGGAATACAAATAGAAAAGATCAAATCAGTTCTGGCCTAAATGTGTTAAGGAATTAAAAAATACTAAAAAAAACCAAAACCAAAACAAACAAACAAAAAAAACGCCAAAGCACCACAACAACAAACACACAAACAAACCACAGGTTACTTTGATCAGAGACAAAAAAAATTATAGTTTTGAATGTAGGACATAAAACAGAGAGAAATTTCTTCAGTCAGCCAGTCCCTTCCCCATGCATTTTAGACAACTGCCTCCTAAGACTATGATCAAATGCATTAGGCTCCATATTAAAATATGGTTTTACTCCTATTGTCTGTATTGAAAAGTCATTCCAGAACTACAACCCTCTGCAGGTTAACTTCCTTCAAACATCCAGGTGAAATGTAGCCATGGTCCTTTTAAAGCTATTTGCACTTCTGTCAGGATAGGTGTTTGTCTCAAACATCTTCTGTTAAAACTCCTGATGTGATTACAAAGTCTCTTCTATATCATTATGTCAATATAGTCTCATTCCACTTGAATTACAGTTTCCTAGGTTAAATAAGCAAAGCTATTACTTTTTTCTTTTTTTCCCTAAGATACATTCTCCATCATCTATTTCAATTTAAGTTCAGCCTTCGTGAATATGTGTGAATAGGACTGAATGTCACCATTCTAAACAAGATCTTACAGCACCATATAATTCCCAGTTCCTGCTGGAAATTACCTTCTGTGAGATACCCTCATATCCCATTTTCTTTTCTCACTATTATCTTGAAAGCCCATGACCATCTTAAGATCAACAAATACAACTATGTCTTCCTCCTTCTTTCTTGGTGGTTTCCAAGCCTACAGCAGGAATTCTTGTTATGCATTCCTGAGTGCCTGATACTGCATTTTTATTCAACTGCCGTTGCTCCACTCTGCTGTCACCCAGGTCCTCAGTCATGTTACCTTGTCCTTCTCCTTGCTCAATGTCATCAGCAAGTTTCACCCCCATCGTCTCACTTTTTATGCTAGGGATGACGACTGAAAGTTAAATATGCTTGATATAAAGATGTGTCTTCGTAGAGCTTCATCCCTCCTACTTGACAGTTCAGTTTTCAACCAGTGTTATTTCCCTTCTATGCAGTTCCTTATCCCCTGTATGACTTCTGTACCAATCCCCAGCTTCCCCATGTGGTAGTTACAAATGTTCATTGACATCTAAATATATGAAAAATGTTACCATTGTCTAAAAAAATCTATCAAAGAGGATAAATTATATAGCAATGAATCCTATGTAATAAATCCTGTTTTAATTTTGTTCCATTTATCTCCACATTTTTAGTTACTCTACCCCCTCTAAAAAAAATGAAGTCTTCCTTGCTATTACAGCCATGCTAGAAAGTCTGTATATGCTTAACACCATTTTTTGCCTTTTAAATTTATGGGTTTTGTTATTTGGCAAGTGTATAGCATTACCTTTGTTAGGCTTACACTAGACCCACAAGTTCATGTACGAGTTTTGTCTGAATTCTGGGATGGAGACTAATTAGTCTCCTCATTTAATTCTTTTAATCCTTTAGACCTGCACTTGCAAATCTGATTAATATGTTATATAAAAGAATATCAAATACCGCATGTGTATTCTGTTTTTATAGAAACTGGAAAACTCCCCCCATTTACACATGATGCATCTATAACATGGGTCTTACAGTATGAAGTCTAGAGCAGGATTCAGTTGTCTAATAAATTAGCTTAGACACAGGTATCTGAGATGCTGTAGGGTATCTCAGAAAGCTCAGAGCTGGCAGATTCTGCACAGGACCTACAGGAGACCTTGGCTCTTCTGGAACAGTTGCTGCAGGGCACATGGGGTACCCAACTGAAACTCGCCCTTAATCTACTGATTTTAGTTTGGAGGGGTGAAATGAAATTCAGAACTGGTAACAAGACAACATCAGATTAGTTCAGTTTAGAAACAGGGTTGGTGTTTCCTTGCAGCGAGATTAACAGGGTAAGGTGGTGTCACAGTGTTTATAAAGGATGTCTTTGGAGAAGGCAGGCTTCAAACTAGCTTTGGGCAGTCTGACCCTATGCTAACTCAAGTATACTCAGGCTTTCTTGCTTTCTGATACTGACTGACAGGACCAGCAGAGCTCAGGGATCAGAGCTCACTGATAAGCTTTAGGAGATTGGTGCCTGGGAGAAAACTCTCCCCTTGGCTGTACCATCCTGGACTTTCAGAGCTGTTCATCTGGATTTTTGATTTCTCTGGAGCACTGGAACAGATAATCAGATGCTTACCTGGTCATACCCAGCCTTGTGAGTTAGTTACTTGCCATCGCAGGAGCCTCAGATACTAATTTTATTTCCATTTCTCCTGCTTCTATTTCCCAACAGTTTGGTTGCCAGGGGAGATGAATGCTTAGTTCAAAGTCACCTGAGAGAATCTAAGTAGGATGCAATGAAGTCAGATTAGATGATCTAATCACCCCTTCTGGCCTCAAACTCTATGAAACCTTATGAAAATGATAGAAAAGTGACTTGGCTGTATGACCGTGAACAAAAAGAAATGCTTCTCATTCAATTGCAGGTAATGATTTTGACAGGGGCTGTGAACTTTTGGCTTTGCAGGTGCCAAAAGCTTAACAACTTGAGGAAGTTTTGATCTCTGATTCCAGCTTTTGTCTGTGGAGGGGGGAGGGAAGGAAGCATTAAGTACAAAATTGCCAGAAAAGGGTTGCTTAAATCAGCAACTTTTAGCTCTTCCACTGTGATTGTAATTGATTTAAAGACACAGTTTAACAGGGGGAAAACACCACATCATGACCAAACTGCCACCTAACCTTGGACATCACATGAAGTTAGGAGGAATGTTGCCTCCCAAGTTTTCTAGCACTGGGCTCTTCAGTGGAGGAAAAATACTGTAAGAAACCACTTGGTTTAATAACAACTGCTCAGCAAGAGGAAATTATTAATTGCAGCAGATATTACAAATGTGCTATCTCAACAGCACATGAAAAATATAAATGAAATGGTAAGATAATTGCTCTAGCTATTCCATTATTTCAATTAATTTTGCTTTCATATTCACTGACACTATTGTCATACTGTAGCATTGTGCTTTGAACATGTTCCTGCCCTGCTCCAGGAGGTCTGCTGGGGTAACGTCTCTGGCACAGAAATCAAAACTCTCTAAATTAATTGCTCCTTTCATCCATTAATTAGAACTATGCTAATTTCCTTCAACATCATTATTATATAAAAAGCCACGCCTTCAGCTCCACATTGCTCTAGTATGTTGATGTGGGAGATGGAAATCATAAGAGCACCGGTATAGGGGACGCATCATGGGTAGCAATAAGACCATCTCACTGTACTGCATCTTCTTCTAGGCCTTTAAGCAACAAGATTTTCTGATAATTCCGCAAATTCCTGCATAATTTCCCCTTTTCTGGTGGGAGCGTAGACCAACAGTTAATAAACCTCAGCAGCAGAAAGCTCTTCCTCAGCGGACCTATGTCACTGGTGCTATAAGAAGTTTCTGCCTGAAGAGAAATAAAAATAATCAAAGCTGCATGCAGGATATGACATAGAGTCTTCTTTTAAGTAGTTAATTTCTGATACCTCATACTAAAGTAAGAAGAGACTTAGTAGATTTTCAAAGCTCAGGTTCATTTCTGTCCAAGAATGTCCTTGTTAGGTGGCCATGCCGGTGGTGGGGGTTTTTTTTCAATACATGTTTTTTTCTGTTTGTCCTAAAGTTGAAGTGGTTATTTTAAGAACAGACCCACCTTCAATGTTTGAATGTAGAAGGTCAAACACAGAAAAGGGTATTCGGTTCAGGAAGTAACGCTGCCTATTTAGAAATTAAAGACCAAACATGCTTTAAGGCAAATGACTTTTTGAGACAAAATACAATTTAATCTTTACTTATTTTCATATTTCTTTACAGTTGCCATGAGAATATTTTAATAACCTCTGTAGAGTTTAAAATGATGCAGGTAATTGCTTTAAGTAATTTTAGTGCTATTAAAGATAACAAACCCCCTATGTGAAATACTTTGCTAAGCAATGATCAGCAGAAAAGGGGTAAAGATCTTTTTAGTGCAAATCTGAGTTCTTTTTATAGGCAAGCTGAATTGAGAATATAATTACATTATCTAAAAAATAAAAGGTGTGCAGATATTCAAACACCTACCATCTCAATCTTGCGTTGACTCATGCAGAAAACACATCAGAATCTTAACTAGCTCGGTTTCCACCGTTCAGCAGCCTGTATGTGATCTCTGAACCCACCTCCAGGTTGCATTGATAATGTTTAAATTGCAACTTTATTCATCACAGCACATTTATAATACCTGAAACCAAATTCCTCCAAAATTACTTGGAAGACACTCAGTGGAACAAGTGAGTATAAATCTTGCACATCTTGCTCTCATTTCTTTCCCTGACCTTCATGATTATGGCTACAAAAGCATTTTCTTCTTTTTGGCTCTACTTCATAAAAGATGTGTCAGAAAAGTTACTTTTAGAGAAGTTTGGGACTTTGAAAAAATAAGTCACACAAAAGCTTGAGGGTCCCAAGTAAGCCGTAATATAACTTCTCTAAGACACTATGTCCTACTAATGAGTTATGAGAATCCTTACTCCCTGCATAAACAAAAAGAACTTGTATTTTCCTGTCTCTTTCAGGCTTTTTAGGGGATACAAATGACATAGGCCCCAAATAATCTCACCAATTTTTAATGAGCTAGAAGTTAGACATGTTAACCAGGCATATAAACCAGCAGACAATCCACACTGTAGTAAAAGAGATGCAACAAGTTGTTCTACAGCAGTGCTCATCTCTCCCCATCATTCAGAAGGATGCAGCTTGCTGTCAAGAATACATGTCCACCAAGATGTTAAATTAAATGTTAGAAGATGTTATTGCAGACTGACACACCATCACTTCACCAGGGTTGCTCAGCACTGTCCAAACCCCTTGCTACTTTGTGCCTTCATGGCATCCTCATAATCAGTGCCCAAGACAGGCCAGTCCTCAGTAAGTGGCTCTGCTTTCCCACAAGCAAATCCCAGTTTATACAGATCCTAGATCTTTTAGGGGTTTGTCTTTAAAACCTGGTGGAAACTGGAGGTCACTTTTCTCCCTTTCTTTGTTGAACATATTCTTCAGCTCTGGGAACTGTTGGCCCTAAATCCAGGTAAGATCTTCTAGCACTACCCTGCTCCAAGGAATACGTGAATCAAGCTGGGTAGCAGTTGCCAAACTAGCTTGGAAAAGCAAAAGAAAAGAGAAAAAAAATCAGCTTAGGTAAAAACCACATCATACCACTGTGACTGTTAAACCTCTGCTACCATCTGTGAAATGCTTTAGGTGAGTTGTCCTGGCCCAGCTAGCCTGCAATACTCATTTCTTGCCAAACCAAAAGGTTAGAGAAAGCTTCTTCGACTTTTTTCACTGTGAGCCATTTGTCTGTGGTAAAACATACCAGTACAGCATTTCCAAGCCTGTTGCTTGCAGCTTACCATAGGAATTTACTTCTTTGCCTCTCTTTGCCTTCCCCCCCCCCATTTATTTTTTCATCCCTCTGGACAATGTTTCAAGAGAGAAACAGCCTGAAGGGGAAGAAAAAAAAAAAAAAAACCAACCTTCTTTCTTTCCTGTTCTTCTCAACTAGCAACATTGATTTTTTTAGTCATTAGCTTATATGAGCTGAATATTAATGAGCCTGCATGATATAAGTAATGATGATGGATGCTTTCCAGGTGCACTTATGGATAGCCAAACATTATTTCTTTCCATAGGCTATCTATAACAGCTCCTACCTACAGGGAGCTGCCATTTGGCACATATCCATCCATTACTGTGCTACCCTTTCACTGAAGCTCAATGTATGGGGTAACCTCTGTTCACAGAATTAATGCCTAATCGTTGTGATTTGGGGAATTCCCCTTCCTTATTTATTTTTTACATAGGAAGAACTGTATTCTTCTAGTTTTCCCTCCTGATCTGCTCTCATTGAACTCAACAGCCAAAATACCTTTTGGGTTTTTCGGTTGCTCTGGGTTTGGGGTGTTTTTTCTGCTAAAAAGCTTCATCCCTGAATATTTGCCGCACACAGGTGCTCTTGACTTTGGCAAGCAGCCCCTAGGGAAGTCACAGAGCCATTTGTATCGAATAAGGGGGGGGGGGGGGATAACTGAAATTTCACAAGATATTCCTTTGCTCCTTTCTCCAGCAACAATCACAGCCCTAAACAACAGCTGAATAAGATATGCAAGTAATAACCCAGCAGTTCCTCATTTAAAATATTTGTACCTCTGCCAAAGTAAGCAGTCAGTGAAAAATTACTAGGTGCTCTTCCTCCTCTGAAACAGTAGGCGTGTTGCTGCAGAACAAGGCACTGGTAGATCAAGCTAAGCATCCTTCTAAAGCATTGCTCAGTCTCATTTGAGAATTAATAAGGCTGAGCTGCAAAGCATTGTCCTAGCCAGCAATGAATGGCAAGTAATCTGACCAAACTCTCGGATGGATACTTCCAAATGCAGACATGCTTTCCAAAAGAACAGTTTCTCTTAGAAGAATTTAAGACAAGCTGCTCCTGTCATAAGTGTTTTCCAGGGAGAGATCTGAGTAAGCACTGAGATATAAGCCATGAACAGTCTCTAGAAGTAAGGGAAAGGACTTGTTAGAGAAATGTGATCCTGAACAGAGAAACAACATCTGTGACAAGGACTAATAAAGATGTGCCCAGACCTTCTGCATATGTTCTCCCTGAAGAGATCAGAAAGCCTTTTCAACCAAAAAAGGCTACATTTTAACAGAACATAAACTAGAAGGGTCAACTTTTGTCATAGAGAAATCCTAAAGAGACTAGATGAATCAGTAGTGAAATGAATGGAGCCATGCAATACTTTCTCCATGCCTACCATGCCTTTGCCCAGTGGGTCCTTGCTGGGAGGGCTGGGGCTGCAGGCAGAAAACAAAGCTCTGACTGAGGTCTAGATAACTGAATGGGATGTGGAAGACTACAAAGTATGACACAAGAAAGTGCTGAATTAATTAAATGACAATGCAAGAAACCAATAGTTAGAGATAGTGCTGTGAGGCATGGCCAGATTAGACAGATAACTGGACAGGAGCACCAGGGACCTTTTGGGGAGCCAAGCTCAGCAAGGTGGCCAGCAGTACCTGGGGAACTATGTCAGCAATACCATGTAAAGGTGTGATTGCCTACATATCAGAAATAACAAATAACCATACCAGAAATAGCAAGTTTGGATATGGACTTAGCAAAATTGTGACCAATGCAAAAAAAAGTAATTAGGTGTGAGCTGGTTACTTGTTAGAGAACGAGGGCGAAAAGGAGGAAAGTGAGGGAAAGAGGGAGCAAATCATGGGGTCTCTGCAAGCAGACTTGTTTCTGATCGCTGCAGTTCAGCAGGGCACGATGGTAAGCTTGCTGTTTCCATTGTACCCACACCTTTCTTCCCTAATCAGGAGAGACCTTGGGTGTCTAAGGGAATATCAGTGGGAGCCCTAGAAGATTCTTCCCCTCCTAGCAGTGACAAGGGAACATGGGGATGTTTCCACCTAACACCACCACCCCTTCCTACCCCTTTAACAGGCAACAGAGAGTACTACTTTGCTTTGCCTAACCATCAGATGGCAATCTTTACAAAATTGAAATATTTGGACTATCTTTATTTTCCACCCTGTCTCTCCATGCTCAGGCTGTCTACTCTCCTCTTCCCAAAAGGACAAAATCCTTGAGGAAACCTCCTGACCGTGGATATATTTGCAATCTACTGCCACAGCCCAGGGGAAGTCTGGTTTTTGAGAGTGGGAGTGACAGTGTTTGCAAAATTTAGGCACAGGGGGAAGATCCTGTGAAGGAAGGCAAGGTGGGAACTGTGACTTTGGGGATACCAGAATATCCCGCTCTGCACGCCTGGCACACACTCTCACTCCTCATCAAAACAAGCTTCTCAGTCTAGCTTCTCATTTTGAATAAGAGACCAGTTCTCCTGGTTCATTTTTGACTGAAATAGGTGAGGAGGAGGGAAAGAAGGAGGGGGTTATTTGCTCAGGTACAAAGTTGGGTCCAGATGCAGATGCACAGCTGCGTGCTCACAGGGCGATAAGCAGCTGTGTTGCTGCTCTGTCCCCAGCAAGCTACTACCTGTGAGCTGCATGGCAATGGCCACCCTGCTCCCTCAGCTCCAGCTGCAAAGTCAAACACATTGGATTAAACCATGGTGATTTACAGATGCATTAACCTAAGCTAAACTGCATAAAGGTGCCTTCCAGGTAAAATGTGTCTACCTAGAAAGTTGACATCCCATAGACTCAGGAGGTTTGTTTCCATTTCCAAGACACCAGGTCATTCCCTTTTCTCTCCTTGGACTTTCTGGGACAGGTATTCACACTGTTTTTCTATGGAAACAGGCAAGTCATTGATCAGCTGGACAAAGCTAATTCTGATTACATAAGGATCTGAATGCAAAGCTGTTTCCAAACATCTTCACACCCCATAAGCTGTGCGCCAGGACACTGCATTTTCTTCACTGCAGATACAGTATTTTCCCCCTTCTTTTGGCCCTGATATGCTCCCTGCTTTCCATTAACCAGCACAGCCTCAAATAAGGCAGAACCAGCAGCAATTCCAGCTTTACGCCAGCCATAATCTACCTCACAAAGGAGCAACTCCATGGCAATTTTGAGATTCCTCCTGCCTCTACAGGTTGACTTTACCTAAGGAAAAATTAGCAGTAAGACAGAAAACCCATCCTTGGAAACAAATGTCTTGTGTTTCCAAGTTACGGGTTTCCTTTTTTTGTTTGTTTTGTTATTTTTTTTCTAATTTTCAATGGAAAAACAATAACCAAGCTGAGTGGTGCAGCACTATAAACAGTGGACAATAACTCTCAGTTTATAGCCACATGAAAGCACAGGTAATTGTCCTGTACTTGCTCTGGGAATAAGACATGGAAACAATAAGGTCTGGAGGTAAGATGGTAAGTACCAAAAATTTATTTTTTTTCTATCCACTGAGATTTTAGTTTGGCCCTGACAGTCATCATTGACTTATGCGCCACTTGAGCAGGCATTCTGGTGTCATTTGCAGGGACATGTGGCTTGATGGGCCTTTTATGAACAATTACACAATGGTGTAATTTACAGCATTAGCCTGGCATACTCGGCATGTAACAGGACACACACAGCAGTAAGGCACAGCACGGAGAGAAGGAAATCAGAAAAATACAACACTGCCCAGGCAGATTCCCTATAAAGTCAGCAGCTGAGAAACTGGACATGCAAACCACATGAGATCCACTCCGACAGCTGAGGAAGGCTATCCTCACCGCAGAAGCTCATTTTAATGCTGATAGTCAAATTAACACTGGGCACTTTTCCTTTGGAAAGCAGAACTTCAGTGTTTATGAACCTACATTAAGTTTATCGACATTTAAGTTCTGCAATTCTATCCATTAAATCTTTCCACCAAAAGCCATAATGATGATGGCTGTCATTATTATTATTTGTCATCACAGTAGCAGCATTTTGCGAGCACCCAGGAGCCCAGTCAATTGTTCTGCAATATTTAGCCCTAACTTGTATCGACCCTTCAGCTCCAAGTCTCAAATCAAAAGCCATTTCAGAGATTTTTTGCTGGTGTGGATCAAAGGCAGAAAAGCATGGGCTGCACTAGTCACCCTTCTGCAGGGAAGCTGTGAAGAGCAGTTTTAAACTTCCAGTTCATGGATTGACTCGAGACATCTTCGAGAGCTTATTCTGTCAGTCAGGTCAGAGACTCTGTTTCCCTCAGCCCACTTCATATGAAGAGCACCTGAAGCTGACAGAAGGTCTCACAGTGATTTCAACTGCATGTGCCAGCCGTGCACCAGGTCCTGGCTCCAGGATATGAAGAAAAGGAAAGACCCAGACAACCTGGGAACTGACCAGCCCATCTCCTCTGGTGCACCAGGGCTCAGGTGACATGGCTGCACCATGACTGTGGGGTAGGACAGTTCAAACTCCCTCTGCCAGACAGTGTACATGGGGCTCAACTGCCTAGGCTGTTGGCATGCTCTGTAGGAGACTGCTGCCAGGTAAAAAAACAAAGCTGGAGTGGGGACACCAAGCCACAGGTCTCTCACCACTCACTCAGCCCCAGGCTTAGGCACTAGGGCAGGAAGTCATCTGCCCTCTTACTATGGCCCATGTCACCAAAGGAGTGGTTAGGTCAGGTCACTTAAAGAATCACCACCAAAAGGATTTGAGTGAAACAGGTTTAATATGAATTTGTGGAAATGCAGCTGCACAAGGTTTGATGGCAAGATTCACTCTATTACTTATTACATGGAGTAAATACATAGACGTAAATCAAATTGAAATCGAGTCAGAACTGAGTTGGAAATAGTTTATAAAGATCAAAGCTGTAAGAGAGTGAAGGAGGTCCTCCCATGGAGTCACAAGGTTTAGAGTGGACCCCCTTGCTTTCTAAACTCTCATAGAATTTAGGTGTGGGTAGATCAAATCAGTCTCAAGACTTGGCCAATGGTTTATGTCTAATGGGAGAGAGATATAGAAAGTGAGGTAAAGAATAATGGATACCCTTCCACTGAGTCACGAGGTTCAGAGTAGGTTCATTTGCCTTCTAAACTCTCAGAGTGTATGTGTGGCTGGATCTATTCCTAGTCTCAGACTTTGACAACGGATTAGATCTAGAGAAATATAAAGGGTAAGGGCAATTCTAGCATTGACTCACAAGGTTCAGAATAGACCCCCTTGCTTTCTAAACTCTCAGAGTTCAGGTGCGGCTAGGTCCAATCTTAGTCTCAGACTTGGACAATGGTTCGTATTTGAAGGAGGGAAAGAGAGAATTTGTCCATAATTCAAGATTATCCATAGGATTTTAGCAGCAAAGCAAATCAATAAAATTTGTTCAAATCACAAAATAACCTAAATACTTCAAGCTTGCAATGCGTATTATAACAAAGGTATACCTGTTAAAAGTTCTCCTCAAGTTCAGTGAAATACATCTAATGCCTTTTGCATTCCTCAACAGGTGAAGGGAGCCTCGAGGAGCAGGGGTGTCACCCCAGGCCCTGTCATTAGCTCTCTGCAATGGTCCCCATGGTATCACCAACTTGGTGGTTTGCGAGCTCTGAGCGGTGTCCCACTCTAAAGGAGATACTGGTCCAGGAGAGTTCAAAAGGGTCTCATTTTAGGACTGCTGCTTATAAGGCTGTGACATGATTGGCTTCAGTCATCACTAAATCTCCATCCTGGCTGCAACTTGAGTCAGTAATTTTTAAAAAATTCCAAGAACAGTGGTATTCCACTTAGGTACCTGCCCAGGCTGCAATCCAGGCAGGAGTGTTCTGGGGTTGTCAGGGAATAACTGATTGTCCCCGTTTTCATTCCCTGCTTGGACCAGTCAACAAGAGTTCCAATACAGACAGCGCCGTTCCCTGCCTTAGCCAAGTAAAAGTTACTGGTACAGTCAAGGGGGGCTTAACTGCCCAACTCATTACTGAAGGCACCGAGGCATAGTCATCAACTGCCGGGGCCATTGAACAGCCTGGATGAGGGGGACAAATGCACCACCACAGTCCATGCGTTGGACTCTTGCCCACATGGTGACACAGCGGTGCTCTTCAACAGCACACAGCTCCAGGAGCTTGGGAAGCAAAATTATGCAAGTTTAAGCCCCTGAGGCTAAAGAGAAAATTATCACAAACCAATATACTGCTTCTGGACCAATACTTTTATTAGACTCTCATGCAGTAGGCAGACATCACCTGTTGTCTTTTTAAAGGAAAAAAATGGCCAGTTTTCTATGCTTAAAAATAAATAGAAAACTAAAAGCTTAGATGGAAGTCATGATTTTGCTCAGCATATCTTTCTTCAGAGAGGCAGCTAACAAACAACCACAGGTAGACACCAAAGTCAAGGAGAAACATATGGGCTCAGGCTGGACTTGGAAATCTCCCGTTACCTGACAGGTGCTTATGAGTATCATTTCCAAGTGCATCATTTTCCAAGCTCACTATACAAAGAACGTAGGTACCAAGCTCAGTCTTCTGAACCTCTCTTCATTTCCTGTCCCAAACAGCTGCACAGTCATGTCTTGCCTGGTATTAGACTTCACCGTATTTCTATTGCATGTTTTTTAGGGAGAACTACTTCAGAAGTGGCTGAGGTATTGTCTATATATTCCTCAGTTTTATGCATATAAATTTTAAAGCCAAACATTTGCTTGCACATTACTGCATTTCCATGATGCTCTCCATTCACAAATCAGGGAAGTGATTCAGAGCTGTGAAACCATTTGCCCGAGGCTGTAATGGTAAACTACAAGATCTGAGTTTACTTGTTTCTAGTCCCATACTTAGACTGGTGGTTCACAAACAACAGTTACTGAGCATCAAACCCACACCATCAAATCCACCACCAAAAAGAGAAGTTGAGGTTGGTGCTAAAGTATTCTTATTGTGTGGCCCTTTTTGCTGCAGGTGGGCCAATGTAGATGAAATAGCCTCTGGTTTAGTTGCTTTGAAAACTGTGACATAAACTATAAGTAGGTGATCACAAAAAATTAATGAAATACACTTGCCACGCACAGAAAAAATAATCCATGTTCTTTTTGTAGCAGACTTGACAGGTCTGTAATAAGAAATATTTCATTAAAGCAGTAAACCTCATTGTCTGCAAATGTTGTAAAGTAAAATAAATGAGAATTAAAATGAGTTATTCATTGAGTTTTGATGAAGATTCTGTCCTTGAGCTGTAAATCCAGGGCATTCCTCTTCTAGAAAGCCATTAGTAATAAGCAGGCCCCCTGGTTGTTTTAGAGATGTACCACAGGTGGAATATTTTCTAACCTATCCCAGTGTTACCCCATTAATCTTCATGGAGGCCATCTACACCACAGGCTATCTTGGAGGTTCTTCTGGTCTTTCATGCCACTCTACTCAAATCAGTAAGAAAAGTGGGTGCAAGTCAGAGCTGAGTTTTCTCTACGTCTTCCCAGACTGTCAAGTTCAGAAGCCCATGGATGGCCTTGCATGCGCAAGGATGAAATCACATGGCCAGTACTGTCAAGAGGGGTGGCAGCAGGAAAAGCTGTGCCTTAGTACACAGTAGCTTGAATCTAACATTCACTCCAAAATTTCACCTCACTACCTTTAACTATCGAAGGCTAGACACAATGGCAAAGGTGGTCACCTGAGTTCCTCACGGTCAATAAAATAGATAAGTACTTCCACAATGAACTTCATTTGTTCATATTCCATCAAATGTAGGTATTTTTAGAAGATACCATCTGTTGTTCTTGGGAGATACCTGTCTCTCTTCATTAACTAGAAAGAAACTTGAGACTGGAGGCATAGCTATGACATAGCTGAATTTGGATGAGCTGTACTCTACACCAAGATCCACCTGTAGGCTCTTCAGTAAGAAAGGTGTTCCTCTCCCCTCAATTAAGGTAGGCATCCATGTATTTCTAGGCAGAGTTGAAGATATGGTAAAGCCATCATACAAAGGAATGAAATGATGATTACCCTTCCACAAGAGGGTGAGGCTGAAATGGAAAAAGTGGTAGAAAACTGTTCTGGAATGAGGCTCACCCTGCCTGGCAAAGAGATAGCTAAGGGGATCTGATTCCTCTTGGCTTGTACTGACAGACAGAGAAAAGTACTCTGAAGCTGAAGGAAAATACTGACAAAAATAAAAATTTGTTTAAAATTGACCATTAATATATTTAAGCTGGTAATTAGAAACAAGTTCCATTAAATCAAGTCCCAGCTGGAGCTTAAAGAGAGAAAAAGCAGCTCTTTAAGACAGAGCTTCATACTGTCTGAGAGGAGGGTATGAGGTGCTGTTTATGATTACAGGCAACTTGACCCACGAGACCCCTTCCAACCTTATGCTACTGTGTTATCCAATACTGTCATTGCTTTCATCATTACAAGTGGAAATTGAGGGCACTAAGCACTGACCAGTTCCAGATCCCAGTGCACCAGAGAGCTCTAAGGCTCAAATTTGCTTTCCTCAATTGCTGAAAGTATTGGCTGAACAGAATCAGAGAAGAGCCAGCTGGGCACGGCATCCCCTGGCCCTGATCATTTTTTCAGAAATAATTTCTCAGAAAATATGTTTCCATTTTAAAATGGACTCCCAGGAAAGTCCTGGATTAGCCGTTTTATTTTTTTCACCTGCTCGTGCAAACACATTTTAGTTCCTAATGACTCAGGCCGCAGTGGCTCCCTTTGGAAGGATTACAATGACAGCAAAAGAGGCTGATGAAAACCATGACAATTCCTTCTTCCCCCAGCAGATTTGGAGCAGTGAACGTTAACGTTAAAATGTACAAATGGCTCTGCATGCAATTTTAATATGATTATCATATGAGAAAAAGAAAGACCATCTGTGGAAGCTAGAAGATCTTAATGGGAGATTTAATTGGCTTCATTTATCTAAGGGGAGATACATGTGTCTCGGGATCTCCACACCAGTGAGGAAGACACCTTTGCTGCACTAGAATTAATGGTTTGCTCAATGGAGGGTGCAGTATACCTGAGAGATTGTAGCTGTCATGTCCCACTCTGAACAGGGAAAAGCAATGTTATAAATCACCTTTATCACCAAGACAACGATTAAGGACAGAAAGTAGCATTTTAGCGCAAGAAATGGGTGAATGACTGCTGCAAGACCCAAAGGCCTCAGACCATAAAACAAATAACTATTCAAAACTCTTTAACTTTTCCAGGGCCATAAGGACAAAATTAAACCCCAAACCATTTAGGAAATGGCTTTCATAACATTTCTTGTTATGAGCATCCTGGCGAGTGTTCAGGACGTTCATTAGGAAACAGGAGCAACAAATCCACTTTATTGAGTCAAAAAGATCAGGTTGCTTTGAATTTAGAATGTCAGAGGGAAAGTCAGCAGCAGAGAGGACCATGATTTTAATTGAGCACAATCCATCTAGGGAGAGCTGGTTGCCCAGAAAGGGTTCCAGTCCTTGTATGCCCCATCCTACACAGCTGCCTTAGTGTCACTTACCCTTTTTTACTTCATTTTCCTTTTGACTGCTTGTAAGATTATCATCATCACCACACCAGAATTTGGCAAGGATTTTCTAATTAAACACACTGTTGTAAAATCCCAGTTTGTCCAAATTTAAGGTGTGTCTGTATAACAGCAAAGAGGTAATTACCAAGATTATTTTTTTCTGAAATTTTTAAGTTAACATTCAGATCTTCCAATTTGAAATAACATTTTCTTCAGAAACCTGTGTTTATTCAGGTTATCAAAGATTAAGAAGATAAGAGAACGATTGAAATATAAGGTATTTTTTTTCTTCCAAAGACAAAAAATAATAAATCACTTTAACTGACGTAAAGATCTTGGCCTCCTTCCATCTTGCACATTTATCCCACAGCTCCCCAGCTGGATACGCATAGGCAGCTGTTGACAGCAATAATGTGACCCAAGCAATGTCAACATGAATCAGTACAGACCTCAGCCCCTGGTCCTCATTCTCTCCTCCCAGTTATCTTACGAGACTTTTCTGCCCACTGGCACAGCTCCACAGGAAAAGACCCACTTGCAAAGTGATCCAGTGGTGTAAATAGCAAAAGGCTTCAGCCCAAGAGGAGTCCAGAGTCTCCTTCAGTCTCCAGGAAAGTGCTGTAAAAGCCACTTAAGGTACAAAAGGCATAAGCCTCTCCCCTAGCTGTTTGCAGCTGAAAACACTGTAGACCAAACATGAAGAAGCACAGCTGCTTCCCAGTCCACATCTATGTTTTAGGTGCCTACCAGACGGAGCTTTCTCACTTTGTACAGGAATTAATGGTTCCAATAAAGGGAGGTGCACCTACAGGCACCTTTGGCGACACAGTTGGTGACGGGGCAGCACAAGCTGAAAGGTCAAGAACAGCTTGTTGATTGACCTCATTCATCCAAAAGGAGATGCAAGAAAGACCATCCTGCCTAAGGACATCTCCCAGTGCAATATTTAGTGTGATACATCAATCAAAGGGAGAAAGCAGGTGATGAGGGGTCTCCCCAACATCCCTAAGAAGTCCTCTGTTCTCTTGCCTATATTATTGCAGTCCATTTAGTGTTTGTTATACAAGGACTTCTCTGCAAAAAGCAAAAGTAGAATTCTCACCTTTAAGAATATCTGTAAATATTAACGTGCAAATATACATGTATTATCTCAAACAGCACAGCTGTTCTTTAACAGTCTCCCTCGGCACCAGTTACTAAATTTCATTCACTTGAGTTATAAGAAAGGCAAAGAAATTTTGGAATCACTGATGAGCTGTTTAGAGCTCTCCTTTCCAGAGCCATTGAGATGACAAGGTGAGATGTTCTCTGCTGCAATTGCTACTATTTATCCTGAGCCATGAAAGGTATATAGGTGAAATAGCATCACAAAGGAGGCTTACACACCTCCTTAATTCCTCAACCACTCTTGAAAAAGCAAGAGCAGCTTGGGAAGGTGCAGATTTGCTCTGCAGTGCCAGAGCAAGTCATCTCAGCATAGATGTAAGGAGGGAAGAGGAGGGTACATTGATAGCCTTCACAGTATCTAATCCAGGCTATATCCACCCAGATGTGTTTTCTGAACCCTTTGATGACTGACACGTTTAAAGCTACTTTTACACTGAGCAGCACCTACACCCTTGGGTGAGCCCTACAGCCCAGTCCCTGGGGACCCAGGCTGGGGACCGCCTGAGTGGGCTGTGGCACCCTTCTCAGGTCATTAGTGTAGTACATATGAGAGAAGGAGGGGGCATATTCAGACCTCTCCCCGGTATGAAGGGGACACAGCTGAGATGCACAAGAGGCAGGACCCTGGAAAACCTTGGTCTGATAGTATATACTTTGCCTGGACACCTGGAAATCAAACTTCAAGTAGAGCATCACACTCGGTTTTGAGCATTTAATCGCAGACAAACGTTCTTCTGCACCCAAAGAAATATCACTATTAAATCCTCTTTAAACAATGCAGCAGCTAATGCTTACACACTGCAAACCCTGCCACACACGGATTGCAGCAGGGAGGGGCCAAGCCTGCTTCCAATTTCGATGCTTGCTATTAATCTGGCTTTCAGAAAAACACTCAAAAATAGCTTCTGCTAGCCTGGTGGAAGTTTTTTCCGTGTAATACACTACCCTCTGCTGCTCTTACATGCTCATTACAATGCAGTGTCAGCGTTCCTGTGCTGCTGAGCTCTATAGGAGAGACCTGGTGTTTGGTGTTAATCCTGGTATTAAACTCAAAGGGTGTGATTTATTAATTACTGTAACCTCAAGCAAGTCGTGGCTTGTCTGCTCACGATAACTGGATTTATTTGAAAAGCATACTGGGATCCTATCTGAACTTTGAGATTTTTTTTCCCTACCCCTACTCTGAACCAGAATTTGTTCTGCACAGAAATTAAGGCAAAAGACTTTCTGCAGCAGAGTTTAACTGGGAGGCTGATGGAGCCACAAACAACAATACTGGCAAAGCACGTCTCCAAAGTGGCTGTTTGGTCAGCCCACCGCTTTTGCTGCAGTGCAGGAGCTGAAGCTCATCACATTGACTACAAAAAAAGCAGCTTTATTCCAGCATACAGCAAAGTGATGATATTTTAAAGACCACTGGAAACAGGCAGTTCTGGATCACACACTCATAGACTTACTGATTTAGTTTGTCTGAGAAGAGGCACACAGACTGATTTATCCCAGATCCCTTCCAGCTCCATCTGTGTGCCCTGCACAGTTTGGGCAGGATGGAAGCACCACTGCCTGCACCATGCAGCAGGGTGAGGGCAAAGGAAAGAGAAAGATGGGATCATTGCTCTTCCTCAGGGATGAAGGAGAGCTCACTCACACATCTCCTCTGTGTTAGGACCTGCAGAGCATTCCACATTAGCCTTTTCTCACCTAAAAATGATCCAGTCAGAGCAGCTGTAAGCAAATGGATATTTCTGTGGAAATTAATCACTGTAATTGCTTTTCCGTCTTCCCTAAGGCTGCCACTAAACCAAATGGCACCAAATCTTCCTGCCATTCAGGAATCATCCACAAGCTTTTGGCAGGAATGAGAAGGAATAAAAATAAACACCAAAGCTGAGTCTAGACCACCAGTCTACCTGCAAGGCTCAGACTGATAATAAAGTCTGAAATCAATGTATCAACATCTTTTGATTGCTAAGTCCCTCTACAGTCATTGCTCCCAACCACACTGGTACAGATCATACAAAAAGACTGAGGGAACTCTCTTGGTTCAGTACACTGAACAGTTCCTTAGCAAAAGTTCCCGTTTTTTCAGCCCCGTAAAAACTCAATGAACTTCTTTCTTACTGCTTTACTCCCCACCACAGACCCAGAATCAATTCCCAGAAAGGCATTTTAGGGATCTCTTTACTGGAAGGAGGAAGATAAGTCTTGCTGGACTGGACAGCTACGCCAGAAGGTGAGATATGTTCTGCTCCTCTAACAACCCTCAAAAGTTTCCCCAGAAGCACAGAAGAGCTGTCCCAGATAATAAGTTAGATATGATTTTAGGAAGAAATTCTTTACTGTGAGGGTGGTGAGGCTGCCCAGAGAAGCTGTGGATGCCCCATCCCTGGCAGTGTTCAAGGCCAGGTTGGACAGGGCTTGGAGCAACCTCGGCTAGTCAAAGGTGCCCCTGCCCATGGTGGGGTGTTGGAACTAGATGGTCTTTAAGGTCCTTTCCAAGCCAAACCATTCTATGCTTCTATGAAGGAGCTGAAGGAGGAGGAATTTCAGCCCAATACGTTCAGAGATACCATCTCTCTAATCTCAATTCCTCCTGGCTATTGCAGCCACCCTTAGTTAGACCTATTTTTGCAAAGCTTCAGTGACATGTGATTAATTTATGCTCTGGGCAAAGTCCCCATGAAGGCGATTGTGCTTTAAATGCACAGGCAGTGGAGATTTATTCTGTTTGCAAAGCCAAGTACGTGCATAAGTCTTTGTTGATTCAGGATCATGTTCACAAGAATAAAAGCAACTGAACAACCACTCTTTGTGTAACTCTGCTCAGAAGAACTTGTGAGATATTTCCTTCTAAATTTCTTGAATTGACTGTCATCAACTTTCATTCCATCTAACTGTTTTATCTTAATTTCTGCATAAAGCCCAACACATTGTATATAACGTGAATAAGCACCGCAAAGTCCCTGGTGAACTGAGTGTCTGGTACATATTACTTGTGGGAACTGATTTTTTCTTAGTGCAATATTGACAGTTTTATGAGGCTTTTTTTGTTGCAAGAGGTAGGAAAAATTGCAAGTTGGTGTCTAATTGGTTATAGTGTCATTCTTTTACATAACTATCTCTTCCTTCTACAAGATAAAATTACATAATGCATGTAACAAAGCAGGCAAAAATAATTCTTTTAAGTACTCAGTAGGTGTCAAACACAATACACTGATCAGAAGTTATGAGCTACAGAAGCAGGGAAGACTTCTCAAGTAGATCTTCACACTCAACCTTCACTAGAAGCCCCTGAGCTCCTCTGAGGAACAGCAGCACCATGTAGAGGACACACAAACTGAAGAAACCCACAGAAAAGCACTGGAAAGGACCTCCCCGGGTCATCTAGTCCATCTTCTGGGAAAATGCTGGGTCACCCAAAATCTTCCTAACACATTCCCAAAGATTTTTAGCCCCAGACACAGTGGAGGCCAGGGCTTAGGTGCAATGAACATGAAGTGGAAGATAATCCAACCCTCCAGCCCTCGCACAGGAGGCATGAGATGTTTGCCATGACAAGGATCAACAGTATTCAGCCCACAACTGAAATGGCTCATGAAAAGGTTTAAAACACAGCAGGACATGGTGTAAGATCAGGATGCAGGCTCTCTGGTGGGTTGGAATACTTGGGCAGTATGCTTCTATGTGGATTTGCCCTGGGATATTCAAAGAAGTCCTCACATTGCTGATTTTCTTCCCTTTTGGAGACTAGAAATAAGTTCTCATCTCTAACTGGACACTTTTAATGCCTCTTTGGAAACCATGCCTAGTCGATTTTTGATTTAAAATGTAATGACAAGACACATGCACACAGCTAGCAAACTTAGTTTCCTTAGGAAATCAGGCTAAAAATTCAATTAACAAACCAAAGAGCATCAAACTCTACCTTGAAACTTCAGTTACTTATTAGCTTTGCCTTCAGCAGGTGCTGAAGACAATAAAATTCCCAACATCGAAGCCCTAGTCAGATATTGAAAAGCAGCCAAGCTCCTAAGGCTGGGGCACTGGAAATAATCTGTTTCCCTGCCAAAACCAGAAGAAAGTTAACAAGCAATTTAAGTTTCAAGGCAAGATGTTTTCATGTGTGTTGTTCATTTATTTGTCTTTGCTAGATAGGCTTTTGCTTCCTTTTGGTCCTTAACTTTTAACTTTTAACTGTGCAAGGATGCCAGGGAGGAGAATGATGTGTTGTGGGGAGGAATTGTAAGGAGACTCAGACAACATAAAAGAGCTTGTTTTAGAGGCAGAGGGGCTGGATCAGGTCAACTCCACTAGATCACAACAGCCGGATAGATGCGTAGGACTCAGATGACACCATAAAGAAAGACATCAGCCCACCTAACCCAGAGACAAGCCTCAACATAAATCAGGCTGCTCAGGTTCACTGGTGATGTTGTATTGATTGTGTCTTGTGGTTGCACTGCCTGAGAAGAAATTCAGATTTAGCTGCGCCAGCTCTGCCACCCTTGGCCATCCGTGCCACAGGCTCCCACACTAGAAAATCCATCTCTAAAGGGAAAAACAAGATGCAAGCTCTCAGCAGACTGCCCTGCAAAGGGCCAGTGAATAAGCCTGATGTAGCAATGGTTGTCCCCTTAATAACCTCCTGTGTAAGGAAAACCCCAAACTGTTGCAACCATTTACCCTGGTGAGAGTCCTGGAAGGCTGGCAACCCTTTTCATCTTGCCACTCCTCATGAAACCCTTTAACTCAGTCCCAGAGTGTGATTACTCAGGGCCTTCTTTAAATCCCTATAATTCAGGTGCTGCTGCTTTACCTTACAGGCAGGCTGTGAGCCATGCTGACTGATACTGCTATTCAGCCATCTGAGCAGACTCCAGAGAGGGGGGGCGTGGATGCCTTCTTGGTGCTAAATCCACCCCAACAAAGCATTTCAGCTCCCAGGATTTATTTTTTTTTCTGACTAATGACTGAATTTCAATTGGAGAATTAATTCCGGAGGCATATGTCCATCTATTTTCCCTCTTTCTTCCACCACAGTTTTTGAAGCCTCCTGGATCTCAAAACTTAGATGATTATTTCCTTCCCATCATGGTAGAGCATGTCTCAGGACCAAGGCACGAGTGCTATCCAAAGAGTAGGGGTAGAAGGAAGGTTGGAAACACTAAGGGGAGACCCAGGCATCTTGAGGTCACCAAATCGCATCACAGGGGGCAAGGATGTACAAGATCTGCAGAGAAGCCCTTGGAAGATTCATGGGCATAAGTCTGAGGAATGGCCCAGCAGGGAAGATCAGCGCAGTTCTGTACAAGGGTAGCTCTGTGGCCACAGTAGCAGCAGATCACCTGTGGTTTCTTGGATGCCGATTCATCATCAAAGTACTGTGATTTCCTACAAGCTCCCCTTCCTACTCAAGCCCACATCCTTGTCTTATCTTCAGCTGTCTCCTCTTGCACTTTCTTCCTTCAGTTCCCACACACAACCCTGTCAGCTACATGCTGACAGATTGTAGCTCAGCCAGGCAGTGAGCAAAACGCTGATTCTGGAGTCAGGGCAGCTGTCAGAACAACCCAGGAGCAAAAAACACTTCATTCTTTGGAAGAGGAACAAATGGGAAAGGAACATCAAAGGTACCAGCACTGCCAAGGTCATGCAGTGTCAGGGGGAGGGAGACCTGATGTGTCTCAGACACCTGATGGGCTGGAGGAACAAGTGGCTGCTGAGGCTTTTTGCAGAGAGGGGATGACTGTGAACAAGGGCTCAGGTGCACCAGGTAGCCATCTGTGGTGGTTTCAGAAGGTATCGCTCCACAGCTCTCTGTTCTTCTGCCAAAGGGATGAGGTGGACGGACAGAAGTGGTAACGTTTTGGATCGTCTGCTTTAAGATGCAGAGCTCACTAGTTGGATCCTCATGGTTCAGTTTTGCACCTAACTCACCCTCTCTGTCATCAGGCCAAGTAACAGTTGGGAAGTCTGACCAATTTTTGCAGATCAGTTGCTATCCATGGAAATTTGCCACCTTGGAGTTTTCTTTTTCCCAGAGAAGTAATTTTAGCTGGGATGGGATTTCTCAAAAATTCACAATTCTTTCCAGCTGTGCATTCTGTGAACATGTTATTGTGCTTCAGTATTAGCATATGTCTATGCAACATTCCTAATTAATATGAAATGTTTCAGCGTTTATTTACAGAGCTCGATGACAGACCCATTTAGCTGCGGAACTGCCAGTCAGCAAGTACATTCTTCATAATTAAAAGCCTTTTCCCAATCCAAACACCTGTTTCTAACCCTTTAATTTGTATCTACGTGCCAAACCGTCACACTGATAATCAGCAGTACAGCACTAGGCAACAACCTCTTCACTGGTCCTTCTATAAAACCAGCTCCCTGTCTCAAAGGCCACCTTGGAGAAATAAGCCCTGACACAGGTCATACGTCAAATAGAGGAAAGCAGCTGGCCTGCAAGGTCTGGTGACAGGGAAAGGCCACTGCAATAAGAGTTTAAGTGGTTCTTCATTCTCTGCTAAGATCCCTTTTGAGCATGAAGCCACGTGCACACCACTGCCCAGCACCATGCAGCTTTCCAAGGTTTCATGAACAACCATCAGTTCGTAGATCTCGATTCAGGTTCTGCTTCTTTGTACCTTTACACAGTTGTGTATATAACCAGCCAAACTAACTATATTTGAGAGAAAAATAACTTTCCCTCGCTGAGGGAACCACAATATCCTTACCCTCACTGATTAACCTCTTTCAGTTCTTTCATCCTTTACTGCATTGCTCCAGTAACAACTTCAGAAGAGGACTTAAACTTCAAGGGACTGCCATAATCTTGCCCACAGGGAAAAGAGTTGATGGTGCCTCAAAATACTTGCTCTAGCAGTAGCTATGAAGTTGTCACAGCTACAATACGCTCTATGGATATAAAGCTTTAGGCGCTGACTTTGTAGACTCATACGCATCTAAGTTCCAGATTTTCTATACATTAAATTAGGCCATGAAAGTACTCAGACCTCAAAGTAAAATCACCATAGACACTGAAAAGTACCTGAGCATTGATAATTAGCAGGGAATTTGTAAATCCCCTTGTAGCCAGTCTTGGGCAACTCTACAGGAGCTGCCTGTAGCATTCCACATGTAAGGACCACAGAGTTGAAGCTTTACCCTTTCACACAACAGCCTTTGCCATCACTCTTCACTGTTGCCAGCAGCTACCACATGAGTCGTGCTGCCCTAGCTCACACACTATGATAAACATGGCTGGGATCAGGCATGCTGATGCCTTATGTACTTCTATCATGCCTCAGGACCCCGTATTAGTAGATAACGTACTACCCACATAGATTGTTCAACCTTCAAAGAAGTACAGAAAGGCTTTGTGTGGGACAGAGATATTGAGAAAAGTCTTCGTGATCCCACCAAACTTCAGGAAGTTAACTCAGCCACAAGGAAGCCTGCTCACCCAACAGTAAGTCAGACATCTCCAGCTGGTGATTTGGCCCTCCTGAGGGACATGAATTAACCTGCAGTCTCCAGGGGCTCAGGTGCAAGAGGCCATCATCAGCTCTTTATATCAGGCAGGATTAATCCAACTAAATGCAGACATCTACACCAAAGGCCCACCTCCTCCCACCTCCCAGGCTCTTCATCAGCAGTGTAGAGAAAGCTCTTCAGGTGTGGGTCTTCTCATCCTGACTTTGATGTCCCAAATAGATCTGGTGAGTTACCCACCATTTTAACACTCCTGTTTCTCTCCACTGTATAAGCACAGTCTTGGGCAGGAGTAGCTCAGCAAACACCCCCACTGCAGACACTATGTTCTCATGAGACGAAGCCTGTCCCAGCCTAGCCTAGCATAAGCGTGTTCCCTGCCCAAATTCCAAAAAGCGACAGTTCTGCAAAGGCTGAGGTGCTGTTAATCCAGTCTTGAGGCAGTGAAGATGAATATGATGATCTCTCAAGCATTTGTCCAGCCTTGCTTTCTATGACCGCAAGCTTAAATCATCCAGTGTTATTAACCTGCTTTAAATACCCGCGCATTGGCACCTTAAGGGACACTGTCCTGCAAAAGAAATGCTCAGAGTCTTGCTGAAATTAGAGTTGTTATAAATGCACTGGGATTTCTCAAGGTGTAAAGGCTGTATTTAATTCCTATTTACAAGTTGACCAGGGGAAAGACTCAGCAAATGGAAGGAGTTACTTAAACCAAAGGTGCAAAGGTCAAGCCATATACATTGCTTCATGTATAGATTTATACTGGAAATGGGGTACAATCAGATAACAGAGCACCTATCCAGTAAGGCCCGTGGAGGAAAAAAATTGTGGCTGAATGTAGACCTTGAAGAGTTTCTGAAGGGATTAACTGGTTTAGATGGCTATGGAAACTGAGGGCTGACTTCACAGCTCAGGCAATCCTTTCCCACACCACGTGCCCACAAGTAGCTACAACATTCATGCACTTTCCATCAGGAGGTTGCTACACCATTTTAAAAAATGCCCTGCTCCTGCCCAGCACTCCTGCAGAGATTGATCTCATTGCTGCAAAACAAATGCTCTCTCGGCAGCTATTGCCACTGCATTAAAAGACCAATTAGGTCATTAAGCCTATCTCAGGGCCAATGCAGGATTTTCCCTAATGTATATTTTGCAGTTCTTTGTCCAGGCTGATTTTAATGACTTTTCTACTACTGAGCTTGGCTAGGTGGCATAAAAGCACCTTGAAATGACAGGAGTAACAATGTTTCTGCCAAGGGAAGCTGCTGTTTGCAAAATTTTTTTTCCCTGACTCCTTCAGATTTTACAACATTTTTCAGGGTCTGGAAACAGCTGAAGTGCTGTCGTTAGCAGTAAGCAGCCAAAGCAAAGGAAGGAGGAAAAAATGGAGCCGTTCTTCTAACCATATGTCTGTTCCCCATGTCTGTCTAGAGTGCAATTACCAATAGATAATCACTCAGTTTAGAAATGGTAGACCCTGTAGGCAGCTTTTGTGGCTGAACACAAGGGATATGCAGTATTAAGTAGTTACTCTGCCTCAAGAGAGAATTCTCAGTAACACTTAGTGGGTCAGAAATCATAACTGCAATCGAATTTAGTTTTACATCTTGGGCCAATAAAAATATATCAGGTGCAATTTAGAAACAGAATATGAAACTTGCACACAAGCAAACATAAAACTTCAGATTTCCCTGTCCATCTTTTTTAAGTTTGCTTTACATTAGAGAAATGGAACGCTGAGACCTTTTGCCTCATTGCCACAATGAATTTGTTGCAAGGTGGGTCTTCCTCCCAGCTCAGCCAACTGGTGAGCTCCATGGGAAGAGGAGAGGGAGAAAAAAGTTCAAGCTCCTGCCTTGGAAGCTTTCCCTATCTACAGAGACACGTCCTGCTTCTTCCCTGGTACCTCCTGCAGCTGGTGTGGAGCCGGAGAGAGACACATTGCTGAGAAGCCCTGGCAGAAGATGCAGAGGCGAGGGAAGTCCCAAGGCTGGCCCGGCAGCTGAGCCCAAGAAGCTCATGACACAGGTGACTTTCCTACTAAGAAATGCTAGCTGGTTCCTGCTTCCAGTCTGCTAAGACAGACTCTGTGACTAAGAGCAATGCTTCTGTTTCTCATGCCATTGCTCTGTGTCTTTGTATCACAGGTCTTCGGAGCAAGGCCAGCACCAGCACTAGGTGTCTGAGCCTTGGCCACGGCAAGGGGATCTTGACATCAATTTATATCTTTAAGCACCACTACAACACAAGCTCGCTAATCCTTTCCTGGCTGTAAGAGCAAGCAGGATGGATTTTTCCAAAGTGCTGAAAGAAGCTTCTGCAAACCAACTCAGTTTCTTGAGATAGGAAGATACATAACTGCAAGAAAGAGCAGTTTCCCTTGCCCCCTCCAGGCAGCTTTATTTATGTTCTTGATAGATCTGTAAAAATGCCCTTAACTAATGCACAAAGTTCTCAGTGACCAGACAGCAAGGTACCAGGTTACAAAACTAAAAAAAACAAGCATCAGTTTTAACAGGTGACACTACCATCCCAGATCCATCATTACTGCTGCTTCACAGAATGAAAGTGGGCTGGCTACAAGGAGGAAAGAGAGGGCAAAAAAAAGTCCCCTCTCAGTCTTCCACCAAGACCCCTGAGAAGTTCAAATGAAAAAGCTGAGACTCAGGAAGCAAAGGCAGACTTGGGTAAAGCTTGGGAACACGAGGGACCGTTCCCAGGATGCTCCCACCTTGACCTTACAGACAACCAACTTGCTTTGCCCCAGGTAAATCCCCCTGAAGTGCTCACACTGGCATCACATTACTGATGGCTTTATAATATGAGCAGCATTTCACAACCCCACAGCCACTATCAGTGGTCCTGCAGTACCTGGAGTGCTCTGGCCAGAGTCAGGGAATTGCACACACATTTCTCCGGCTCTGTGACCTCCACCTTCTTCTGAAAGCCAAGGCAGATGGATCTATTTCCTCTCTGATGCACTTTAGATTGGCATGTTGCCTGCCTGGAAGGACTTCCCTTTGAGGAAGAAGTCACACGAGAAGCAAGCTTTGGTGCTAAGTATGGACAGCAATGTACAAATGATTTGCCTTCAACAAATGTTACCTGGGCTTTTTTTAATAAGGCAATAGGGTAAAAAGCCTTGAGGTATATTCGGTTAAGTCTGGAATAAGTTTTTATTAAGGAAACTATTTTACAACCACAATTCTTAGCCGCTTCCCAAGACAACCCGTTTTGACTAGATATAGTCAGAAATCAATGTGCAACATTAAAGATGACATTATAACTCAAATGTTTTTGTGCCATAAATGTGACTGTAGTTATGCTAAATCAAGACTACGGTAGCCCAAACTTACTGCAGAGTTACAGCCTAAACAGTTAACTCATGGATATTGCTTTACCTGGTTTAGAAGTAAAAGGGTTGTTACGAACAAGCCTCTGGAGCTGTTCCCCAAGGCTGTATCGCAACGGCTGTCATTCATCTTCCATCCAGCCTGCCAGGCTTTTGAGTATGTTGAAAGAGACTTTGATTTTAGCAATAAAAATAGGTAGCTTGAGTTTTGGTTGTTTTGTTGCTGTGCAAGCACAACTCCCCTAGAATAATTTCATGTGCTTCAGTTTAAAGGGATGAGCCTTTCAAAACTATCCGCTTAGCAAACATGTTTTTAAGTTCATGAAAGAAATGGAACCTACTTGCTTCTCAAAAAGCAGCTCACTATTTTTTTAACTTTTTATTACTATTTACACAAAATTGATTCATATTAAAGTGATTTAGAAAAAAAGTAAAAATAAACACAACCAGTTCTGCAAGCAGTATGCCTTATATCTGCACCTACCTTCCCTCTTGTTCCTTGGTAAAAATCCCTCCCATAGGCCTCTATATGTCTTTGGAAACAATCTTCCATATACATTACTGTGTTAAGGAAGATGAGAAGAGGTGGGAAGTCAGATACCATATCAGCTCGCCAATGCCATATGCCTTGACATCGTTAGAAAGTATGATGCAAAACCTATCGTAAAGGGAGATCACTGAGATATCTTGTTTTAATTATATTTTTTAAAAAATCAAAGCTAATATGAAACAACTCAGATGAGTTACACAGGGGTGAAAAAAAAATCTTTTCACAACTACCATCTCTGTGCCTTCTGGAAGGCAGATTTGTCAGCTCTTGTTTGTGTAGATCAGTGAGATTTGTATGCACCTGGACGTTAAAAAAAAGAAGTGGTTTTGTGCTTGCCTGACAGTTTCCATTAAACTCTTGCTATGGGTTTTTGTGACACTCCTACCATGTTAGTTCCTCTGGTATGGTTGAGAAAATTCATCTCTGAAATCAGCTTTGTTTGAAAGATTATGCAGCTTCACTGCAATGTTTGGAGGGGGACTAGATTATGCATTCATTTGTTTCTGCTGGAAAGCAGGTTTTTCTCAAAAGTAATTTATATTCTACAATGAATTTTTTTGTAGTAACCTTTAAATCCTTTTTCAGCAGGAAATTTCCAAATAAAGCAATTATTTGAATCTACTTTGCTTTTCAAAGAACAGATTGCAGAGTGAAAGAAGTGGAACAGAAACAATTTTTTTTTTTACTTAAAAGTACAAGTACATGTTGTTTTATTTTAATATTTTCCTCAGGGGGTTAGAAAATAAATAGCTATATAAAAAAATGAATTAAAACAACATCAGTAGGATTCCTGGCATTTTTCTTAAAAAGGAAAATGAAATATAGTTCTGTGTGTAGAGCTGCATCTATAGATTTTTTTTTTGTTATGGTCATTTATTTTGAGAGTAGGGTTATTTGTATGGTTACAGCTTCTTGCCAGGATTATGGTTTCTGTTAAGATGGTATTGCTCCATCATACAGGGCTCTCAGTTAGTTCAATAGGTTTTGATATAACTTTGAATTTCATAGGAGGGGGCAAGGGAAACGCAAGTAGAAAACTTCAGCTGAGTTTTTTCTTCCCTTTCAGTCCTCAGTTCCTGTTCACATACATTTATAGCCACTTCCAAGGATGATAACTTCTTTGAGAGGGTTGCAATTTGAGCATTTTTATATACCCCAGGTGTATTGCATCTATATAACTCTTATTACCATATAACTCTTTCTAACTATAAAACTCCTTTAGGGAACATAATATTGTTTGTATTAACTCAGAAGCCAGGAGCCGGTAGGCAGGATCTGGGGCACCTGGTGCAGGGCATTGCCCACCCACAGCCTTTATTCTGGGATGAAACAGGCCCAAGAGCCCTTTTTATTCCTCTTAATGGCCAAATAGTTTATAAAAACATTTCTTCACAGGAGTGGCTCTGGAGATAAGAAGTATTTATCAGGATTCAACAGGAGTGAATTTAATTTCAGTAAGTGTTATCTCTAACTTTGCTATTGTGCACCTGATGCCTTCTCACGCTTGGCTTTGAAGGAAATAACGTAACACCATTACTGACGATGAAAAACCAATAGCAGGAGATGAGAGACTGAAAGCTTGTTGCACAGATGAATATTTATAGCTGCACTGAGAGCATCTATTTTCTTGGATTACACTAGAAGATATGATAACAACACTGAAGGAAATTACTTTATGAATTTAATACCCATATATTTCTGTACTCATTTCATTCATCTAGGTTTGCTGGCATTTTATGTGGATGGTAAATTCTGTTCTATGATTATTCTTATTAAAGCTAATAATAATCATTATTGTTATTGTAATTAATTGCCAATTTCCTCCTAAAAGTCTATAAAAACAACCAGGAGAAAGATATAATAACAACAGAAATAGATATACAGGGCATTTAGAAATTTCTTAAGTGGTCACACTGCCTAAGATCTTGTGCTAAGGACTTCCTACAGCTGAAATATGTCTCTGACATACTTAATAGCATACTGCTCAGCACTTAAGTGACGAGATTATGTTCAAATTAAGAACCTGTGTCCTTTTTTAAAACAGCACATAGAGAGGAAACCTGTCTCAATTGCCTTGAAAACCTCTTAAAACTGCTCCAATAGGGAGGAGAGGACTTGGTTGTAATGAAACAGAAGTCAATTTCATGAACAGCGGACACAGATTTTGGGGGGTCTATGCAGCTCCCAAACCATTTAATGGGAAGCAGAGCACACATCCCCCCACCCAAGGTAGAGAAGATGAAGGCACAATTCAATGCCCAAAATTGGTACCTTGGGCCATCTGGGATGTACTGGGGATTCAGACAGTCTCCTAGAGCCGGCACAAATCACACAGGAACCTACAGGAGCCCCATGCCCTTCTGTCTGATGGGACATTTCAGGCATGTCAGACACCACCTGGTCTCTCCTTTCAAGTCACTGGTCCCTCCAGGGAGTTTTCCTTGATCAGTATCTCCTCAATCCATGCCACAGCCAGGCCCATCTCGGTGAAGGTGGCTCTAGGAAATGGAAACATCTTCTGGCATATTCAAAGTTTGGTTCTCCCAATGCTTAAAAAGCCATTTTAGAATCAGAATCATTTAGGTCAGAAAAGACCTTTAAGATCAATGAGCCTGACTGTTAACCCGGCACTGCCAGGTCCACCACTAAACCACGTCTCTAAGCACCACAGCTACCCATCTTTTTAGTGCCTCCAGGGACAGAGACTCCAGCACTTCTCTGGGAAGCCTGTTCCAGTGCCTGACAACCCTTTCAGTGAAGACATTTTCCCTTTATACCCAATCTAAACCTTCCCTGGCACAATGTTTGCTCTCATCCTATCACTAGTTTTCTGGGAGCAGAGACCGACCCCCTGGCTACAGCCTCCTGCCAGGCCGTTGCAGAGCCACCGGGTCCCCCCCAGCCCCCTTCTCTCCAGGCTGACCCCCCCCGCCCCGCCAGGCTGGTGCCCCAGCCCCTGCCCCAGCCCCTGCCCGGCTCTGGACACGCTCCAGCCCCTCAGTGTCTGTCTGGCCGTGAGGGGCCCAACGCTGAGCCCAGGCCCCGCGGGGCGGCCCCACCAGTGCCCAGGGCAGGGGGACGGGCGCTGCCCCGGCCCTGCCGGACACACCGTTTCGGACACCGGCCGGGACGCTGCTGGCCTCCTGGGCCACCTGGGCACGCTGGGGGCTCATGCCCAGCCGCTGCCGCCCAGCCCCCCCCGGGCCCTGTCCCGCCGGGCAGTTCCCAGCCCCCTGCCCCCAGCCCGCAGCTGCCGGGGGCTGGTGTGACCCAGGGGCAGGGCCCGGCGCTCAGCCCTGGGGACCCCCACACCACCGGCCCCGGCCCCTCGGCCCGGCCTGCCCGGAGCCCCCTGCAGAGCCCCCCGCCCCCGGCACAGCCACGCTCCCCCCGGCTTGGTGCCATCTGCAAACTGGCCGCGGGTGCACTCGATCCCCTCGCCCACATCATCCATAAAGGCATGAGACAGGGCTGGCCCCGGCGCTGGGCCCTGGGGACACCCCTGTGACCGGCCACCGGCGGGAGGTAACTCCATTCCCCACCACGCTTTGGGCTCGGCCACCCGGCCAGCTCCTAACCCAGCACAGAGCGCGGCACCCAAGCCATGAGCAGCCAGTTTCTCCACGAGATGCTGTGGCAGATGATGTCAAAGGCTTTACTAAGGTCCAGGTAGACACCATCCATAGCCTTTCCCTCATCCACCTTGTCATAGTAGGAGATCAGGTTCGTCAAGCAGGACCTGCCTTTCACAGACCCACGCTGGCTGGGCCTGACCCCCAGCCGTCCCAGCCATAGGCCCTACCCAAGCTCCTGCTGGTAACCTGATGTCTCCTGGAGCTGGGCTATGGCACGCTGCCCTGACCCACCTCTGCCCTCACAAGTTAGGGCTCTTGCCCTAACCTGTGCAAGGCTGCCCATGCTCTCTCCTACACCTTCTCCACTGCCCACCAGCACCTAGGCTGGAAGTATTTAAAGGATACTAACAGTTAGTAAAGTTGCTAGTTTTCAGTAACACCTTCCTCATAGCTTCCCTCACTTTCCACAACAAACTGTGATTCAGCCTTCAGCATTATTTCACGTTGATACTAAAGCCTGTTGACCACTTTATACAGTTTCTACAGATTCTACCCTTACTTGAGAGTTGTACAAGGTCAGTATCTTTAATCTCCTTGCTCAGCACACTTAAATAACATGGCACAGAACATTAACAAAGGTCAAGCCATCTCCCATATTTGTCCCTGTCACTTTCGTCACTACACAATCACAAGTGATATCAGCTAAAAATAATCTCTTTTAAAACATTATGCTGAGAGGTGTTTGCAGAGGTCTGCAGTCCACAGAACAGATGGGTTCTCCAGGTGTTCTCCTCTTAACAAAAGGAGTAATTAAGCCCTTTGTTTCCCTACAGACACCATGGAAATAGGGTTGTGTTTAACCTGTTCTTTTTTATTGATGCCACTGGGAACCACAGCAGCCCAGGAGACCAAACACCTGGAGTAGGTGGTCTCACTGCCAAGGAAACTATGGCTTGAAAGAAGTAGATGCAGGTCACAAGGAAGTGATGTTGAGCTTAATACTCAAAGAAGCAGAAGGAATGGGCTCTGATGGTTGCCTGCTGCCAGCAGGTCAGGCTGGGCAACCAAAATAAGAATCAGAGAGCAGAAGCCAGGTGCAGGGTCTGGGTTCTCTGAAAGGCTGCACTGAGCTCACCATGAAGCAGCCATGTTTCTTGATGGGTTTATATACAAGGAAACCACTGGTCACCACTTCAGCACATGGGAGAGACTGTCACTGCCTGAGACAAGTCACCCTGTGTCAGCCTCTCTCCTTTCTCCACTGGTGCTTCAGAGAGCAACCAGTCTCAGCACCCTCACCATCTTGCTTGGCTCTCAAGTCACCACCTTATCTCTCCCAATCTAATCCATGACCTTCCTCAGTTGTTTTTTCTCTCACCTCAGTTGGGCTGTGCTCTAAGGTGCAACCATATTTTAGACATATTTGTGGTGACACTGAATTACCATTACTTCTACTACAGGAGCACACAGACACGCTGCAGTATTTACAGCCCCATTTCTCGAGGCACCATACAGATGGGTTTGAAGGGACAGTCCCTTTCCTGAGCTGGATATAGAAGAAGTAGGCAAAGACAGACCCAGGAAATTTATTATAGTTACTCAGCAACAGAGCAAGGAAAAAAAAATGCCAGTCCCAAGCTTGGTTCTCTGCCCATACAATTTTACCATTCCCACCTTTTAATAAGTTTAACTTTCTCTTTAGCCGGCATTTTGTTGAAACAAACTTTATGGTCCATAGCATCAATGGTACTAAAATAGGACAATTAATCACAGTCAGCCACCAAGTTTCCACTGAGTTCAAGCATTTAAGTCACAATTAGCAGACACAATATTTCAGGATCTCAGTTTAGTTGAAATATTGAAACACTGAACCAAATTTGATCTATGATGTTGGCAGAGATGCAACCAGTCCATTATTGTACAGCTGTATTCATCATAATTTATCTAGTCTCCATCAAACACTGCTGTGTTCACCAGGCCATGATGGAAAGCACTATAAGTGATCCTTGAATCTGCAGTGATGATGGTTCAAATCTAGTTCATCTAGCAGATTTTACTGTCCTGTTTCACATAAGCACAGCCAATAAAATTCCTAAGAAGAAGCACTTTAGGGCCAAAAAGATCAAGTTCTGCAGTAACAGGTTCCAGTAGCGCCAGACCAGCTGTACATTCAGCTCCCAAATATGCTGCCAAAGCAACAGTCACCAGCTCTGGAGCAAGGCAGGGCTCACCCACAGCTTTCTTACAGGTGAGACACTCCTCTGCTATATACACCATTCCTCACTAGCAGAACAAACAGCTACTGAACACCAAAAACGAGGGGGGTGGCGGGGGAAATACCTTTAACTGTCAGGGAACACTCTTTCACCTCCATCCCCGCAAGACCAAGATAATATTTCAGGAAGAGACTACTAGAGGACAGAGAGGATACTTAGATGTTATTGGGTAATAGAGTAACTGTTGAGGACTCAGACTCTTAAATCAGCTCACTAGCAAATCAGAGTTCCTTCAGGATCAGCTTCAGGTGCAGCTGAAAGACTGACACAGGTGAAACAGATGGGGCTAAAACTGCCTATTGAGATACACATCCTGCCTGGGCTGCAACTGTGCTTGTCTCCACTGACACAGAGGTGAGGGGGTCCTCACCCCCGAGCTACACACTCCTCCTCAGTCCTCCTAATTGCACCTCTCAGCTGGTTAAGGTGTGAAACTCCCACCCCATCTGCTTCTCTGGGCTTTATTCAGCATCACCATCAACTTCATATGGATTTCAGACCAAGCCACCACAGAGGAGGAACAAAAGCAATCTGGCATATCTTGCTATAGCACTGGTGTCACCATGTCTATCTTAGCCTATGCTAACACTGGGCTCTTCCAGCCTGAAAGGTACTACTAAAATTATAGATGTTACAAACTTGGCATGGCACCCACAAAAAGAGAACTATATATGGAAAGTAATCATTTCCTCCTCTCCCTGAAAAAAAATTATGTAAATGGTTGAAAGGAGGGGAACAGAAATGCAAATCAAAGGAAAACCATCAAAAATATACTAGAACTGGTTCATTGTCTGGCAGTCACTGATGAATAACAAGGTAGAAGAGGAAAAATTAACGCCAAAGCACTGGGGAAGTGCCCAGCGGCACTAAAGTGTGGCTTACAAATAAGCTGCATGTAAAGGCAGATAGCTGCATTGCACAGAGCAGATCTGGAAACAAATTTATTCCCTTCTTCTTCCCATCCCCATGAGCCTCCATGCACCTGCTGAGCCTTCCCAGTCCTCTGTCCATGAGGTCTCAGCAAGGTCATGGACAAGGGGCAGAGCCAAGACTGCTGGGTCTCTCTTCCCCTCAGCCCCCTGTGATTCAGCCCAAAGAGGCAGCACATCACTTTCCCTTGCCTGCTTACCCCAATGGGGCTGGCCAGCCAGCCACCACTGTCATGCTTCAGCCACCTGCACCCACCTCCTGAAATGGAAAAGAGATCTTGAAGCCAAGTCATTCATCCCGCCATATGGCATGGTGTTCCAGACTCTTGCTTCTCATGTGAGCCTGCACTGACCCTCTTCCACGCTGGGCAAGAAGTGTCTGCAGCCTGAAACCAGGCTGCTTAGTATCCATCAATGCCCCCTGCCTCTGAGCTATGCCATTCCCTGCAGGGCATGAGCCATCTGGACTGCGACATCTTCACGGTGTTGATATGGATGTCTCTGAGCTCTCAAAGCAATGGATGCCCTGTCCAAGTCCCTACATGTGACCAAAATGACCTACTTTCCTCACTCGTCTGAATTTAAAAGTCTTCTAAACAGGTTGCACAGAGCCTATTTCTAGCTTGGCAAATGCATGTTCTTCTCCACAGTGGACTTTTTTAACTGATGGTGCTTAAGATGATTTATAGGTTTCTAAGAGCCAAAGTCAAATCACATCACTGAGTTATTTTTGTATTATTATTCATGAAGCCCATTCAAAGCTCAATTCAAAGGGCATCTGTAAGCAGTTGGTGAAGAGCTGGAAACCCTACTGTAATAAATGAGTCATTTCTCAGTGGAGAACAAAAAACTTACCATGTCAGCAAGATGACTGCACATGGTAGAGCACTGAGAGAAAGATGAAACAGGATTAAGGGAATGGAAATACAGGAAAACCTGAAGGGAAACAGACAGCAAAACATACGGGTGGAAAGACCCTCAAATGGAGTTCTATAAGGAATTGTTCTTATGAAGCTTTTCAAAAGCTCCAGAGCATCAGAATGAGAGAAAATAATCCGGTTTATAAAATGACTTTGCACCTCGCTTCCCACCAACTTTGCTTCACAGACTGAGTGGCCCAGTGCAGAACAGGTGGTGCAAGGAGTCTCAAAGGGAAACAGCCCTCATAGATACATTGGTCCATGCATAGGGTCAACTTGCTAAGTCAGGACATTATTTTGTAGAAAGTACTTGGTCAGAGCAGATGGGGCAGGTTTCCGTGTGAAGTTCAGACACCAGCCTACCACCATGGCTCTCCAGGGAGAGAGCAAGGTTCCAGGTAGGACTATTCCAAGTACACATGCTAGGGAAAGCAGTCAGGAATATTTTTATTTTCTTGCTGCACTGCCCATAACAAGTTTTTGATCCTTAAGGATGACAATTACTCTTGCACTGGGCAACGTCAGCCTTTTCTAAACCACCTAGCACTCCTGCCTGACATTTGGTTGTCAGTAAGTAAGAAAGTATAAAGTACCCTTAGCTTTGTGTGAGCTAAATCTGAGCTAGGCTACATCAGTGCCAGCAGGCAGGGGAGGAACTGTTTGGTCTACAGGGGCTGCCAAACCAAGAGCCAGGCAATCAACTGACTAATACACAGTCCTAACAGCATCAAGGGTGAAGGTAGACAATCTTCACAGCTGGCAGTCACACACTGTGGCTCACAGAAGAAAAAACTTTGCAGGACAGACCAAAGCTTGCTAACTCACAAGCCAAGGCACAAAGGTTCACCTGCCTCTCAGGCAGGGCTCAGCCAGAGGTAGTTCAGTCTAATTTAAAATGAGGTGTGAAAATCACCATTGGCTCCTAGCCTGTTAAAAAATATTCTTGGGCTCACTAAAACCTTCTCCACCTCAAAGAGGAGTTCTCCACTGTGTCCACTTTTGTAGCTGGCTCCTTCCCCTCCTGCTGTCCCCAGCCCAGGCATTTTTACAAGTTCTCCCACTGTTCTCTTCCCATGTGATATCTATGCATTTGGAAACATGCTCCCTACTTATATTTTCAGGCCAGAGAAACCTCTGATATTTTGATGCTCTTAAAAGTATTAGCTCGTTTAGCTGAATAGGAGGCCCTGGAGCTTGTGTTTTCTCAGGAGCTTGGCACAGGCAGTTTTGCAGTGCTCCAGGCAATGGGCTCTGAGGGGATGGATCCCTTCAGATAAGAATTTGGTAAGATGGGACCACAATCCTTACTAGCTAACTGTGGGAAATAGCTTTTTCTGGTCACTGATGTGATTTCACTGTGGGCCCAGAATGTGTTCAGAGCTCATCAGGAATGAACAGAACGTGAAGCCCTCACGTTGTCTGGGCCTCAGCAAAGCATGATTGTCTGATGGGTTTGCTGAACTGGCTGCCCTCATCGATGGCAGGCAAACAAAGGAACATGATTGTTTAGTTCTGGTCCAGTCTAGTGGTGGACCTCAGCTCCCAAACCATTTAATTGAATGGGAATATTTCCTGTAACACCAATTCTTTGGTCCCTGCATGGACAGTTTGTTTCATGAAGCACTGCAGTGTATAAAACACACAGAGGAAGGGACAAGCCTTTCAAGATCTCATTTATATCTTCCTGAGGTGTGGAGTTAACCAAATGAAAGAAAAACCAAGAAATACACTGGACATATTTTTGCAAGTGCCACCTGCAAAGAGGATAGGTCTAGGGAGTAAAACTTATTGTGAAGCAGAAGCACAACTTTCATATTAATTGTGATGGGCAAGAGCGGTAGGATTTTTTTTCCTATTCTTTTGACACAGCTTGAAGATGAGTCACTCTGCTTCGAGACCAGGCAACGAGTACTGAAGAACAATCAGGCTCTACCAAAAGAGACAATTCAAATGTCCATATAGACAAAGAGCTTAAAATACCTAAAACCTACTGGGGGTGCTGCAGAATCAGGCTGCAAATGGGAAACTGAAATGCAGGATTATGGTGGGGATATAGAGCAGAGAAGAGCAGCTACACTTCCAACAGCAACTTGCTGAAACAAATGCTGCTGCCAGCCTGCAGTGACCTTGCAGCTGACCCTGCTTTCAGGTCCTGAGGTCCCTTCCCGACTTGTATTATCCTTTGATCCCCCAGCCACTCACCTCCTGCCATCTGGGTTGTGTACTTAGCTTCTGTTTCCCTGGGATAAAGTGTTGGTAGACTTTAGTTAAAGCCCTCCAAGAACAGCTATCCATGTCACAAATCCAGACCACTATTTTGCATGCTTTGCAGGATCAAACAAAACAAAGCACTCATTAGGAGTGAGCCCTGGGATGAAATATCAAAGTCTGCAGAACAGAAATGATTTAATGAGTGTGTGGGTGCTGAAAGCCAGAAAGAACCATCACGGACATTGAGTGTGCCGAACACACGGGTCAAGGCATTTTAGCCAGTGATCTGCAGCAAGCACTTCTTTGCAATAATCACTCTGCTCATAACTGCAGAAGCATTGCAAACACCTTCAGAAGTTGAGATACCTTAAGATGTTAACCCCTTAAGAGGATGCCAGTGGAAGAAAGAGGCACTGTAATCCTTTTGCAGACCCAGGTGCTTGCTTATTAACCACAAAAGGAAAAAGGAGGCACTAAACTACAATTTAGGATCTCAGAGAAAAGCCTTTTCTTCTCCAGTCATCCCTGCTCTCTTCTTTGGGCTCACATCCTGCGATTAAGGCTGGGTCTGGAGTTCACATCAGACTGAAAAGGGCTGTAAAACTGACCCAGACTCAAATAACTTCTGAAATCTCTCAGTGATAAAAAGTGACACAATATACCCTTGATGTCACAGGCTCAGGAGAAACTTGAAAACACTTCTCATGTTTTGCCAATTGAATAGATATATTAATAGCTGGGTTCATATCACAAAAGACAGCCTGATCACACTGGTCTGGCAGCACAGACCTCCTCAAGAGCAGTGGAGCACAGAAAGGCAGATGCTGGTCGCTTTGGTCAGATAGGCAGCTTGACAGTCAGAGGGACTCACAATGGAGGAAGCTAGTTAATGAATGTAGCCCTCTCTATGTCAAAATTCACACACACACCTTTTATTTTTAATTCAGTAATGTTAAAAATGGGATTCTGTTCCACAGACACCTACATTTTGGTATCCAAATACAGGAGTTAGCTGGTTGTCTAAGCTAGGTCTCAATGGAGATCTAAAGTCCAAGTTAGCAAGCAGCTGAGGTCAGTCTGGATGTCCCAGGCCACCCTCCCTGACCTCCATCTGCATCCTTGAGCCCATGAGGCTTCCACAGATGCTGTTTCATATTCACAAGCCCCACATGGAAGGTATGGCTACTTGGCATCTCCATCTGGAAAGTTGAATCCCACCTCTACATTTGGCAAAAGCTGGATTTAGGTGCCTGGACCTGGAGCTGAGTGAAACTAATCTCTTCCCCTTCTGCACCAACTGTTTGCAGCATGAGATATCTCTTCCCCTTCTGCTCCATCATGCTGCCTCCTAAAACCCCATCTAAGGAATCATTTGCTAGTTTGTAATGTCTCTATAGAGTCTGCAGGCTTTTTAGGTAGGGGAGGGAAAAAAAAAATTAAGATCAGTTACTAGATAAGTCATTAATAGCCAGGGTACCAATACCCCTATTCCTGATGAGCAGGAATTAAGCTGTCCCATCTTCAAAGCAGTGGTTCAAACCTAGGTATGCTTCTTTAGTAGTTTGCATGAGAGCTTCACCAGGCCATAAGAAAGAGAGCAGGAATGTTTTGATGCAGACAGTAGGTGAACCAGCGGTCATTGCTGGCTCAAATGAGTCATCAGCCTTTGTAGCCTTCTGCCCTTGAGGGACCTTCCGCTACCTGGGATAATTGGCATTTATTAGCTGTTCCTTAGAGCTGCATCTGTGGAGAACATCCTTTTAAAAACCTAAAGCTGGAATTCACTTCTCTAATCAGAAAAAGTACACATAAAATGAATAAACGAACAGGATAAAAATATTCACAAACTAAATGCCAGCAAGTGGCTGATCTCACCCTCTCTTTAATCACCTGGTTCATTTAGCTAAGTCAAACAATGCTCTCACTGGAAGGAGTCCAGGCTGCACAGGCTTTGCAAAATCTCCACAAACCCAGGCTCTCAGGGCACATCGTGTTGGGTATTTCTGCAGCCATATGGGAACAGGGTGTTTTATAGGCCTGAAAGGAGCCAGAAACTTGGGTGTGCTTTTCACATGGGCTGAAGGCCGAGAACAGCCTGCCCTGCATCACCTTTCTCTCCCCAGGAAACATCCAGCTAAGCATCCTCTTCGTCTGTGAAAGACTGCTGTGGGGGAATTACTGGATGAGGGAAAAAAACTGTTAAACGTGCAATGCTTTCTCTGTGCAGAAGGATGTGTGCAGGCTCTTGCCTCCCTCCCTCACAGTGCAGGCACAGAAGCAGGTTAGAAAGCAACAAAGTGCGGCTCTCTGCTGTCCTCCTACGGACAACGTGGAAATGATCTCTTGCCATCGTGTAACCTCCAGACCTGAGGCAGCTGACTCACATCAGCTGAAGACGTTTGGTCAGGAAAGTAACTTTTCCATTCCTTCCATGTTCAGAACTCTGGGAACTTTGGCCAGGTTGCTTACTGGCTTCAAAGGTGGGAAACTGCTGCAAAGGGCAGATGTATCCTCAAACCTCCAACTCCTTAACCCTCTAAAAAAATTGTTTCCTTGCTTATGCTTTTGCAAAAAGGAACTCTTCAAAAGGATTTTACGGCTATACCTATCTCCAGAGTACACAATACTTCCCCTGATTCCAGTTTCTGAGCTCTTAGGTTGTAAGCAAGTCAGGTTTGCAAGCTTTTCGCCACAGCCCTGGGGTAAGAGCTACCGAGCTGCCACTCCCAGTGAAGATACAGGCTTGCCGCAGGCTGGCAGCCTCCTGGGCACTTGCCTCCTGAAGCTGGGCGCTTAAGGAGCACAATTAAACAACAAGGCACGAAACAAGAACTTGAGAGATAGCAGTATGGCTTTGAGTCTAAACTTCAGGCTGGCATCCTCTAATCCAAACCATCTTCAAGCTTCTGCATGACTGACATTCAGGTGATCCTTATAGTCAAGAGAAATGAAACAAACCCCAGTTCATTACAACTATCTTCTGAAAAAAATATTTTCAAGCAAGTAAATCCCAGCACACGGGCTCTAACTACATAAAAACAATTTATCCGGGAGAAGATGTTCTCCCCATCCTGCTGACATTATTCACACATTAAATCAGAACTGACAACGCAATCTTTTCAGCTGAGCTGTTCTCATTCTTCTTTTTTTTATCATGATGAAATAATTCCCCTTTTTAACAACTTCCAAATGTTCATACTGATGCATTATTGAAGTGACAATGCAGATTTCCAAGCGGATGATGGGTTTGATTTTTTTCAAAGCAGTAAATAGACAGGATGTTAATGAATTGGAGGAGTATTAAAAATTTGTTTTGCAGAAGGAAATTTTTTTAACTATATAAACTGTTGCAACAACTATTGATTGCATTTCCACCACAACAAGGCAGGCAGAGGCTGATTTATGACAGCAGCCCACCCTATCTAACCAGATTTTATACAGTTACCATCCCATGACACAATGATGTATATTTTTGTGGCAACCTAGAAAATAATTTGCAAGGAATAACAGTTCATTCTTCAGCCATCAGCCATAAAGCTGTCAGGGGAGGGTCTCCAGCACTGTCTGTGGGACAGTGATGTAGTGAGGAGGACTGCGAAAGCTCACAGGCTGGGGGGAGAGAAGGGGGATCTCAAATTTATGGACATGAGCATTTTTAAGAGATTGTGTTGTTACTGATTTTATTTTAACCATAAAACAAAGCTAACAAAGTATCCATCAGAGCACGCAGTGTTTACCAAACTTCACTTTTCAACGTCTGACAAAAAATTCAAATGGGGTCTCACCATGTAAATTGACAATATAGTATTTAGTTGTCTGGAGACAGCTGGAAACAGCTTTGCCTCTTGGAACCCTGAGGTCAAGGTTAAGGAGAGGAAGGTGAAGTTCCTTAAGTGCCTTAAGGAAGAACATTCATATTCACAGGCTGCTGAGACACCAAAGATTGTACAGGAAAGTCCCTGAGATACCTACACAGCTTTGCAGATCCAGCCACCACCTTCACTCTTGGGCTGGCACGGTTATAAGGAAGCTCCCACAAGAAGCCTGTTTTCTACCTGGTCCTCATTAAGTGCCTCACACAAAAGAATTTCTACCTATTTATCATAAGCAGAGCAAATAAATACCTTGAGAAGCATTGTTTCTGCGCTTCGACCTAGACTGAATTAAACAGGCAAGCAGTAAATACAGACACCCCCACCTCCCCTCCACCATTCCCCTGCTGCCTTCTTTCTTCTGCCTCTGAACCTGAAAACTCTGAGGGTTTGGGGGTTTTTGTTTCATTTTTGTACACTGCTGTATCACCCCCATTTAGGGTACACTGGCTTCTCCACCAAATCTCAAAGCAAATCTGATTCACAGGAGCACTAGTACACCTGGAGATACTCCAAGCAAACGTCAAGGTGGAAAGCAAAGACGACAGGAGGCCTCCAGATGCCTGCTTCAGGCTGGGTGACTGCCACTGCAGCAGGTTTCCCTAGGGAAAAAAAATCGATGTTTGCAGCCTCTAACGATGCCTCGTTTTCCAGGAGCAAAAAAAATGAACAACATAAAAAAAAACAAAAAAAAAAAAAATAAAAAAAACCAACCTAAAGTTAACCACAGAACACAGCCCCTGCTAGAAACAAGCTGAGCATATTTTCTTTAGATGACTAATTCTTGTTTATTTTTTGAAGGCTGCTGCTATAAAATTCACAATCCAATTACAATTTCCAGGCTGAAAGAATGGTTTCTAATTATATTGTTTTCCATCATTGCTAGAATCATTGCAAGAAAGAGCGGAGTAATACTGTATGATTTCGTTCCCTGTACAAGAATCAGATCTCAGCATTCTCAAATGATTTATAAAAGACACATTAAATAAACTATTAACAGGTTTTTTGCAACAGAAATGGGCTGTACCATAAACAGGACAAATTGAAAAATACAGATTTGCTGCTGTGTTTTGATGCATCAGAAATGATGATTAACACAGTGCGTACTGACTAAAATGGTATAAACCTGAAACTGGAAGGAAAACTCGGGTGACTTTTGAAAGGTAGGACTGGGCTTCAGGAGAGACGGCTTATTGTCTGGCCTGGCAGAAACTTTCAACATGACTATGGATCAGCCACCTGGCCAAGGGGAGGAGGACCGCAGATCCAGATAGGGACATGCTGGTTGTGCTGCTGGTGTAACTGTCTCCATGTAGGTGTGAATGGGTGAGCCTTGGGTGTCTAAGCTTCTGTTATAATCAGTACAGACCCATGAACAAATGTGGATCAATGATCAAACATGCTTATGCGACCATTTCAGAGGTTCTGCTGTCCTTGCCTTGTTTCTCATATGCATTCCCCAAGCACTCAGCTCTGCCATGTGTCTAAACTTCAGGAGATGGATATGGGTCCTGCCCCACATTCCATGTTTCAGGACAGGGCTGAACAAGGGTCTAGGCTGGCATCTATGAAGCTTCGGCTGGACTTATGCTCAATTCATCTATACTGTGGGAAAGAAAAAAAAATTTAGTGCTTGTCTTGAACAAACATAACGGCTGTCTACAGGAAGATAAATAAAATACATCCAGTTAAATGACTGAAATGATTGGAGACTAAATCTCCTGCCTATTGCTTCTCTTCCTTGCAGCTAGAGCTATAGTTAATAGTAAGACTTGCAGTCTGAAAGCAGAACAAGAAAGAAGAGGATGACCTTGAGCAAGACACAGCCCTTCAGGCTGTGAATTCTTCAGACATTTTTATATGCGGGTGCATGCACAGATCTGTCTCCACATACACAGCAGCTCTTTTCAAACACAGCTCCTAGCCCACAAGACCCCTTGCAGCCTCTTCCATGCAAGGGCTGACACCAAAGACCCTAAAACAAATTGGTCTCATCCAGCTTGCACTCCAAGAGTGGGACTAGTCCAGTCCCCAATGGCATTGCTCACACACTGCCCTGGGCACCTTCAATGTATAGAGCCTGGTGGAGACAGCAGTGCGGAAGATGCTTTTCTTCCAAGGAGCTCAATCTCCTCCTGCTTCTCTCCAGGGAGTCAGCAGTTGGTGACCATTTCGGGGGGCGGGGGGGGGGTGGGTGGTATTACACACTGGTTGGGTTTGGTTGTTGGATTTTTTCCCCGTGTTTTAAATTAAAAAAAAAAATAAATCCTTTTAGACCTGACAATTCATTTCTCTCCTCCCTAACAGCCCTATCTCTTCTGCCCTCCAGCCTTGGGCAACTGAATAAAAGCAAGAAAAGACAGTATTGCTAAGTCCTTGAAGAAACAGCCTAAGCCATTTCTTGCCCATTTCAAAATGAAGATAGGTATTTCTCTAAAGCATTTGACTGCCAAAGCCATGCAGTTCAGACAATATTACTCACACCAGCTTGAAAAACAAGAAATTTCAACATCACGAGTGTACTGAGAACACAGACAGGAAAATCAGCTAGGTTCTTCCCATCTCTCTCCAATGCACATAGAAGTATACAATCATAAATCAATATAACATCCAAAAGAAGAAAGTAGTAGTGTTTTGTTTTCATCTCCTATTTCTCCAGGACATTTTGAGCCCGAGCTCAGAACGGGAATCAAAACCATGTTTTAGTGCCAAACCTGCCACCTAGAGAACAAAACTGCAAATGAAAAGAAATAGGTTTGTAGGCTGGTGGTTTGTTTAGTTGTTTTTTTTAAAGTAACAATCTCTTAATGTTACCGATGTGCTGAAAAGGATAAATTTGCTGCACTGTCTTTTACAGTAACAAAGCAGATTTTAAGAGACCCTTAATTATGTATCTGCAAAGCACAGGCATCGTTATAGGCTATTGCGCCTGCTCCCAGCACAAACACTGCTGCATGTGGTTTGTGACTATAGGACAGAAGAAACGCTTTTTTTGCCAGTTCTATATATTTTCATGGCTTGTGTAAACAGACAGTGATCTCTTTTCTTTTGAGGTCATATAACTGTTGCAGAAAGCAAGGCAGTTTTTAATGAGAAGTTTTAGGTGCTTTGAGTGGCAGCAAACAGTCTGGGTCTGAGTCCTGCTAGCGAGCTACAGATGCTCAGCAGGTCTGACAAATATCAGACTGAAGACATGTGCCAAAAAAGCCTAGATTGGAACCTAAAAAAAAAAAGAAAACCCACAGCCCCAGTGCACTTATGAGAAAGTTTCCTGAGGTTTTTAACTGGAGCAACACTCAGATTTCCCCTTCTAGGGAAATACCCTGCTTGCATCTCTAATTCAAATGGAACAAGTTGCTGATTTCCTTTTGAAACCTGAAAGTGTTTCAGAATTTCTGAGTCAGGAAATTTTCAAAATTGTAAACTTTCGTAATTGTAAACCAAGTCAATTCAATGCTAAAGTATATTCTCACAGATACGAGGAAAGGGTATACATCAAAGTAACCTCTATGTAAAAATGGTACCTGTGAGATTTTAATTCCTGCACAAATCATCTCCCTAACATACTCAGTCACAGGGCTCCCATGCTTCATTATACAGACCCGGCAGGAAAGGAGGAAGAGGCAGATGAGCCGTTGCTATAAATTCGGAATAGTGCATTACCTACTCTTAATCAGGAATCACCTTACTTAGCTTCCACTACCACTCATCTCAAACAGCCCCCTCTGAAGGGTCCTCAGTGCTCTGGGCTGCACAAAGGTTAGGTGCAAGTTAAACAGCAATTCCCATGTGTGCTGCTGCGTGTTACACGCTTTAACTACAAGACTGGTGTACCACCCAGCACCAGGATGTCTTGTCTCTATTGGAATAGAGAAATACTGGGTAACCCCTCATTAAATAATTCAGAAGAACCAATTCTTTAACAGTATGGCCAAATGCATGTAGTATAAACCCCATTTAATTGCTAGTGGGGTACCTCAAGTCGGTGTCCAAGAGACTTTTTTGGGGTTTTGGTGTTACAGTTCCCATGGAAAACAACAAACCCGGAGTCTCCCTTTTTCACCAGCTATTTCTAGTCACCATGAAACCAGGGGCTGCCTCAGCACGCCCAGCCCTGTACAGACGCTCTGGGAGGCGCAGCCCGCCGTGTAAAACCCTGAGCTGCTGCCTGCCAGGTGTCCACAGCAGCACAACTCCTCCTATTGCCACCTTCAGAAATCACCAGCAGGCTCCTGCCCATCAGGCTGGCACACAGCCCCTCTTAGAAAAAGCTTTAATCTAATCCTGCCCAGTGACAGGCAGTAGAAAAGGGAGGGCAAAGCTATTGCAAACTGAGCAAATGATTAGGTTAGCACAGGCAGTGCTTAACCCCACAGTTTTAACACAGTTTAAAGCTTTTCTTTGGCCATCACAAGTCAGCTACTTCAAAGCCATCAGCACAGAAGCCAGCCCCTGAGGTTCTTCTTGAAACCCTTATTATGTCTCTCAGAGCTCAGATCCTGGCATTTTCTGGCCCAATTTGCTCTGCCTCCACCCCTCACATGGCTGCTACCAGGGGACGCAATCACTAGACCTGCTGGGGACTGGTACCCGAATCTGAGCAGAGGTCAGCCACCCCCCAGGCTGAAGGACAACGGGATTTTGTAGGTACTTTCAGCCTACCTCATTAGCAGTCTCTGCCAGAGTGCAGCCTCTAAGCCACTTGTCACCAGTGAGGCCCATCAGTGAGCGCTCCTCTCCTTACCTGAAATCTTGAAATCTATTGTCTATTCTGCAAAGAATTAAGTTGCATCTTTGGTTCAACTAAAACCACCCAGATCATCCCAACACAGCAGCTGACTTATTTTAATTAGCACTGTGCTAGGGCCCTCTGTAATTTCAATCCACCACAAAAGGCAGCAGGTTAGCAAGAAGATAAAAAGTAGGACATCCAAAAAATGGACAACTTGAAGAACGGTGGTGAATCTTAGAAACTCTGATAATAGCAACTGAGAAATCCAATCTAATTGAGAAATCTTGATAGTCCCGTAGTTTTAAGAACATCTTGACACTGGAGTACAGAGCTGACCATCTTTCAGCAGCCTCTCCCCCTCCAGTGGACAAAGGAGACCTTATTTGACCAAATGAGTTGGAATCAATGTTTTGTTTCTATTGGTGAGCTTCAATTAGTGAATCTTAAGAAATCCCCTAGCTAGACTTGCATAGACTTGCTAGATGTCGGAGTGTCAGTTTAAGTGCAAAGGCACAGAGAGTAACCTACCACTGTTCCCCAAAAATATTATGTAACAAAACAGTCATCCTGGAAAACAACACAAACACAGAAGAAAAAAAATCCGGGCATGAATACATTCTAAAAAAAACACAAAAGGAAAAATATTCACTAGGTGTGACAGACCTCTCTAATCAACCTTAAAAAAAATTAACAGCAAACTCCAGGAGCACCTACTAATGAGACTATTAGCTATCAAAGACAAGTATTGCCCAGTAAAAAGTATTGTGGATCCGTATCCTTTTCTCTTTGTTCAAGAAAATCAGTGCGGCAGTGAATTCCCCCAACCAAAACAAATGAAACTGACATCTAGAATTCAAAATTAACATCTAGAACGTATCCCTCAAAAGCGCAAGTGATTTATGGATAGATGCCATTGCCGAGTCTCGATCAATGAAAAAAAGAACTATTTCATAAAACTTCATGAGAACTCAAACAGTAACATGAGCCATGTTTCTCCTGCACATAAAAACTACTTACTGGGTTATAAAGCAGCAAGAAGTTTAAGGCTCAACACTAACTTAACTTTTGCTTTTAAAAAAAATAAATGAACAATTCTCCAGATCAGATTACTCAAAATATTTATTCACAAGTACATATGCTATTAAACAGATGTGTTTTCCTAAAGAGATGCTGCCATTAGCAGGGTAAAGCTCTGATGGTATTTATCAAGTCCACATTTCTAGGCAGCCAGAGGAAAACAAAGAAAAACTGCAAAAACTAAGCCTTTTGATTGGACAAGGTCACATTCTTCCCTATCCTTAGGTGATGCTCAGTTCCGGGCTAGTACAGCCTGCTTCCCCAGGCTTGAACAGAACCAGGCAGCTGCTGAGGTGCAGCAGCAGATGATTGCTGCAAACATTAGAATCAACGTCACATTTTTAAACCTGCCCTCAAATTTCAAGATACAATGAAGCACCTTCCCAGGGTACAATGGTCATTGGAGTTGATGGCTGTCTTCTAAAATAGCTGGCACCCCTAAAAGAGCTTCCATGGAGCAATCCCTAGCAGGAAACTTGCTACACCTCAATTGCCCTGGGAGATCATGTTATAATACTGGTGACAATGACAAAATTCAGGCAGTTCATCAAGCAGCATTACCCACCCCAAAAAGACCTGTTGTAGAGAAACCCACTACTACAATGAGTTACTTTGATCAGCAGGCTCATGAGAAAACAGGCTGCAGTATCGTGACATTCGCTGGTGAAGAACTGCACGTTTACACAGCCTGAGACATTTTAGTACTGGTACTTCTCTAGTTAAAGGGCAACATTCGTTCTTTTTGCTCCAGATTAAATCAGGTACCAGAAAACTGAGCAGATCTAGTAAGAAAATTCCTACCTGTTGCCACAGGCTTTATCAAATGATTTACCACTCAATACTGCTTTCAGCCATCTAGTGACAGAATGTCAGGTTCGTTTTAGTAAATCATACCAAGGTGAATAATACAGCATCTGGTCTCAGGGTGTCCTAAGGCCTATATCATCTGACTGATGCTTGATGGTATATGAAGCGTATTAATACGCATTCAGTGCAGTGGAGACATGACCTGTCCTTTTATGCATTTCATCAGGGCTTAGCTCTCGAAACTGTAAATGTCAGTATCAAGATACCTGTCTACTGCTTGCATTAGGAAGAGAAATTCCACAGGCATTTGAGTAAGAAAACTAAGAACAGTCTTAAACAAATAACAACACAAGCTTTTTTAACAGCACCTTTATGGAACACACGGTTAGCTTTAGACAAGTGCCAGCTTACATGAACTTTCAGTCCTCTATATAAAGAAAGCAATCTTGGTTTTAGTCCATCCTGACAGAATTTGTAACACTCATTTATAGGCACAGTGCTCAGGCTATTTCCAAAGTAGAAAAAGGGTTTTCCATTACAGTGCTAGGAGTGGTTAACAAGAAAGTTACATTATTACATTCCTTTCTAGAGTATAATAATCCTCCTCCATTATGCCCCAATGTTACTAGGATTTCAGAACACACAAGCAATGCAATCCTACTTAAGATAAAGAGGAAACTGAATTAATGTAACCTAAAGACCAAATCACTTTCAGTTACAGATAATCTTGAATATATATTTGTATGGGGAATTAAGATTAATTTTTGTGAATAAAAATTCCATCTCTCCACACAAACAACAGAATTCCTTGCCAGTAGCGGACTACACTGTGCACAGCTCATAAGCCTTAAAAAAAAAGTCTGGACTTTAGGCATATCCAGCCACATGGATCAACAAGCAACCCCTTCAGATCCAGCAGCTTTGGTTTAACGGACGGAAACTTTGGCCTGTTGTTCAAACAAACATACTTGCCAGCAACTAACAAGTACGACTGGATTTTTTAAAAATAGAGCAAAGTGTGATATGTGCATAAAGTCAGTGCTTCGATCCTTAAAAGCATCTCTATAAGCAACTTTACCTTAAAAATGGGCAGTGCTTAAGTTACAAAATATTTTGTTTATGACATCTGAAGAAATAGCTCTGCTTCAGGAAGTCAAAAGATGAATCAGATTTCATAGTAGATTTATTAATTTGCTGGGATTTACAATGAGGCGATAATGTCTGAACCAAGGAGACATCAAAACAGGTTTAGCCGGGAGGTTTATGGCTTCCAAGTCAAATTCATAGACCAGTGTCAGTCATTTGGGCAACTGAAGATTAGCAGACAGAAGATAAGTGGAGGCCAGGTGCTGCACTGATGTTTTGAAGACAGTATTCCAAAGTGTCTTCTCTTACAGCAATTTCCTTTTCTCAAACTCCTGCAAACAGCACACAGACATTACCAGTGGGGAAAGAAAGAAAATGCTTCTATTACTATCTTATTTTAAATTACTTCATATTTATCTTAGCAAATCTGATTTTACTGGAATTAAAAATTAAAATATAAAATGCATAATATGTGTGCAAGTTAGAGGAAAGGAGAATAAGTATTCTCCCACCACACATTAAGAAACCAGCTATGAAAACCCAGTAGTGCTAAACTGCAGTCAGTGCACTGCTCTCAGATCGTGATGCTGTCAAGGAACCACTGGCTCCCAGGCACAGCATAACGGGCTTGAAAAACAGTAATTCTGCAAAAGAACTGCAGTAGAATCCTTACAGTAACTGACTCAAGCCAGGCAAGCAATGAAGTAAAGATTTTCATTTTAGTAAAGGAAAAAATGTAACAGAAGAAAGGAAGAATCCCACAGCAGCCCGTGAGGACGCTATACTATACAGTCACCACAGGAAAAGAAAAAATTACCTAGCACAGCTGAATTACACATTTCCTATAGCTGTGAAGCAATGCCTTTTTCTGTATAAGAATTAAGAAAAATGCAAATGATCCTAGCTCATACAGAAGTTTTTCAGCTGTATGCATTCAACCACAATTACAAATTAGTACTTAAAATACAGACCTATATGCCAAGTCTCTCCTTCCTCAAATACCCTAGTTTCAAAGAATGTTTCCATATTTTAAATTAGTCCAGATCCTTTGCATCCAGAAAACACAATTCAGTATATTGCCACACTTCAAAGCAAAATGTAGCCTCTTCTCTATTTTGTTGTGTTTACTTTTCTATAAGGGCAACATCCATAACACTACATGCACATAATTATCTAAGTAGTAACTGCAGCGTGTTCAGTCAAGAGAGTTCTTGTTCTTGTGTTTAACCAAGTTCAAAGCAACAGAGTATCTGGGAAAGAGATGTACTCCCAGCTCATATTCCCTCAAAAGTAACTTCTTGCTCTGGATGAGTATATATACCAATATCTGAGCCACCAACCTTGTAGATGGTGCTACCTAGCTGAGCAGGAGACATGCTGACAACAACACCTGCACTCTGAAGAGCTGCTATCTTCTCTTTAGCTCCACCCTTTCCCCCAGCAATGATTGCTCCAGCATGACCCATCCGCCTGCCTGGAGGAGCGGTCAGACCAGCTATGAATGACACTACCGGCTTGGCATTTGGACCCTGTGAAGAAAGAAAAGATACTGGGTTACACCGGGGAGGGGGTGAGATGAAAGGTAATTCCAGTTGGCAGATTTTTTATTGGTTTTGTTTTGGTTTGTAAGTATCAACTAGCCAGGCAAAGTTATTAAAAAGCTAGAAACCTCAGACAACATAGAACCAAGAATCTGAAGTGTGGAATGCTTCTCTTCCTGATAATCATCATAAACCAGAAGCAATCAAAAACTCAAACATCTCTCCACAGAGTCATGTATATTACAAAACCCAGAATGCTCACTACAAATACCATTACAGGACTAAAAATCTAAAGTTGACACTGCTGTCCAGTTAGATTTAATCTGGATAAAGCTCCTAATTTCAACTCTTTAATCAAAATATGACTGTTTGGGGTTTTTGGCCAATAGAGATTGGAGACTGAACTGAGTTTTGCTTGACAGGGCAAAAAGAAGATGGCTAACTACCAAGATGTCTGGAAGCAAACTGTTTAAGACTTACAGTATTATTTTCCTTCAAAAATGCTGCTGCATCTTCTTCAGCATTTCCTCCAATTTCCCCAATCAATATGATCCCCTCAGTGTGAGGATCCTTCAGAAAAACATCAAGGCAGTCAATAAAATTAGTCCCATTGAAGGGATCACCTCCAATCCCTGAAAAAAATTAAAACCACAAGAAAAAAAAAAAAAAAAGAAGACTAACTCAAGATAATGATATTGCTTTTATGACAAATGTTTCAAAGTAAAGTTCAGCATGAAGAATATTCCTAAAGGCTCATAAGATGGGGTAGCTCTGAAGGCTCTTCCCAAATTAGTGTGCCAAACTTCTGCTCTGAATATCTCACCCACAATTTACAGAAACCTCTGGTATCTGAATAATACTATAAGCAAAATATTATGCATTATACAGAGGCTCTGTATAAGACACAGCAGAACCAACACCCCAGCTCCAGAATTTTGCTGAAAGAAAACTGAACCTACTTAACATACCCAACTAAATGCCTAAAAACACCCTGTCCCTTCATAATATTAAATTTTTGGGGAAAATCTGTTTCCAAATTGACATTATATTTGCTAGCAGTTCTCTGTTCAAAGTTGGGTTTTGGCTTTTATTAATCTGATGTGGAAATTGCAATAGGGAAGGGTTATATTCTTCACAGCACATAGGGATCTCATTTCTCAACATAATTGCCATTCAGCAATTTCTATGCTTGCAAAAAGAAATTACTTGGGGTTTCTTCTTGTAAAGAAAAAATGGATTAGTCTAGGTGCAACAGGCTGTTTCTGAGGAAACCTACCGATGCAGAGAGATTGCCCCAATCCAACTTGCGTTGTCTGATGAACAGCTTCGTATGTCAGGGTGCCAGATCTTGACACAATACCTTCAGGAAAGAAAAGGAGATAAACTTAACACTAACACACCTAAGCACATGACTACAGGCAGCTGGTCTTATATTCATGAAAATCACCTTAACAAACTGAAACATGAGATGCCAGGTTTTTCAGCTATCCTTACCACGACATGAAAACTTTCTATAAGGTTCTATCTGTACTATTTCTTGGTTGGCATCTTTTGACACTGAATTGTCAACAGACTAAACCTTCCCAGAAAGTCACTACTACGGTTTTTTGCTGCTGCAGCTCACTGCTCTACAGTACATACTCAGCATTTACATTACCATATTATAAGAGACCACGACCCTAGTTTTAAATTGAGGACCAAAGGTAATACAGGGCCTAGATCAGGGACAAAGATATTTGCATGGATTTTGTTCATTTTTCCAAGTCAAGACTTCTGTTAATACTATAAGGAGGGAAAGGTTTCCAGGAAAAACAGACATCACCTTCCATCTACTTCAAGCCACCTAACAAGGAATATAATAAGTATATTGCATGAACAGTGGAAAAAATACACCACTAGACTAACAACATTAGTTTTCTCAACTGTTCACACTGTTGGACAGCTCAGGTATCTATTAGCAAAGGTTCTTCTCCTACTATGCTTGCAAAGGGCTTCCTGCTTACTATTAAGATCAGATTGCCTCAGAGAAGCTACAGATAAAGGTCCAAAGATTGTGGCTATTTTTATAGCTTGCATCCCAAAATTATCAAATGATTCTTGGATGCCTCACAGTAATACAAAGCTGGGGTGCGTATCACCAAAGGTCATAGTGTTAGACAAAGCCCAGTGGATGGCAAAGTTACATTTTTGTTCCCTGATCCTTGGATCACCATTGAAAGTGTTTCCAGCAGTGGTTAGGCAACTGCATTCAGGATTTAAAATACTCTTTTGCACTTCATGTGCCTTGCATTCAGGTTCTTATATCTTGTGACTACAAGACATTTCTTGTAGGTATTTAGAAAATCTTCACAGAACTTTGATTAAGAAGGGAGCTCAGGGCAACGTCAATTGATGTTACATTTTACAGTTCTAGAGCAATGTCTTCATGGTATCTACAAAGGGCATAATTGCAGTCATCTGATTTTTCAATTCCAGGTTTATAGGTGCTTCTGAAAGCTGGAGGTGTAACACCAGTGTTAACACATCTTCCAGCATTCACTAGGTACAACTCACTCTCAAGTCAGAAGTAGCAAAGTAGCAGAGAGAGCTTCTTGTGTTAGATGAATGATGTAGACTCAGTGCAGTTTAAAAGCACTGAACCAGTTTCCCCACAGTAAAATATGCCTTTTGTAAAAAAAAATCGTCATGTTGCAAAAGGCACTGTGCTCAAGTTGAACTGGTTACCCCCATGACAGATAGCAGCAGCATGTGCTGTCTACAACAATGTTTCTGAAGCTCTATTTAAGTACAAATGCATATTTGGGAAGAATTTTCTTTATAGTTCCTAAACAGCATTATTTCAAAAACAATGAAGTTGATATTTCTATGGTTTAGAACAAGGAACTAACAGAAGTCAGGACAAGAGACTTGCATGCAAATGGGGGTGTGTGCATACCATATGATTATGAACAAGTCACTGCCTTTCTGACCATGATTCCACTGCCTGAGAAGTGAGTATATTTGTCACTTCTACTTGCCGTGGTATAGTCGTCTAAATTATCATGTTATAAACCTGCCTGTAATCTCTTCTCTTTGCTGTAATACTGAACTCACTATAGGCGCAGGATCCCAGTCCTCAGGAGCCAGGCTGTTGGAATGAATAGCATTGGAGAGCTCAGTGCTCTCAGATCCCAAGGTAAACAGAGGTATCCTCAAAGGAGAGTGTTAAGGAAACTAAGTCAACCACATAACCTAAGGAAATTTCCAAATGCTTTGCCTCTACCATCTGTACTCAGTGCCTGCAATGGTAGACTGACTGATTTTTGCCTTCAGGATTGATAATGGCAAAGCACTTATAAACTGAAGGACAGAGCTGTTATACAGCATGTCAACTGTCTTCAGGACAGGATGTGACTAGCTTCATGAGTAAGAACACTACAGCATGAAACTTTAGATGATGCATAAATATTCAAAAACTCACCAATTCTTCCCTTCTTGTGAATGTGGCCAGGCATGATACCAATTTTACATTCTCCAGGCTAAGAAAAGAGTGGGAGAAGTCAGATGGAACATTCAGACCATCACTAAGAATGGTTCAGCCTTGGAGCAACTCCAGAAGTCACTTACATTGATGACTCCAGGGCAGTTTGGGCCCACTAGTCGAGTCTTATCCTGCCGAACTAGCCTGTGTTTAACCCGAACCATATCCTGCTGGGGAATACCTTCAGTAATGCATACAACTAAGGGCATTTCTGCATCGATTGCTTCATTGATTGCAGCAGCAGCAAATGGAGGAGGTACATATATAACAGTGGCAGAAGCACCAGTTTTTTCTTTGGCCTAAAATGGACACAAAAAAAGATAGCAAGTATTTAGTGAAGCCAAAAAGAATATTTGACAACTAGTCATCTAAAATATGTCCATTCACAGGCATAAATTAAGTAAATGGATATGTATTAATTTACTATAATCAAAGCAGTTGTGAAATTCACTGAAGATGGGACACACACAGCACAACTAGGGAACTGAGAACTAACCACTGTCTGGAAAGGATCTGCCCCATGAACACCATCATCAATACCCTTAGATAACAGTTTGCTAAAAATTCATCATACACACCAGAACCAATCACAAACTAGTTGCATGCATAAAGTAAGTGCATCCAGACTCTGTGAACTTCACAGTGGAAGCAAAGCTCATGCTTGATCACACTGAATGCTCCCTCTTTTACAAGGCTTCTATTTCAGTCCTTGCATAGTGACATGCATGGCTCAAATGCTTGCCTCTCCAGTGTGAGCAATGAATTAAGGAGCCCTTCAGCAGCTTTAAATTGTCAGCCCTCCAGTCACTGCTGCAAATTACCTCCTTCACAGAATTAAACACAGGCAGACCCAGATGAGTTTTTCCCCCTTTCCCTGGAGAAATTCCTCCAACTAGATTGGTGCCATAGTCCAACGCCTGCTGGCTGTGAAAGGTGCCCTACGAAAGAGAAAATAAGTAAAGTCAAAAAGCGTGTAATAGCAAATAAAATGAACCAAAAAAGTTGATGCTATCTATAATTCCATGGGCAATTTATGGCACTTAAATTTACAATGAGAAGGGAAGTTTTCACTACAGATATTTAATCAGCTATTTTGAAGAATGCATCAATGTATTTTAAATGCATTCAGAATATGCTATGCTGCTTCTTTTAAATCAGAGCGCTGTTGTTGCTCACTAAAGAGTATTTTGTTGTGTGTTGCTAATACACCTGCAGACATAGCAGCCACATTTTGTGTTCCACATCAAGTCTGGCAGATGACAAACACTATAATGAAATATGAGAAATTAGCATTCTCATCCAAGACTAGCTGATAGTTCTAGCAAAAGTAGTCTTCTCTTGCAAATGTGTAAAAGAGCAAATGTGAAAAAATTATCAAATATCCCGAAATAAAAACAGAAATTTAATTCATAGGCATTACCATTCAAAGGCATTTCTATAAAAGGCACTTCTGAAATGGTGAGGGGTTTGTAGCTTTTTGCATATCTCCCTTTACGAAGTATATATATACACAATAAAAAGGCTTAAGAACAAAATGAAGGACAAAAATTAAAAGTAACATAAGAGATAACTCAAAACCAAGTTTTAATCTTGGGCAGAAGTGGAAAATAAAATATCTAGTCTACTGAATTTAAGGGGGGGAGGGGGCGGGGAGAGGAAAAAAAAAAAAGAAGGAAAAAAAACAAAAACCAAAATTACTTTCCTGATCACAAAGTTAGTATAAAATCCCTTTTATACATTATTACATTTTTTGGTCAACTAAGCTGAACTGAAAGGGTGATAGAAGAAGTAGTTCATATACATACCTGTTTGCCTGTAAAACCTTGACAGATAACTTTTGTACTTTTGCTAATATACAGATTTTTCCTTGATGCCGAGTAGGAGCAGTGTCGTACTCCATTCTGTTGCACTAGAGAAAAAAAGACAGCGCAAACTATTAATCCACTGTTAGACTCTAAGTCAAAAAACATCCTGCCAAGTAAACGCATATATGTTTATCCTTATAGCAAAAGATTTATTGATCCAGCAGCTCATGTTTTCAAAAGCAGCTCTAAAAACTGTATTCAGTACTTGTCATTCTAAGATATACAACACCTGTAGTTCACTATCATTGCAATTACTGGGTTTGCTAGGAATCAGGATAGTTATTTCTCATATTGAGTACTCAACATCAGAATTCCTCACACAGACAGAAACAACATCTTAACTATTTTCATTTGCAAATGAACAGTGCCTGTAGTCTAAGAACTTCTGCAAAGCGACAAAGCAGAACTAAAATCCTGATATCCCAGAGGCTGCTACAACATAGGTACTTTGTTTTACCTCCTGAACACAGCACAGTCCATACTGGACAGTGAGATACTGAAGAAGTCGAGGGTCCCTCAGCCCAGGTGAAACCTAATGCCAAGCAAGACATACAGCAGCAGACCTTTTGCCAACAGATTCCTAGCTACGGGAGCCTAGGCATCACTGCTTGAAATGCACTTAGGCTTGTGAGGAAACATAGCTCTCCAGATATTCCACTAGAATGATTTTCAATTTAGTTCTCACAACTCTGGTACTGAAAAAACAACATAACACTAAAGAACAGCAGCACAGTACACGCTGGTATCAAAAAGACAAGGAGAATGACTGCATCTCTGCTGAAGGAAAAGATGTGTTGACATCAAATGATTAAAAATGAAATGCACAGAATGTTACCATGAAAGAGAGCTTGAGATAAGGAGGAAAAAGAGGTCTTCTGGTATAAAACGGATGCACACATTGCCTATATTCATTGTGTCATATGCTTTTTCAAATAGCAGAGCTCTGAGGGGATCAGAAGCAATTTATTCCCTGCAAGTGTTTTAGATAAAATCCCTATTTTGTGCTTGGAGTGAACATGGGAGGGTACAATCCTAATACAGATACTGACACCAGCATGTAATTACATACCTCTTCAGCTCTTTGAAAACTTTACCACTTAAGATTTGAGGAAGTGAAAAGTTAAGCTGAAATAAAAATAAGAGATTCTGAATCATGGTCCCTGGATTGTTCATAGTCACTCAGGCATGCCTGAACAAGGGAGGGATTGGTGGGGTTCTTCCCTATTTTTAAGAAGGAAGTAAAACCTATAATGGGGAAAAAAGGAAAAAGGTATTCTTCAATATAAACTGCTAATGCACAGAATTTATTAAGATGCATTATTAACATCTTGTAATAACACAATTTCTATCAGGTAGTTAAAAAGTGCAGAAAATTTAAGATCCCGGTATATACACATTTCTATCACAGAGCTACATAGGACTCTTCCACAAGTACTTTTGCCAACTAAGTTTTAGTGATACACTGCTTTTATGCTTTACTTCTATTCAAGGAAAGTGAGAAGGAAAATAAAACCATGTCAGAAGAAACCCATAGACATTAGTGCTATTGCTAAATCTGAAGTCCTTACTCCGTTTTTAAAAAGTGCTGACAGAAACAACTGAATTCCAACCACCTCCTGCTGTTCTCTGAGCTGTGGCAGCACAAGCATCTGAAGATGCTTCAGACTAACATAAAGTAAAATTCAACTAAATTTTAAAGAGAAACGTGCAGACTAGCATGTAGTTAACTTGTACTAAAAGTGGTAAAAATGCGTGTCAGCTTACTGACCTGCAGGGTTTTAAGCTACATCACACCTTTATCCACATATACCGTTACAAACTTGTTGCACCAAGATGACATACAAAGCCGTAATGGACAAAATAAGTCTGAAGTAAAGATTTAATGAGTAGGGTTACGTGGCTGTCTGTGGAAGGGTAGAGAAAAGTCTTGCTGTTCAATGCCACAGCTACAGAAGACAGCACAGTATGGTCTTCATACTCGGCCAGCAGCTTAGCCTTCCTAGGCCAGGCTGCAACACGCTGCGCGCTGCATCTGTACTGCAACACCAAGTCACTGAACCGCGTGACTGGCAAACAGCAGCCTGCCTCTAAAGGGGACAAAATAAGCAAAGAAACAGCTGGCCTGCTGGTTAGGAGAGCAGGGCATCCATCTACCCCATCTCAGCCATTCAGGCAATCCCTGCTGGGCATGGGATGTGACTGGGTAAAACCCAGCCCTGAAGAGAGCAGAGGATGATCCCCCTGTCACAGTCATGACACACCACGGACGATGCCTCACGGAGAACGGTCTGGGCTTCCAGGAGTACGGGAGTGCATGTTTTGAAAGCCCTCTGACAGGCCTGCAAGGGCAAAGAATAATCGGGCAACACTAATTCAAACCTAAGTTTTACATGTATTGTCTGTGCTACAACACTGACAAATCCACCTGCAAAACAAGAGAGGACTGCTTGCCAGGGACAGAGTGCGCACTCCGTAATTCCAGTATTTGGGGGCAGTGGGGGGAAGGCTTTGACAAGTAGTCACTCCTTTTTCTGTATCATAAAAGCAGTTCCACAGTCCCAGTTCAGCTGCCTGTTCCATATCTATTTTCAGATACTTATAACCTTGCAGAAAAGTGGTTTTGAAAGCTTAAATCTGTCAATTCTCCGTTTTGAGAAGACTATATAAATATATTTTTCAAGGATAAGAAGCTTTTGAGCATTTTCCAAGCTATCAAAGTACTCAAAAAAAATTTAAAAAAAAATCAGGCACTGATAACTAAAAGACAGCTTAAATTCTAAGCTTTGTATGGATTTACTCTTGAAAACTATATGTCCTACTTACATTACTGAAGAGCCTTGGTTCACAGAAAATACAGCTGGTTCAAAAAAGCCTGGCTATAGGCTTGAGCTACTTGGTGTCTTCAGAGACAGGCAGCTTAGCATTGGTAGATGTCTGGTGAGCGATAGATTTTTTTAAGAAATTTAAAAAAAAAAAAAAATCATAAAAATCACCTTGCACTTCCTGGGCTGGATGAGTCTGAGTTTGCAGGGGATTTTAAGCTCACACGATCCAGCTCTGTATCACAGGCCGGTCTGAAGCAGAAAAGTCTGCCCCAGTTATCAGCACAGAAGGAGCAGCAGGGGCATCGGTCAAGATGAGATTCTGCTATATGTAGCACAAACAGCAAGTCCAGGGTGCAAACAGCTGGCAATTTAAATAGTTAAGATAGATACAAGATCTCTTCAGCCATGAACCAGTAAAAGCCAAGCTCATTGGTGATGCTATTTTAATGCACACGTCTAAATTACAGGCCAAGTTACAAAGGTGCAGGCTTCAGAAGAAGTCCTACAGCATAAGGACAAGTCTTATCAAATCCAAATCTGTCCAAAAGCACAGTGGAAATGCTGTATTTTTGTCAATTCAATTTGTCAAATCAGAGTTCTATGATAACATTACTGTGTCCAACAAAGGCCTGTAATAGACCTTTAGAAAAGAATAGTAAAAATAAGAAACCAGATAATTTTTCCCAGCTAATCCTTTCATTTCTGCCTCATCCCTATTCTGTTTTGCATAGTTTGTGGTCTTAAAAAAAAAAAAAAAAAAAAAAAGATTATAACAAGATGCATTTATTTTGGCTTTCCAGTACTTTAACTTCTACATAGCTAAAAAGACATGTACTGTGGCGAGAACCTACTTTAGTCCATTGTACATTGTACAATCAAGTAGTTATGAAAAGCGGTCAAATACCAAACCCCTGCTGTCCCAGCACAGCTTTAAAAAGCGAGATCTAAATTTGACAAAGGGGAATAAGCCTGTGTTTAAAGCCTGTATACTGTTGTTTCACAGTAAAGAAACCTTACTACAAACTAAGGGACAGAGCTACTTCCAGCACACACACTGCTGGTAGTGACCCTCACATTTCCAGGGCACAAGGCTCCGGCCGAGCCCAGAACTCACTGCAGTTCAAGAAACATGAAAAAACAGCTACCTTCACTTCTTAAAATAAAACCCACAATCGTAGCCTCAAGCATCACCTTCAGCTCATTTATGTTTTACAGTTAACAAGCCTTTCTAGAAAAACGCCCTATTATTTATCACAAAGTCCCAACATGAATTTACACGTGTTAAAAAGAAAACTGACCCATTTGCAAGGTATTTTAAAGCACACATGGAATGTAAATACTGTTTACACTGAGCTGCTCAAGGAGTGCCTTAAAGCAATACTTCCCAAGCACAGATTCCATTTAAAACCATACAACCCAAGCTATATTTCATAGAATCATTGAATACTTTGGATTGGAAGGAACTTTTAAAGGTCATCTAGTCCAACTCCCAGTTCTGTTGTGCAAGCCAGCTGACAGTACAGATACCAAGGGCTAAATTTCTTCCTCATTCAAACCATACAAAGCTGAAAAATTGTTATTTTCAGGTCTGCTTGCAAGATTTCCTAGAGCTACAGACAGGTATGCAATCAAAGTGCCTCCCTGTTACCCACATTTATCCCAGACAAAAAAAAAAGTTTGGAAGCCAAGGTAGCATCCGAGGGTACTCATAAAATGAGCACAATATAAAACCAAGGTGAAACAGCGCAGAAGGACCTGAGCAGATAGTTTTCAGTCTTCTGGCAATGGAGGTAATAAGTGAAATTCTTCCCCTATTAGTCCTTGAAATAGCCAAAGAACTTAAGAGATGAAGAAAGATATTCCTTTTCCTTTCTGTTACCTATGTAAGGAAGGAAGAAAGCCTTAGAAATCACATGGGAAATGGGAACAAATGTGAAAAATGGAGGCTAGTCCAGGGGAAACTCGGGGAAGGACTGAGGTACAAAAAGCACTACTTTAAATGCTAAAGTTTTTTTTTCCACACACATCCTACACCCCACCTTATTTTCCATCAGTTACAGACCTTCAATTTGTTTCTGAGAAATCCTTTCAGTATTTTGTACATATTTAATTTGCATTTTTCACAACTATCAGTTTCCTCTGCCTGCAAATGCATGGCCTGGAGATGACAGAACAGAAACAGTTCTGGACAGCTTCTTACATGGCAGAAGAGTATAAACATTTAAAAAAAAGTTTGTCAAGGACCAAAGTGCTGCAGCAAATTTCAGCATTTACTGACTAGAAGTTTGATATGAACAAGAATATTCCACACACAGTTTCCATCCTAGTTCTTTATTAGGTTTTAGTCTTCATTATCAGGCCATATGTATATATATTCACACACACGGTTCTGTCTGGATAATTCTCTCCCCTCCCCAAACCCATCTACAGAATCCACCCTTCAAGATATCAGTTACATTAGTAGAAGATGATTCTTACTGACAAAGAAGTTTTCATGCTATTGAGAGATTGATCAAAATACCATATTCTTTGATGAAGAGGATTACGTATGTGCACAGAGAATTTCTAGGTATCAGTCCCCAGCCTCTCTTCTCTCACCCTTCCCTTGCCAAATTCCTGTTAATTATGGAAACCCAATCTAGGAACATGGCATAGGAGTTGAGGAATTAAGTAAATTTATCAGGCTGTAAAGGACAGATGCAATGACTACGCTACACCTACCACTCTAAAACTAGGACTAATGGGAAATTATATTCAGAAACATTTCAGTCCTTCCAACACACCTCTTTCCTAACCAAAAATCCCTGCTCATTGCGGTGGACGCAGGGGCCCATGGGAGACACAATGGCATTTGAAACAAAAGCTTTCTCCCAAATTTATGAAGCTAAAACAAAGTAAAGCATCTCAGTGAAACTGCAGGCCTTTGAGGAAACATGCATGTACTTCTCAGCACAGATCAATTATTTCTTGTAAGTCAACAAACTTTTCCCAGTGTATACACTCCACTAAGAATGTGTGCCACTGAAGTTTTGTGAGCTTTCCTCCCTCCACACTGCTGACATAAAAACAATTACTGAATTCTTCAGTTTGGATTGTTATTTCTGCAGCAATTCTTTGCCAGGATTATTCATGTAATTTACTGTAATCTTTTAACCTAAGAGCTCTCCAAAGCCTTCTAACATGCCTAGAACATAAAATCCCCAACGCTGACTCTCCGACCACAATTAAGGTACCTGCAAAGGCTCTCTTCAAAGTGCAGTACAGACCAGCATAGGTCTTCCTTGACTCTGTCCATATATAAACAGTGCTTAGAGTGCCCTTTGAGCAAGCACTTGCCACTCATTGACATATTTCATACCATGTTTTCACAACTGCCTGAAATGAACCTTGCAGATACACCCCTTGCATATTCGCTTCAGCAATGCACCAACAAATAGATATTGCATCTCTTCTGCAACAGAACACACTAGAAACTCGTGACTTCAAATCGCTGAGAAGCAGATGTTAATGAATTGTTACTGAAAATGTACGTACAAAGTTCAAATCTAATGTTTCAGCAGTCTTTTAACATCATGCAGAGTATCAAGGTTTCCAATGAAGGACTACTTCATCTTGCAGGAGTTTCTTTAAAAGGCTTCATGAACTGCTGCAAACAGAACACTTCTTGAGCCACTGTTCTGCAAACATAACACTTGAGCCCCTCCAACTCTCAAAATGACTCTAAGCACTCTTCCCTGAGTCCCTTACTACTACTTGTTAAGGGAACAATGTGGATTTTTAACACATAAAACTGCACCCAAGAGTAGTTTTGCTGCAAGTATAAATTAAGCTAAATTGGAGGTGCTACACTCCTATTCATTCCCCTCCATCAGAACTAATTCTCATTGGACCCAGGGGAGCCAATTCAAAGAACTGAACTGGCAGAAATTAACAGCACAGTAAGAAAATACAGTTTTCTGCTTCTGCTCATGGAAGACAAGAGGTAGGAATGGATACCTGAGGGGATGGTAGGTATGCCACAGGAACAGCTCAGACCAGTGTAAAATTTGGGATCATGTCACTAAACCCTGACCTACAAGTTGGCACCACGCTGACACAAAGGAACTTTGCATGCATTGAAATGAGGTAAGTTTAAGTTTGTCCATTCATTCTCAGCTGCAAGAACCAAGATTAATGTATCGATTCCTCAGTTTGGATTGCAAGAAACTGCTCTTGTGCCTAGATGTACCCATGCTGATTTCAGTAAAGCATTAACTGCACAAAAAAAGCACATGGAACAAAAAAAAAAAAGGCATTTTATTGTGAACTTCGGAACAACAACAATTATAAAAACTTCCAAACTTAAGTATTAGTCTCAGACTGCTTATGTTCTCCACAATTAGAGGCCAAAAATCTTATTCTTGACAATAAAAACAGCTTTACCAGCTTGTGTTGACATCACAAGATAGTTCAGGGGCCTCCAGAGGTCTCTAAACCAAACCACCACTCAGAGTAGATGCAACTCCATCAGCTTCCTCTGGTGCTCGTCTGATTCTTAGTATTTCCAGGGATGTAAGGAGAGAACAGCGTCTCTGGGTCCCCACACCTGCGGCTGACCATGCTCATCGCACAAACTCTTCCCAACTTTTAAACGCAGCTTTCCCGGCAGCCACTCGTGCCCCCTGCTCTGTACTGCCGCGCACCCCGCCCAGAGCTACCCCCGCTCTCCCTCCAACCAACGCTGCGCGGGGGCGGCAGCCGGCGCCCGAGAGCGGCACCCTGAGCGCCCTCGGGCCTTCTGCATTCAGCCGGAGCCGCCCCAGCTCCGCCAGCCGCACCTCGCCAGCGGCCGCGGCCCGGGAAAGCGCCTTGCAGGCCGCGCCCAGCGGCATGGCGGTACCACCGGGGACAGGCGGGTCGCTCTCCCGCCCCCGGTGACCTTGCCCCGCCGCAGGCCCGGCCCCAGCCCCTTCCCCTCCCGCGGCGGGCGGAAGAGGCCGGGCGGTGGGCCCCCCCTCAGGCCCCGCGGCCTACTGCGGAGGGACGGCGAGGGGAGAGCGGGCCGCGGCGCTGAGCGGTTGCCAGGCAGCGGGGAGGGCCCCGCGGCCCGGCGCGGCGGGATGCCGGCGGCTCGGTACTCACGGCGGAGGAAGCGGCCCAGGAGGCGGGCGGCGGCGCGGCTGCAGTGAGACATCGTCCCCTTCGGCAATGACACCGGCCGGCCGGGCAGGCGGGCGGGCGGGCGGGCGGCCCTGCGCGGCGCCTGAGCACTGCCCACCCCGGCGTGGATCCGGGCAGCCCCACGCGCCCATTGGCTCAGCGCCGAGGGCCCCTGCGGGGGTAGCCAATCAGGGGCGAGCCGGAGGTGCGGGACGGGAAGAGGCTGCGCGGGGCATTGTGGGGGCGGTAGGCCGCGGTGGCCTGAGCGGGGCGGGCGGGTGGCAGGGCCGAGCTGTGACAGCCCTGCTGTGACCTGCCTGCTACGACAGGGCTGCTGTCACAGCTGGCGGCGCCGCGGCGGGGGGAGAGGCTGGCAGCCAGCCCCCATAGCTCCTAGCTTGTGCTACATCCAGGCCAAACCAGTTTTTGATGGCTGCGTGCTGTGGCTCCCCGTTAAAAGCCACCCTGGAGCGGGAGTAGGTTGGCAGTAAAGTATTGGAGAAGCATTTCCAAACACGCCAAAGGAGTTGGCAAATGGCAAGGCTTCATGGTGTGCTGAGGTGGTGGGGGCCTGCAAATGCCAAAAAACCTCACATTTTGTCAGGGGAAGGTGGTGGGGTTTAGTTAGTATCCAATACATAAGCCCGCATACAAGTTAATTGCTTGATCAAATGAAATATATTACCTCTCTTAAACTAAAAGGGGGTAGATTTAGACTAGGTAACAAGGAAGAAATTTTCTGTGATGAGAGTGGTGAAACGCTGGGCCAGGTTGCCCAGAGAGGTGGTGGATGACCACCCCTGGAAGCGTTCAAGGTCAGGTTGGACGGGACTCTAAGCAACCTGATCCGGTTGAAGATGTCCTTGCTTATTGCACGGCTTGGACTAGATGGCATTTAAAGGTCCCTTCCAACCCAAACTATTCTATGATTCTATGATACCTGACCTTGTTTGAAGCATGGTAGAAAGAGAGTAAAACCCCTGTCCCGACCATGCCAAGCAAGCACTAAGCAAATGCTGCGAGACATAGGGATAACACAAGGAGGACACAGGCAATGGAGCAATTCTGCTGTAATGGTCAGCCTGATAAGCAGCAGTCCTGAGCACCCACCACTTTATTGAGGCTAAAGGGTTTGAGATTAAGTGGTTTAAAATAAATGAAAGAGAACTGACAGTCCTCGGATTTCTCATTCACCATGGACAGTTTACTTACCTGGCTGGTCCTGGGACAGGAAAATGAGTATACTTCAATAAATCAAACAATAATTCTGAATAATTAGTGTTTTCTTTCCTCCCTACAGAGATTCTTAACAGCAGTGTTTTCTTTCTGCTAACCTTCAGGGAATGTTTGTTCTGGAAGAAAAAATGGTTAATGAGCCACAAGAAAGGCTCAGCTTCTGTTTTTTGACAAGGGAGTTTAGGCAAACATTCACAAGAAGAGCATGTGTCAGGGACAGTGATTATGGGAGAAGGATCTCTGGAGCAAAGAGGAAAAAGAGCAAAAGTCTGTACCTGGGACTTGCAGGAAAGTTAAAAAAATCAGGGAGAGCTATGAAGTCAGCTTATTTATTAATAAATGTGTGATTCTTGCAGCCACAAGTAAATTGACCTCAGATCAGGGTCACAAGAAACCACTGAACTCTACAACGAGGCTTCCCACAAGGGGTTTTAAAAATGCTTTAACTTGTACCCATGAGCTTCAGACATGGGTATAGCTTCATCACCTGTGCCATCATCTGCCTTCAGGAACAACATGTGCATGTATTTGTGTTATCTGTGGGCATAGATGGGGCAGGGGGACCCTGTGGGAGGGGGTCAACAAGTGATGAAGTATTCCTGCAGGACAAAAATAAACATGCAAAGTCATTCTCTGATTTCATCCTGTTTATTTTACTCACCTCATGTCCATGAAACTGAGGCCGGAATGAGGCCATGATAAATAAATGAAGCATCCAAACATTCAGCTTCTTATAAGATATATATATGATCCCCTTAGGAAGACATACACGCTGATTTTATAAGGAACCCACTCACTACTAGAAGATTTATACCTGGATCCATTTCCAAATCAATTTTCCCTTGACTTGAGGCTTTCACTAAGACCCTTGTGGGGATTATAGAATTTGAGTTTGATGCTTCTGTATTATCATTCTGTATACAGGAAGATTTCGTTTTCAGCAGTTTCTCAACAAAACTATTTTCAGGAGGGGGAGAAAGAAAAGCTGATCTAGAAGACAAGACACACAAGAAATGAGTGGGGCTGGATAGCAGAAAACCAACGGGAACAATAAGAACCCCAACTATTTCTAAGTAATCCCCATCACCCTGGTTCATAGGTGGCTGTGACAGGCAGGACTGTCCCACTGCCAAGGGTCAGAGTCACTGTCCTGTCCAAACTTTGGGGAGGTCTGGAGCTTTTGATCCCTGCTCAATTATACAGTGGATTACAACTTCTCTCCTTTTTATGTTGAGCTACATACACACTACATGAGTAGTGTGAGAAGTTTATCTGTTGGATATCAAATGCACTCTAACTCGGGCATGAAGTCAAGCCGTACAAGAAAATAAGGAGAACTGCAATTTTTTAGTGGTTTTAGTAGGATTGTGTAAGATGCAGTTGTAAGTTGTTTTCTTTTTTTTTTAATTCTCAGTAGCAGAAATATCTCTTCAGTCATTTGCATTAAAAACCTGAATATATAGGGAGTCTTTTGCATCTTAGTATTGGTACAAGTCATTATCACCCTAACAGTAAAAGTTTCAGGGTGTGGAAACCAGCTGTACAATACTGAATTGGCCAGACACACATGGCATTGAGAAAAAATAGACCTATTTGTTTTAACGCGGTGGTTTGGTTTCTGTTACAGAACACTCTGTCCCACCAGCATTAATTCAGCTGATTAAACCAACTGCCTAGAAAGAAGCCGTTCAGCCCAGGGAGAAACAATACAGCAATTAGCGATACCCAGGCAGCAGTGACAGGGGCTGACTTGCAAGTTCAGGATAGACCCAGTTCCAGTGGAGTAACCAAAGGATTAAGAAAGATTTTTGGGTTTAATCTAAGAACGATAATTTTCAACCAGTGCAGAAAGCCTGAAGGCCGGGTAAGGGGTGGGGTCACTCCCTAATGCATTTTTAAGTAAGCAACATCATTTTAAGAGCAACATAGATCCTGGAGCTGACACACACCCAGGGACAAACTGAGTTCTAGTGAAAAGATTTTTCTTGCTTTCTTACTCACAGTTGGGCTTTAATCCTGTTTGAAAGCAGATCTTCCTGATACTAAACACAGGACTTTCTGCTTAGTATCCCTCGGCAGAGGACTCGACCTTCTGTTAGTTAAAAGCCCAAAGGAATGTCATGTTAATGTTTACCTACCCGTCAGCTCCAGCCACAGCATAAGACAAAAAAACTCTGTCCACTAACATTTTCCCCTTTGTAGATCTTTAGATGAAAGGGAGGGTCACTGCATGCACAAAATGCAACTTCTTTCTGTACTTCTGTCAAACTAAGGGTAAAACATTTCTGTTTTGTTCTTTCAGATACTGGCTTGGCAGTGGACAGACCTGGGTGTGGTGCCTGGCAGGCTGCATGCTCCCTCCCAATCTCCACTGGCTCCATCTCTCCCAGCCTTGCCGCCTTCTCTGTAAATGAGATCATTGCTGATGCTTTGTTTACTTACATCATCAGCCAAAAATGTGCCATGCAAATAAATCACCAACCTCTTAAATGTCTGGATTTACTAGCACTAAGAGCAGTGAAACCACTTTAGATATCCAGGTTTTTCAGGATGTCCTGTTTACACCCCAGAGTCCAGGTTTGACATTTCACCACAGAATAAAAACTGACTATGCTCTAGGCACTGATACTTAGAAATATATAGTTGTCATCTGCAGCAACCCCGCCGTGTCTGCCTTCTCCACAAGGCCTTGATGGATACAGCAGGTACCTGCCAGTCTCAGTCTTCTTCACCTGCATGAGGAATTCAACCCTTAACTCACACAGCACCCTCTTTTCCATATCCACATTTCCATGTGTGAATCTATGTTATCTCTCTTCTGGGTTTCATACTCACCTGGGTCTTGCTGGAGATAACACAGGAGATGTGTTTGAACTGCAGCTCATAGACTGGCATCTAGTGCAGCTTGAGCTGCCCTGCTTTCATCTGCCTCTTCAGGAAAGCTTGGTTTTCCTGTTAACCAGCCCTCCGCAGAGCTCTCAGATACCCTTGGGCACCCCTCATAGCGCTAGACACCTATATTTAGACACTTAATATGAGTCTTTGCTGTCTGAACAGTATGCAGCTAAGGCTGAAATCCAGGTCTGAATTGCTGCACCTCCTGCAGGTGTCTGCATGGCAGCTGTGTACATGTGTGCAGTCCCAGCTCTCACTGTGCCAATGGAAACCTCCTCCCTGCAGGTGGCAGAGGCAAGAGAGCAGTTCTCGTGCTGTCTGCAGGCATCAGCTGCAAGGAGAGGGTTGAATTGCTGTCTTGGAGCCCTTGTAGTGGACAGTCTCCACTGGCTGCAACAAGAGCTTAGAAAACCACCCACAGGGAGGCAGCCCACAGCAGGTATGTCTGCAGGAGGTGTTTGAAGCTGGACCTGACTCCCACCCAAAAGTATTTTGAACCCTGTGAAATGTGCTGCTAAATAAGAGAGGCAGGGACAGGCAGGCTAATGCAGTGGTTGGGGAATGGTTCCGTTCCAAGCTTGTAGAATAATGGGACCTGCAGATCACGGGGAGCGGTCTGTTATAGCATGAAACTGGAAGTACAGTTGCTTTTCTTGAATAAAGCCTTTAACACTTTTTTCTACCCAGCAGTCATGACAAATGAATTGGAGCCCTGTTATTGCTTTGGCAGAGAGTGACGATGTAAAACGATCACCAGGAGAATCCCGCTGCCAACATGGTATATGCATTTCAATATATTGCATTTCACCTTTACATTTGCACAGCCAGAGCTTAAATGTTGCCACTGGTTTCTTAGGGATCTGAGCCTTGCATTTGACTGACAACTTCAGTAGACGCTGTTTGCATAACTGGCCCATCAATGCATTCGCGTCTCTGTGAAATGTTGTCATAAGAGAGCTGCAGAAAGCAGGATGCTGCTGCCTTTGCTTCGGTACAGTTGTTCCTCCTGCCATCTATTTCTGTGACACTGATTTGTGTGGGTGCTTGCAGGACTCCATCAACCTCTTGCCACTTCCCAAAAAAGAAGCTCAAAACTGGAACAAGCTTCTTGCACCCCAAGGTCTTCAGCATTCACTACAGCAGAACTTCCCAGGAATATGAAGTTCCTGAACAGTCTGCACTTACCTCTGAGCTGAAGAAAATGCTGGTCAGGAACATCATGCTCCTGCCAGCCTTTCCATAACAGGACATGCACCCTGATCATGGCATCAAGACAACAAACCTCAAAGTTTTCCAAATAGTCATTCCATATTAAATGGGAAGTAAGAAGTGGCATTGCCCTTCCGCGCAGCAAGGATAAAAGGTCTGTTTGGGAGCTCTGTTCGAGGATGTTTTGATGCCAGCAAGAGACCTCCTCCATCATTTCCCTCCCAGCTAGGATTGCAGCCCCTTATGCCACAAACATTGTAGTGAACTTCATGCCTGGCAGAAATCTTTTGGAATGATGGCAGGAGTCACACACTTGACCCATATGGTAAACTCACACATACTAAAAATTTTATGATTGTGTTCAGCCTAGCAGCTGTACAAACAACAGCTAGCAAAGCTACAAAATGGACTTTGTGGGCAGATAATATTATAAAATACACCCCAGACTTCTTAGAATCAGAAACAGGTTTGTCTCCTGGTGTTGGCCAGAGCTAAAAGACATCCCTTTAATAAATGCAGGTTCCAATGGTGAGGGTTTAGCAGGAAGGCCATCCTTCGAGGGAAAGCCTGTTTTTGGAGGATTGCTAAACCAGGGACAAGCCATTCAGCTGGCTTAGCCCTTACTCACATCAGGGATGACTCTGACCTAGCTTCTGGCACCAGCTGATGTTTGATCACTGTCTCCCATTCTTACCTTCACTGAAACAGCTCTGCAGCTTGATATCCTTATGCATCTTGTTAGCTTTAGTGCCATCATCACCTCCTGTCGCTGGAAGTTAAGAATGTGCAAACAAATCGTTCCTTCCCCCACCTCCCTGGGATCAAGGCTGGGATCCAAGCGTGAAGCTAAACCCTGACCTCATCTGTCTCCAGTTTCCAGCAGCTAAGGGTGCTGACCCTTCTAAAAACAAACTAGTTTGTGGTTTTCTATACAGATTGTAAGCAAAGTCCTCAGCCCTGGGAGTCACCAGGAGGAGCTGGACTACTGCTCTCCTTTCCTTTGTAGAGAGCACAGAGAAAGTCAGAGGTAAGGATTACCTCTGAAGGGATTAGCCACGCTTGTGCTTTAGCCCTCTTCATTTTTTCCGTACAGCCTGTGATTTTGCAGTAACGGAGCTATGGCTGAGAGCATCTGCTAAGGAATTAGTTAGAAATGGGCTTACTGGGGCTTCTGATATAGCTCCAGATAAGGAGATAAGGACCAGCTGAGAGTTTACAGCAGGGAGGGGAAGGAGGGTGTTGGTACTATCTTCTCACACCTTTTCTGCACAATCCCCATAGTGCTTTCAGCAAGCAGGTTTTATATTCTGTTCTCTGCTTCTGAAACATCATGAAAACATTTGTGGTATTGCTATCAGTATAGTTATTCTAATTTTTTTTTTCAGTATTAGTAGTGCCAAATGAAAATAAGTACACACACAAACACTACCCCCTTCTTCCCTAAGCAGTGTCATGGCTTGGTATTTCTGAAGAGCCTGACACTCCTACAGTGCTTCACAAACAGTGGGTCACGATTCAGCTGGGCACCAATCGGGGTCACAACATCAACATCAGAAGCACTTCCAGGGGAAGTCACCAAGGATGGACACCAAACTGGTACCCACTGCCCACCAGCCCCAGACTGACCCTTTCAGGTTGCTCATGGCTTGGATTTCTCTGGGAAGGAAGATGCTGCTGGAGACCTGTGGTCAGTCATCTTCATCTAAATACTTTTTTTTCCCAGTTTGCTGTGTGGTCTGAAGCAAATCTGGCTCTGTCACCTATCAGGGGCTTATTGGAGCTTACTCATTTTATTCAGTAAATTTTGTGAGAAGTGCTTCAACAACTCCAGGTCTTAAAGACAAGCTTGACATTTGATAGGCTTTCGTAGCAGTTCACTGGGCTGCAGCTTGAGCAGCCGTACATGTTCCACTGCCTTGCTCCCTCCTGGAGGCAGGGCAGCCAAGCACAACAATCCAATTTATTAAAAACACAGGTGTCAGACCTGGGGCTGCCCCACGGTGCTGGGAAATGTTCACATCTTGGAGACCTGCTCTTCCAGATAATCAGCTTGCCCTGCTGGTCATAAGGAACGGAGCAGATGTGAAGATGCAAGGGCTCACAAAAGCTAAACAGCAGTTTGAGCCAAAATCTGCTCTCAGCAACCCTGCATGGGGTTCTCCTGATGCTGGAGCAGGATGCAGGATCCTGCAGAGCCTCTGCCATCCAGGAAGAAGCAGGAGCAAAATGGGATATAGGTTCCTTGAAATGTATATGTCAGAAAAGCCTCTCCTCATGGCTCATCCACCTGTCATAAAGAATTGAGTTTGACTGTTAATTCTTTGTCCTGAAAGTCACTTCCACTGAGCAACAATGAATCCCCCTGCAATAAATAAATTCAACTCTTCCCGCCCTGGAGGCCATGCTACTTTTTAAGGCTTCAGGACTGTGGGGTGCAGCTCAGCATGAGCTAACTGAAAGCTAATGTAACCCTGATGGCTAAGGGCCAGAGCTACAGCAGTAGAAATCGGCACCTCCCCTTTGACCTCAGCAGCCTCAAAATACTTTGGTTTCTCTGTCTCTGCATTTTATTTTTTTATCTTGTGGGTTTAAGAAAGCCATACTTCTGAAAATCAGCATCAGAAAACAAGGGAGTGGTAAGGAGGGGGAACTACCTCCCACTGCACACCCAAACACCACATCAAAGATGAAATTCTCAACCTAGCTAAATCTAGCACGGCCTATAATAGATCAGGTCTGGTCCTGTGTCCCCAGAGGTCACCAGACACACAGCACAAGCTCCTTCACCACACAAAGCAGCAGATCCTGCTACTTCCATCTTCTCTTGTTCCCCCATAATTTTCATCATCTGCTATTTCATGGGGCAATCGCTAGGACACCTACAGGAGGACCACTTGGCCGGGGTGGGCTGGGTGGTCCTGGAGCGGTAACTGGTGGCTTTTATTAGCCCAGCTGATAAACTTCTCCCCCTAGCAGTCTCACGGGGATATTCCCTTAGTTTCAGTGTTGTTCCTTTAGCTTCCCTAGGGACACATGTACGAAAGCACAAAGCAAAGCTCGGTGATAGCTCTTATTTAAAGCTGTATATATGCTGAAGCCTTAAGAAATGCCAAGCTGAGAAATGGCACCTCTTTACTCTCTTTTTTTCAATGCCATCAGATCATTTGTAATAGTCGGACAGGTCACCAGCACAGTTTGGAAATTCCAAAGCTGGCTGCAGCAGCTTCACAAACACATCTGTTGGACTTTTTGTACTAAAATGGCTTTTGGTTTCAGGCATTATGGAATTGATGGAGCGTATAAGTTCCAGCCCCAGAATAAAATATATCGTTTTATCCCATAGCAGGATTTGTCTTGCACCTAAAGAAAATAGTATTTTGCTCAAATTGGGGGTGGGGGGTGGTGGGGGGGGTGGTGGTGTGCTGAAGTCATTCTTTCCCTTGCAAAAATAACTGACAGCATAAGAAGTACCTAGTTTCTTAGTAAAGTGAGGATTTTTCTTTTGTTTTTTTTTTTTTTTTGCTGAACTCTTGCTCACTCAGCAATGTTGCTGTGCAAAGCTCTGCGGGACCAAGTTAATGTTCTACTGAAGTGCTTTACTTCAGGATTAGTTCTTAAAATTTAATGTCTACAAAATGTAGACAAATGTCTGAGCTAAATACACAGGGGCTAATCCTCTTTTTGCATACCTGCACTTAAATTTGGAGCTCCAGTAGTGAAGGCACTCCAACTGCAACACTTGAGACCTTGTGGTCTCTGTGAGATCCCTGAGGCTATATAACCGTATATAAGCTGCAAAAACATCTTTCTTGTGTTATATCACACACACACACCAATTAGTTTTCACTAAATACACCTATCTTTACATTCTTAACGTTGTTCAATATATATTTTTCTATTCATCCCTAAAGTTGCTTTGGCACTGGTGAAAACCCACAGAATTACTGACATTCAAATCTCTCTTTTAAAACAGTTTGTTCTGTTCTTCTATTCTGGGAAACTTTTCCAACTCAGGTGCAGCAGAGAAAAGCAAGGGGTGGCTGACCATCCCTACTCCTCCGTGGAAAGTATAGCCACCACAGGACTAAAATGATGAGTTTTTTCCCCTGCAGCACCACTAGATGTCACAACTGCCTCACTGTTTGACTTTCCTCCCAGGGCTCTTTCAGGGAACAGCCTCGGCTGGAGGACCTTTGCAGATTTAGCTGAAGAGCCAAAAAAAGGACCGTGCAACTCAGGAAAACCAAATTTTTGTCCTCAGATAGTGCCAGGTGCTTTAGGACAGACCTTTCCTGAGCAAAGAATACATGCGCTTCTGAAATCCTCTGGTTTCAGGCACAAGAAGGCTCTGCAGCTTGTTCGATCTGAAGGAAACAAACCTGCAGGACTTGACTTGGAAGCTACAGCAGAAAATCAGGGTGAAGAGGTTTGAAGAAAAAGCTTCGCTGAAGGCAGGAAAGCACAGTGACCACAAGGATATTATTTTCTCCATTATTCTGGTGATTTTGGTGTTGGAAGTAACTTTTTTGTACTTCAGAGTTAAGTTAGCGCATGGTGTTTGCATTGTTGCTGTGGTTATTGATGCTTGCTGGTCCTGGAACACATGAACACCTGCCTCCTCCTACTGAAATATGTAAGAAATAACAATAACATCAACTGAACATAATCAGGCCAAACTCAGGGCATTTTCAGTCGAAGAGAGTTAATTATAGTGCCAAACTGCTACAGAGGTTGGCTCAGGTCCTCTTTTAGCAGCTTATAGGAGAGAAGCAACTGATTGCAATGCAAAGGAGTGAGCACAGATGCCTTAGCCCATGTGAAGGTCAGGGGAAGAATATTCTTCATCCCTGCCCAGGGTAGTCTGATTTCTGTCTCCTCTGGTGTTATCTGTAGGATGTTCATCCTCAGGACTTAGCACTGAGGGCATCACAAAATCAAAATACGCCTGTTGCCGGGGGAGGTTCAAATTAATTATCTCCCGCAGGCCTTCAGAGAATTTTTCTTCTCCCTCTAAACATACTGCAGTAAGTGCACCAGCCTGTATCATCATTATGCACATGAAAATAATAACAAAGCTGAAGATAATTAATTCATTTATTCGTTCGTCATGACCAGTAATTCTTCCTGGGATTCCTTTTTCACTCCATTGACATTTACTACAAACAAAACCAAAACTGAATTCCTGTGAAATTGCTATTAAAGCATTCCCTGAAGGTTAAAGAAAATAAGATTAAAATAAAAGACGAAAACCCTTAAAAAAATTTAAGAGAAAAAGAAGGCAAAAGTGATTGTCAGAACAACTGCATTTTACATGGACAGCGTACATGTACACAGTGGTGGACATGTTCGCTGGGGGTGTTCTTGCTGTGCTGAATTTGTACAATATACATAAGCCTTGCACAGCTTCTACTTTCTGTCATGTCCACAGCATCACATCTGTTATCCCAACAGATGCAAAACAGAGCCTCATATCCTTGCCCTGCCCTGCTGCATGTGTTGCTTCACAGCAGCAACCAGCTGCATTTTATTGAGTTCATTTTAGAGAGCCCAGGGCTGAGGAGTGTCAATTCCCATTGCTGTTTCCACAGGGAGCAGGAAAGCTCCCACATGTCCACCGGCATAACTTGCAGGCATCTCCTCTCCAGCCCAGTGCTGATGAATTTTTATGCAAACCAGACGTGCCCAGCTCACACCTGGCAGTGTCACCCCTCCACCCATATAGACCTGCTGTGAGCTTTCCACATTGGTTCTCACACACCCTCCATCAGCATCCAGTCGACTGTGCACACCAGGATGGGCTTTCGGGCTTGACTCGTCCAGCTGCTCCTACTCTGCATCCAAGGCAAGGATTAAACCAAGGAAAAACCTTGTTTAACTTCATCTCTAAAATGGAGATTAAATGGAAAAGTCCAGGAACTTTGTGCCCCATCATGTAAATTCTTCAGCTAAATTCACTTATATCCTGAGTGTCCTTTTCTAAAAGCCGAGTGTGTTTAACAGGAAAAAGATTTAAAATCCCACAAAAATAAATGGCGCTTTTACCTTGAATGAGCTTTGGATCAGACCTGCAGTGGATAACAGAGGAACCCCCCTGGAGGCTTTCCCACCCATGGCTCTCCCACCGCTGTGGGAGATGTCCCACCATGGGGCATCGGAAGCATGCAGGCACACAGTGCTTTTCCTGAGCAAGGGGCATTTTTCAGCTCAGTAGGGTTTCTGCTTGGTTGCACCACTTCAGTGGGTATCGCAGAGGATTATTAGCTGTCTGCTCTCACACTCCACTGAAACACTCAGGGACATTTACCATCAAGCAGAAATATTTGCAATATTGAAAATCGCTGGGATTATTTACAGGTTTAGAATTAGATGAACTCAAGACCTGAAGGAGGCCACAGCAAAACACTGCTCATCATACATCTGCAGGTGACAAAATACAATTTTGACTGGATGTACTTGTGCAGTAATACGAATGCCATACCTTCTGCAGTGATACACACAAAGACATTCAGAAGATAAGTTTTAAAATTGCCGATTTCTGTTATTTACATCATCCTTACGACCAAACAAATGAAGAAAATAAGGGAAAGCTAAGGTTGTAATCTGATCTCAGGTAGTCATCTTCTTATAAGTCTTAATGAGCCAAAGACAAAGAGTAAATTATAACATGTGAAAAGGCACATGTAGCCATGGAGGAGACCTTGAACACATCATATGAGAGTGCAAGAGGGCAAAGCATTAACTGCAGGGACCAAGTTGTCTGCTCCCTGGATATCCATCCAGCGCCTTTATCCCCACAAGCTGGAGCAATGCCTTTATATTCCCTTTGGCTCTAGTTCCTTATGTCCATCTCCTACGCGCTTGCCTGTTGCCTTCAAGTTCAGCTCGGTGTCCCCTTTCTCATCTATGCTGGCCTCCTGCCATACCGGCTCTGCTTCCTCCACGCTGGGGTGAACCACAGAGGAGGAGGAGGTGGACCACAGAGGAGGATGATCCTCCCATGGGTCATGGGGCAGGAGGTGGCCCATGGCTCTCCACTGATGGACTGTAACGTGAACCCAGAGTGGCACAAAGGTGTCTGAAATGCCTCACCTATATCAAAGCTTGGCCAAATGGTTCCCACCCTGTTTGTCTACATTCACCTAATTGGCACAACTTGCCTGTCAGGAGATTATTTATTACAGCGGCTTTAGTCAAATTCCTCTTCCGCACTTTAAAGCAATGCTTATTTTGTCTGTCTGACTTCAGATGCAGACTAAAACCAACTGAGGCCAATAGGTCTGCTCATGCTTACATGCTTTGCTGAATGAGCACTTTTGTTAGGCTCAGAGATGCTTTCTTTTGAGATAATACCAAATCACAGCTCACTCAAGCCTGGTGCCAACTGCCTTTCATGTCCGGAGGGAAAAGAAACTCAGCCCATAATTTACCCCAGGTAGGATATATAGGCTAGGCTAGGCTAGGCTAGACTAGACTAGACTAGAATAGAATAGAAAAACAAAAGCAAGCTTTTTTTTCCCCATCTTATCCTCGATATATAGCCAGCTTTTCCTAAGTCCATCTACCAAATCCTAGATGAAAACATTAATAATCACAGCTATAGATATAGCCCATCTCCTGCTCTGTATCAGCCTGGGGAAGCACTATGCGACACCCAGGGAGGCTTCCTCCCTTCTGCATACTGTCCGTGTTGTGCCACTCGGACCAGCCCAACCTCAGGGCATGGAGGGATGGAGCAGTGTCAGAGATGCCCTAGGTGATCGTCTTCAAGACACCAAAGGTTCACTGAGTATTTTGCCTCCACTGCATGGACTGACCACCCCAAGCATTGCACGTATTTATCTGGAGAGTCCTTGCCCATCTCCAGGAAAACAGGATGGCTTCGAACCATCTGTTTATCAACAGGGGTGACAACTAGTATTGCCAGGTGAAAACTGAGCCCTCGTCTCTCTTGTCTTCTTGGAACTGTATTGCAAAAAAACCAACGCTATGGCTGATCAGGTTTGGTCACAACCCAGCAATGCTCTTTAGCAACCTGGCTGCTGGCATCTGAGTGCATTAAATCAGACCTTCACGAGTGGTGAAGGCGATGGCAGGACTGATACGGTGACAAGCAGGGAGTGGCTGGCTGGCAAGTAGCCTCATCCCCAGCACAGCCACACTTCACCATCCATCTGGTGGGGAGGTAAACAGCATAAATTTGAGTATGTTGACCTCTGTCTTACTCTGCAAAAATCAGCTGTCATATTTCTGCCAAGCCCTGGCTGGTTCCCAGAAAGCATCCCCCGCTCCCACCCAGGTTTCATGGAACCTTTCAGCTCATGAATCTCCACACCCTCCCCCTGAGCACACCGCGCTGTAGAACAAGCCCAGTTGACTTGTTATGTCAGCAATTTGTCTATGAATCACCTAGATTTTTAAAACCACATCTCACTCAAAATTTCAAAACATCTTCCTTCTCCATCTTTGGATCCATTGGCAGCTAACACTGATTTCTTGTTCATTAGCTTCACCCACCTCAATGGAGTTGTTCCTGCTTTACAGGGAGCTGAGGAACTGTGGCACATCACCCTCTGATCAGTATAAGCCTTTTACCAGACCATACTTTCCTAGCAAGTAAGCAGTAGTTTGGATTGACATGAAGTACGCTGTACTATATTTTCTGTGGTAGATCTGAAAAAATCTCTCTGGATCCTTCACTGAATATTCTGAAATTGGGAAAAATTTGTATCCATCCTTTTCACTTTGACCCATCTCCACTGAAATTGCATTTTCTGCTTTAAGTAATGCAATACTTCTCTGAAGTGCTATCATGGTTCTCCAATGTAGAGAGACTGGGAGGCAGGAGGGGATGTGGGTTGCATTTATCTGGAGTAGGCACTCCCAGGAGGTGATGGATCCTGCCTAAAATAGATGGGGTGAATCCATTTGGCTCTTTCCATAGGGCCCATGTTTGCTCTCAAGCTAACTGCTCACGTAGCTTTTGAGTGGGAAGTTATGTGAGAAAAATCCTGTTATTGATGCGGTAAAACTAGGAACAAGTTGCTCCTGATCCTGCTACAGCTGTCTGTTTGATCAGCAAAACGGGTGCAGAGATAGATCAATAGACGAAAAAATGTATTATAGCAGACAATATTTGTCTGTGCTTGGCCAGGCATCTGGCTAAATAGCAATATTGATCCTGTAAATAATGACATCCCTAAAATATCTAACTTGGTCCTCAAGCAGTAAATAGAGGCCTTAAGGCATTAATTTCTCCACTGAATTTTTCTTGGGAAAGGCAGCCATCCACCACAGAGTAACTGCATAATGTGGACTCTCTCACACTGGTTCTATCTTATATATCTGTCCTAAATCAGTCAGTAAAGACTAGAAAGGCATCAGGTTTCTTTTCCTCCCATTTAGTGAATATTCATTTTGGAACTTCGAGTATTATTTAATGCAGAAATATTCAAGTTTTCTAGGTGGTCATTGACCAAGCAAAGCTTATTTGTTCCTTTATAACCAAATTGTTCCCAATCTGGATGATTAAACTAAGCTACAAGAACTCATTTTAAGCACTTAATGACGGCACCACTTTCATGAAGCCAAGTATAAGAGCTGTGTTAAAACACAAAATGCGGACAGAAATGGCATATGATGCCCCACATGGAATGCTGCCTGCCTGGGAGCTTAAAAACATGTCCATCTGACTTCCAGAAAAGAAACATCATATCTTTTCTATCTTTTTTACAGGACCCAAACTAATTGAGTTGAAAAACAGTAAAGGGAAGAAATATCTCAGGCAGAATAGATTAAAAAAAACACCAAAGGTGTGAATAACGTTTTGATGTGATTTTGACCAACATGTGGCAAAGCATTGCTGGGACCTCCAGGTGCGCAATCCTGTAAGCAGAGAAGATTTTTCTAATGATCCTTCTACAACTGAGGATGTTCAATCTGTTAAAGTTTCTTGCTGACTTGCTTTAAAAGCAATAAAAAGGGAACAGCCCTTGGCCAGCCTAGCTGCTGGTGGGACAACTGTGTCAGTTGGGCAGAGCACCCCAGGAACTGGAAATGAAGCTCAACAGGCACCTGTGGGCATCAGAGGGACCAGTACATGAACCCAACGTGTCCCACAAGCTGGTGCCCCCACTAACAGGGTGAAAGAGCCGGGCTGGGGAGCATGCAGCTCCCTGCTATCCCAGCATAACCAGGATGGGGAAGATCTGTGCTGGAAAACACCCCCCCGTACCACAAACCTGTGGATTAAGTCAATTTTTTAATGGTCTTCAGCAATTTTTCCATCCTGGAGGAAAGGGGTGCTGTGAGGGGGTGGAGGAGGGAGGAGAGCCTTCATGGGGTCCCGGTTCTGTAGTGAACAGGAATGAACACAGAAAATACTGCCGCAGGGGCATCACTGCAAGCAAAGCCTCGTGGAGTATGAATTACAGCAATGGCTATTACAGGGAAACACGGTAACAAGAGACATCTAGCTCCTCTGAAACACTCACTTCTATTCAAGTAGAAAACCAGACTTTTTTAGTAAAAAGTTATCTCTCCAGCCCCACATAAAACTGATACCCTTCCACTTCTGATACCCAGGAGATATGGCTAAGTAAAGAAGGGATTGTTCAGTTTTATAACACAGCATTCAAAACAAAATAGTTTTGTGAAGCATCTTTTGCACTGGCTGGGCTGCTCTGCTGCCCCAGCTAGTGCAAATGCCTTGGGCTGCTGGGAAGCCTCCTGCCCAGGAGTGTCCAGGGGAGGGGGCTTGAGGGATGGCACACCTGAAAAGGCTGTAGATAGCCAGAGCCAGGGCTAGTCACATCAGCAAATCCACAGGAAAAATGTTGAGCTTCATCCAAAACACACAGTGCAGACCTCAAACCAGAGTCAACATGTGTTGTCTGAGCTCTCAAAACAAGGAGGAAAGAAACTTTGCCATAAACCACGGCCACAGGAGCCTTCTGCAGCCAGCTGACCTGCAGAGAAACCTGCAGGTAACCTATCAAAAAGGCGGTGGTCTGCAGCAAAGGGACCGAGTTTTCCCAAGATGCTCATACAGTGGATCCACATCCCAAAGCCAAATAAATGACCAGCTCAGTAGAAACAGTTAATATCTGCTTGCTCTTCAATTATACAAGATTTTGGTACATTAGTTACAAGCTGTTGGATCTGACTCCTCACTGGTCTGGTCCAGCCCCCACTAAGCTATATATAAAAGTCAAGAAGAGAATTATAACCTCCCTTTCAAAAAACAACACTCATATGAGGATTAGAGGAAGGCAAGAATGTCTTTTTTTTTTTGGCAAGGAATTAAGTAAGAAAAGTGTCACCGTGCACAGTCTAGATTTACAGCAGGCTTTTTCAATTTAATTTGTCATTGCTGAATATTTTACATTGGGCTTAAACCATACAGGTTATTAAATACTGATTACAAGAAGACAGTGCACTGTGGCAGGCAAATAATTTACAAGTTATTGAAATTAAGGCTTTGGAAATGTTTTAAGGGAATTAATGTTTAATTAATGGTTTTGATCTAGAAGGGATTCCAGTAATAGCTTCAGTAAGAGATTACACAAACCTGAGAGACATTTGTAAATAGAAAGGATGCTTGACGTTAGATTTTGGGGTTTTTTAATTAATCCTGCATTGGAAAACTACCACAAGGGAATTTACACTTTGGTGCACAATAAAAGGACTGTTGTGGTTAGCAGGCACTTTAGCTTCCGTGATTTCTTTTGCATGATCAAATTTATGTGCACACATTTTTAACAACACAGCATGAGATTAACTTTTAATTTCATGTGATTAAGAATATTCCTAGTTCAACATCCCAAATGAACTTGGATATTAAAGTGTAGGAAGGTTTACACTGTATAGTTGGCGTAATAGTCACTTTCTTCCACTGAATTTCATCTTTCTGCTACTGACTTCCAGAAACAACATAAATCAGCAGCAGCATTTAGCTTTCCAGCATGACTGATGGTTTATGTTAGAAAATTTAGCTTACACTAAGACATTGTTGTACAAAGTCTTTTCTTTTTCCCCTAAAAAAAGTTGTTTATGTCATTTCTTACAGTCAAACCCAATTCACCGGTCCTTTCTTGTTTTTCTCACAACATTTACCTCGACGATCTGACAGTATTTTCACAAGGCTCTAAGTTTAGTTAAGGATGCTTAGAAGATGTTTGTATCAGTAGCTGTAAAAATACAAACAGGAAAGTCTACTGAACGGAAGACAATATCTGGTATCAGTTTTCCTACAGAGATAATGTTACAAAGGTTCTTTTATAGAAACATTTTCATTAGGGAATTTCATGGTGATTTATAGTGCCCTGTCAGGAGATAAATCCCACATGAGATTTGAGATAGCTAAATAGTGGATCTGTCGTTCTGTAATTGTAGGGGGGGGGGGGGGCGGGGGTCACTCTTCTGATCTTGATGGGTTATGGAGATACGGGGATGATACAACTCCCATTAAAGTTACTGGAAGGGGAAACAAACAAACTTTAGAAGTTTTAGGGACAAAAACATGGCAGTTTATAGGTCTCTAAGTTAATCTTCAAGCTGAAATGCATCACCTTTCTGCTAATGTACTGAGTAAAATAGAATGCAAGAAATTTTGGAGAATTCATAAGGCTTGAATTTGAAAAATCACTTTAGAAATGAGGACTTCATTCCTCTTCCTCCTTTCCTGGTGCAGCTGGGCCAATGCCAACATCACTACACAATTTTTGGTTACAAAATGGATCTGGCTTTTTGTTTAAAAGATATTAATACTTGTTACAGCTTGCTAATATTCATTCCAGGTGATTTTTATCGCTGGTTATAATATGCTTATTTTCCCCTTATCACTTTAGCTATAATTGGTTGGTTTAATACACAGAGCACACATCCTCCATGCTGCCTGCTTAATTATTTTCATGTCTTTTTATGTCACATTTCTCAGAACAATAATTATGTCAGATCATAAATCCTGTCCTACAGTGACACAAATAAAAACCTGACAGATGGTAGTACTTGCTTTATAATGTGGAGCAAGGTGATTCAGTTTAACTAAACGCTTAATTTATTTCTACTTAGTTTAATTAATTCAGCTTAATTATTTAACCTATTAACCAAAGGTTAATTAAATTGAATCTGAAGCACTCTCTTATTATATTTATATTGCTTTTTTTTGGGGGGGGGGGAATGGGACTAGTGTTTCATTACCTCTCTTGCTCATTAATGTTAGTGCTGCTGTTGCTCTTTCTTGAAACGTTTGTTTTCTCCAGGGCCAAGTTAATCCATAATTCAGCGCTAATGGTAAATCAGCTGTGCATTACCCACTGCGCACCCTCCAAACGGTGACGCCAGGGTTCGCATGCCGGGGCTGGATTGCACTGTCTGGCTGTGGTTAGCATCAGGTAACCAAAACTACTGCCGGAATGCACCCTAAATAGCCATCTTCTAAAAATATGTCCCTGCTCTTCTTCCCAACCTGCGAAGAGAGGTGGCAGCCCCATTTCTAAATGCTTCTTAAGGCTCTTTTGAACAGCACCTTGAAAAATGAAAGTCCAAAGCAAAGGCTACAGTGCAAACCATCCAAGATGTTAAAATCAAATTCAACAAACTCAAGCCCAAGAGCTATTAGGAGCAGCCCACTGGTGCGGTCACAGCTGAACTGCCTCTACCCAAGGAAGTCATGGGCACCTGCAGTGCCTGCCCTCACCCAAAGGTCTACCATGGGCTCACCCACAAACCATTCTCTCTCCAAAAAACATACATAATAGTGATAGTCTAGAAAAGCAAGGGTCAGGGACTAGAAATACCTCTGCTGCCTGTATACTTTATTTTCATCAAACATGCTGACGGCTAGGCAGCTAAGCATCAGCGCCAGCAGGCTGCGTCGGTGATGGGGCACAACCACAGCATGCCACAGCCACCCTGGGAGGGGATGGAGTCCCTGCACATCTAAATGTGACCCACACATGCTGGCAGATGATGTGGATGGTCATGACGGGTCAGGGAGCCTGGCAACCTCCAAGGGAAAGGACCAGACCATTCTTAAGAGCCCCTTAACCCAAAAATCCACCTACTGACTTTGCAAATGCGAGCTCGGGGAGCACAAGAGGGGAATCTGCACAAAGCCTCCAGAACTGGTTTGAACACCAAAATTTCTCCAGCACTTCAGGGATTTGAATTCCATCCAGAGATTTTAATTCCACCTCTATAGCACTGCAAACTCCATACCCATAACCCACAGCCCAAGACCCACTCAGAAGTCCCACTCTGGAGCAGGGGCATCTGTTGCAAAAGCGCCCACTGGGTGCTACCTTCATCCCAAGCACCCACAGACGCTCAAGAATCAAACCTGCCCCCTTCAGGCTTAGATTTAACAAGTCCCTGCTAAGCACAAAGCTGAATGAGATCACATCTGGTCTAGGGCCAGAAAGTAATGGTGGGGTAACGGTTTTATTGGCTTTTAGAGAAGGAGCTGTTTGATTTCAGAGAGAGAGAGAGAGAGGAGAGTCAACAGCAACATTCGCTCCTGCTAATCTCATTTCCAGAAGCATGCTGAGTGAGAAGGCACTTGGGCACAAAGCTTTGCTCGATTGCTGTCTGTTTATCCGGGATTACGTTAGGAGCCCAAGACGCATCTGAAAACAGCCCATGGCAAGAACTAGGGCTTTGCAAATGGCTTCTGCAGCATCAGGTTTTCGGGAAGAGATATTCCAGTGTTTCCAGCAAGTTGTTGTCTGGATGGCAGCCAGTTTGCTCAGTACAAGTGCTTCAGAATTAACAGAATAGATGTGCAGGAAAGGGAAGATTTAAAGACCTAAAAATAGCTCATTTTTGTTAAAGCTTTTTTTTTTTTTTTTTTTTTATTTAGATGCACAGGTTTTAGCCATGCAAATCTAAGACAGTCTTGAGGCAAGCACTGCAGCTAACAGGTGTTGATTAGATATTTTAAATGAACCAAATGAACCAGATTAACGTATTTACCTTAAGCAAAAAGATCAAATGCAGAATGCTGAATCTGGCCTGGGCGAAGGGCTCCTCTAAGGGGGAAACTGCAGCAGAAGTTAGTCTGACGATGATCTGCCCCACTGTCCACAAAAGCTACTTTTAAGACTCAAATTACCACCAAATCTGGTATTAACAGCTCTTTATTTCAGTGTCAACAACACAAAAAGAGGGCTTGCATTTTGACATCAAAACCATGCAAAGCACCTATACACTGAGAATAAGATATTGAACAAGTGCCTCTCTCCTGCTACATGTGGAAAATTTGGCAGGAAGACTCAGTTTTCCTGTACGTTCTGCTCTATCCTTCCATAAATCAACCAGCTGTGAGGGGTGATAATTAACCTTCATTCCAAATCAAATAATTTGCCACTGAACAGTATTCCACGCTGCCCTAAGCTGCTCAAGGATGCTTCTGTAAACTTCATCAAGGACCCAGTTCTGCTCTCGGTTTAAAAGGACAAAGTCCCAAACACCTCCAGCTACAGGAACAGACTTTAATCAGAGGTACTGAATTAATGGTGAGCAGAATTTGGCTCAAAGGATGAATGTCTCCTCCATACACAGGCCCAAAAAAGGCCGTTATTAATGTCCCGGACAGAGGGATGTAGGGACCACCCTAGGCTCAGAGAATTGTCACGTGCACAGAGGACAACTAGACATCCCAGACTATTAAAAAACAGTGGTATAGAAAAATAAAAGGCAAAAAATATTGAACCAAAAAGGTTCCAAATAAGGCATCAGCAGGTCCCGACTGGATGTGCCCCATTACATACATCACCCTCCCAGCCAGGGTGGTTAGGAACGATGCATTAGGATTGTGTTTCTGATCTCAATGATCAGAGCACTAAGCACTATGAGCAACCAGAAGGGTTCAAGTTCTCATTGAAAAAGAAAAAAAACCAAACCCAAAACACAAAAACAAGGAGTATTCTTTTTGGTAAGTATTTCTTAGAAAATAAAATAAAAACAGTAAAGCAATTTTTTTAAATGATTCTTTAAAAAAAGACAACATTTCTGTAAAGTAAAAATATATATATATAGAAATAGAATATAATTTTTTGTTTTTAAAAAAGACATTCAGTATCATGTCAGCGGATTCTGATCAACTTCCCATCCGTCTTCTGCAATAACCGCTGCTTGTTAAGGCAAAACGTCAGGTTGGCACCATTACAACAGCTGAATCAAACTGGCCGAAGGCTAAGCAGAGCAGGCAGCACGCCGGCGTCAGCGAGGCTGCTTCTCCCGCACGCTGACCGAGCCATCCTCCATGCCAAAGTACACCACCTCTGCCATGTCGATGAAGAGTCCAGTCTCCACCACACCTGGGGAACAAGAGTTCACCTGCCTGTTAATGCCAAAGCCACCCCACTGCTTGAATCCTCTCCTCTGCCCATGGTTTTGTTTGTTAAAAGGCACCAATGCCTCCATCAGAGGTTTGGAGAGAGGTGTCCAACCTGGGTGATGTTGCATCAGCTGCACAGGAAGCCTCTGAGAAGTCTTTTCCATGTGGCCACCCCTAGAAGAAACTCTCCAGAGAGTGAGAAACAACGCCTAAAGCTCCCCCCAACGTTCACACCACCCCAGCCACCACCATTACACCACAACCACAAACATGGCATTTTCAGCCATCTGAAGACCCATGGGAGCAAGAGGAAGCTACGTGCAGCCACAGGCTTACTCACTTTGCTTTAAACACATCTAAAACACTACCCTGATAGCTAACACTTCTTCAAATGCTAAGACTCCGCAGATCTGATGCTACCTCTGCAATTTGTAGCCCATTTGCCAACGTACTTTTGGTTGCATTTAATTATGGGGTGCTTCTACCTTCACAGCAATCACTGAGCCACAGCCAGAGGCCAGAAAGGTGGAAAGAAACGGAGGACAAGGGCTACCACAAGCGCAAGGTGGCCGCAGCCCTGCTAGCACCGCTGTATTTAGGCTTTACCAGTTCTGCTCATCCACTTCTGGGTAGGGAAGATGCTCTTCTTCCCCTTAGCAGGTCCATTTCTGAGCAGCAAATTGTGCTGAGACCATCTCCACACCAATACGATGGAACAGGTCTCATCATTTACTGCTCGTCTCTCAACCAAAAGAGATGCAAGGAAGAAGTCCTTGCTGTTTTGTTTGCAAACAGCATAACTGGCCATTGTTGCTTTCTTGCATGGAAACAGCTCTCATGATGTAGACATTTGTACAGCAATGGGCAGCAACCACATTAGGATATGGAGCACCACACCAGGGACAGCCCAGACCAGCAGCGGTCACCAGTTCATTTAGATCCGTCACTGGTTCATTTAGATGTGCTCCTGCCAAAGGTACAAACTTGCCATCTACTGCTGGCTGCCAGCAAATACAAGGTAATTATTCAGATTGCAAAGACACTGGGACAAAGGAGGGCAGAGGTAGCATCCCAGCATTTTGCTCCTAGAGCAGGAAAAAAGAAAATGGGTGTATTTTCAGTAAGTCAGCCTTATATCAGCATTGAGGGAAGCAAAGCCACTGAACAGAAGCAACTAGAAGTTACTGGTGACTCTTCACCCAGCTTTCACCCATGGCCTCTGCCTGCTCTTGTATTTTAACTGTGATGCCAGGACAATATACTGCTGCTTTATGGGGATGCTGAGGTTCATGCAGCAGGATCCCAAACTGTTCCTGCACGCTCTGACAATGCACAAACAGTGAGTGAAGGCAGCTGTGTTATGGACTTAGGGCCAGGCAGGTATCTGGTATAAACTCAAAGAAGACACAACCGTATTCAATTCAATTCAAAAGCTGACCAGATTCAAGACCAGGCTTTGCCAAGATAACCAGAAAGATATCCAGACGTGGCTCAGCCAGTCTGCCTGCTGATTCACTGAGGTCCATAGAGTGCCATTGCCCCTGGGCAGGCTTGGATTGTCCAGAAGCAGCTCCAGGCTGGGCAGCAGGTCTCATGCAGGGCAGGAGTCCTTGCAAGGAGGCTGTTTTGTTTGCAAACAGCACAATCAGCCATTGCTTCTCTCTTGCACAGCAATAGCTAGGACACACTGCACCCTCACACCATAGCCTGTAGGACTACGCAACGGTACTGGGATGCAGAGCTGTAAGCAGCTTCAGGAAAATACTGTAACCCAGTGTGAACCCTCCCTCGAGTCCACCAGTGTTTCCATTAAAAGTTCATCTCTAAATGGGCACAGGCAGAGTAAGGAAGAGCACAGGACTGGTGTGCCTAATGGGAAACAGTGTCATAAGTCATCCGGCATCACCCCAGGTTTTCACTACCATATGGAAATGCCACGTGGGTACAGTTGTACTAATTCAGCTGATAGATCTCTCAAGCAGAAACAAGTGTAGAGACCCATAAGAGGGCAGTCAACACACACACACAGGGCAGTAAACACACATGCACATTCCTGCCCATCCAGGGGAGAGCTCCCATGGTCAGGGCTGTCTAGCACGGACCCAGCCTTAGCCAGCTTTTGTTTTTTGTTTTTGTTTTTTGGGTTTTTTTATCTAAATCACAGGCATTACCTGGTATCATTTTTATAGCGGTGTTCACTTCACTCCATTCATGAACCTTGTCAAACTTCCAGTCCAGGATGAAGTTCCCGTTGTCTGTCACCACGGGGCCCTGGGAAGCAAACCCATTTGTCACCACCTTGTCTACTGAGCCCAGCAGGGACTGTCACAGCCCTCACCGGGACCAGCCATCCCTGCTGCAACGGTTTACAGAGAATCAACGTTCAAGTAAATCAGAGCAGCCTACAGTAAGCCCGTAAGTAAAAACATCACCCAAGGCAACTGCCCATTCCTCATTCTCCTGCATACAGATGATCATGCAGAAGCTGGAAACAACACTGCAATTTCATCCCTGCAACAGGGGGTCTTTTTTGCAAGAGTAAAGCTAGATTAACATCCTAAAAAGGCTACTACAGGCAACAGAAGCCAAAGTAAGACCCCTCTGCCCCAGTGATAACAGCAAGCTGCTGGTTGCCATGGGGAGGTTTTGGAGCTGAAGAACTGCTGGACTCCAGCATCCCAGATGCGCTCAGCACTCTCTCAAGGCCAACAGAAGGAGCAATGGGGTGCTTTCAACAGAGCAAAGGCAGCTGGGGCTGAGGACAAGGTGTTTTAGCAGCACCGAGCAGGGTTTGCAACTACACACGCCAGGAGGGACCAGCATCCTCCAAGGACACAGCTCGTGCTCTAGCAGCACCAATGTGAATTCCCTGAGCGAGGCTGGTCTCAAGTTCACAGAGGACGACAAATTTGCTTTTCTCAGGCATCAAATGCAACCTCCAGAGCCTCTTGGGATTAGACACATCAAAAACAAGTATTCAGCCTTCAGGTGTTAACTCCAGCCATTACTGCAGACAGCCTTCCCCTTCCCTTGCCACACACCATGGGCTGGCGAAGCCCTGCTGCCCAAGTCAGGACAGGACAGCGGCAGCAGAGACAAAGCAGCTTCAGTTTTAATTTAGTCTGGCTCCTTGTGGCACAGAGAAGCCTGGGATGGAGTGTGAGCTGCCCCTCCACTCAAGACCCTCTGGCAGTGCAGGCTGCCTTCCAGCGCCCCAGCATCCCTGCAGAGCGGCCGGTCAGGCCCAGACAGGCAATCCCTCCCCTCCCTGCTCAGGGATGTTTGCTTGAGGAGACATAAGCCAGAGAAGCTTTCAATGAGCAGCCTGAGCACCTAAACACACAGTTCATTAACCAAAGTATAATTAGGAGGAATTACACAAGACGCCACTCGCGGGAGTGAAAGCCCAGATTTAATTAGATGGAAGGCCAGACTGCTGGTCCTCCATTTGCCCACGTTCAGGTGGCTCCTCTGGGGAAGTGGGGCGGATCAGGGACACATACTGCTTTGCTAACAGCCATGCGCAGCTCCGCAGCACCTCCGAAGTTTTTGGTCAGGGCTCTGGTGACAGGGACGTAAGCCATGGGGATGACTTCAATAGGAATTCCCTTCTTCCATTGCTCCCCGAGGCTCTCCGATTTTTTCCTGAGGACACAGTTTGAGGTGGGATTAGCATCAGACAGTACCATTGCTAACACCATTCACTTCATCACATTGCCTCTTGCAAAACCCTCAGGGTAGGGCACAGTGGTCAGTTCACGTGTGCACACGTGTAGGAAGAACCAGTTTAATACACGATGCTCAGTTCACTCATAAGCCATTTTGACATGTTTTGGACAAGCAGGACACGAGTTGTTTTTTCAACAGCCCCGCAGCTGTATGTACAGAAGGGGAAATTTATTCAGTGCTGACAATCACTGAGCTCAAAAAGCAGAGCAGCCATTTCCTCACAAGCTCTGCTGTCTCCTAAGCAGGCCTGCTGAGTTGAAAATTAAGAAAAAAAAGCTAAACCGAATTGCTGAAGCACTACAGCCAGGCTGATTTCCACCTATTCCTGCTCCCTTGACCCACTGGAAGGACAATAATAGCCTAACCTATCCAAATCACCCCACGGGACAGAGAGGTATAATGAATATTAATATTTTCACCTGTAATCAGCAATAACAATGAAGCATTTTGCATATCCTGCAACTATCTTCTCCTGCGTCAAGCAGCCACTGCAAGAGGCGGAAAAATAATTATTATAATAATAATAATAAATATATAAAAAAAGCCAGAAAACATCAGACCACCCCTCAATGTGCCTGATGGCCTTGAATTCCAGTCCCCTCCATCATATTATTGCTGGGTTTGGTGCTGCTGTTGCCCCATGCCAGGGCTCCTTCCCCTGCCCCATCACTGTATCCTCCTTGTCCCTTGCACACACACCTGGTCAGGAGCCATGTCCCACCACAGGGGCACGCACAGCCCCGCACAGGATCCCCTCAGCCTCTCCAGCCCACCCCAGAGGCATCTGCAGCCAGAAGAGGATGCTCAGAGGCCACCCGCCACCAGCACCATGCGCAGACAGACGGACAACAAGGCTCACCCGCCACCTTTGATAAGGTTGAGGTCAGAGTCCACTTCATCTGCTCCATCGATGGCAACGTCGAGCTATAGGAAGAGGAGAAATTTGGTGTGGAAGCTCTTCCTGTGTGACATCCAGGCGCTGCTCTTGGCACAGCTCGGGAGGGCATCAGGTCCCAAGCAGCAGCCAGAAACATCACTAGAGCTGAGACCACTTCATCACCAGCCAGAGATGGGCATCTGCTCAGCCACCCAAGGACGCCAGCTCCCACTAAACCACAGGCATTGTGAGAGCAGGAGAAAGAAAATCCAAAACCAACTGCTGGCCTGCAGGCACGTCACTTCAGACTCTAGCATCACTTAAGGACCAGCACACAAGCAGGGGGCTCCCAGGGAAAATCTTGGTGACACTTCAGCAACACAATATCCCTGTCTTGGACCAGCAAGCATCAGCCTGGAAGAGATGCCAAACACCTCGAGGAATCAGCTCGGCAGCCTACCTGCCATCTAAAGGGACAACACTAAAACAAAACTAAGGCTTGGCGGGGGGGAAATAAACTAAACTAGTTCTCACACACGTTCTGCAGTGCAGCTGCCTGAACTCTGGTCCTCAGGGGAGGATAAGGAAGCCTCATGCTTTCATGAAGGACCAACTTAGAGGAAGGTCAGGTGAGGTCTCACCTCCGCAGTCCCACTTACCTCTGGATGTCGGTCCAAGTCACTTAGCGTTAAGCCGTTCTGCAGGATCAGCTGACGGGCCTGCACACCAAGAAGACAGCAAACACCATTTACCAGCAGCAGAAAGGAAAAACAGGCTCATGGTGTCATTCCCCTGGCAGTTGCTTCACAGCTCCACCTTGAGCTGGCAGAGAGGCTGCAGCCAGCAGCAGGAACGCACAGCAAGGAGAAAATGATGCCTCCAGACCAGATTATTTTAATCCAAGGAAAACCCTGTTGCTGATTTGAACTAAAATGCTCAGGTGGTGCAACAGGACTCCTAGGTTGAGGTCTCTCAGTACTAAATAGAAGAGGCCCCGTCAGCTTGGTGGGAATCACTTGTATCTAAGCATTAGAGCTGACATGGGATTTTTGACTCCTGTGTTTTTTCAGCTTGGACATCATTCTCCCTCACACCCATCCAGCCCCTCCGATTTCCTTCAGCTGAAAAACGGGAGCAAGAAAATTAAATCTTTACGTCATAGCAGTGCAGGACTAACAATGAAAATATCTTTCATATTGGAAAGAAACAAAAAAAAAAAAAAGGCAGAAAAAGAAAAGCACGAGTCATGGGAAAAGTGTGGGAAACCTCCTGCAACAGCTGTTTGGTGGCTCTGATCTACTGTTACTGAAGTGGCCATGTATTTCCCTCTAGTGGCAATGGAACACAGAGCACCCCGTTACCCTCCACTCACTCTGTCAGTTTAAACAGGAGCTCAACCTTACAGAACCTTCAATTGCTTCAATATTCTGTTACAGATCATCACCTGAGTGAGACCCCTTCCCTGCACAGACTCTGCTCGCCTTCTAGCTCCAGCTAGACCAAGAAATGCCAGTGTGATAGCCTGGATCAACTGATTGCCCTGAATTTTACCCACTAACGCTAACAAAAAAAAAGAGCATCAGTTGCACGTGTTGGCATCCCATTAAACATTAAGAAGAGAGCAGGTGGAACTCCTGGCAATGAGCTATAGTTGGAATCGTTTATCGTAGCATTTCATAGCATGCAGTTTTAACACACATGGGCTGTGGGCTCTCGATCTGTGCACTAAGATTGCCCTAAGGACTCACAAAATAAAAAGAATAAAAATCGGTGGGTTTACATTCATCACACAATGTCCACGTAAAAAGGTTTCAAGGACCTAAGAATCGAAAGCATTGAAAAACACCATGCTGTACGTGCAAGCCAGATCCTGAACAGGCTTAGAGTCAGCAGTGTGGGAACGAGGTGGCTCTCTTCAGGCTCTCTGTTGCAAGGCCATGGGAGCAGACCAGCAGGAATGAAAAGCAGAGCTCCCACAACTGGGGGGAAAGCAGCAGTAACTGCGCAGCACTTGCCAAGAACAGTATCGCTCTGTGCTCTCGGCACACGTCCGGGTGAAAAGAAGAAACAACACACAAGCCAAGGGACAGATACTTACCCCGGCTCTAGCTTTACTGATGGTGATGGAATAACCCAACCTGACAAGAGGGAAGGGAGGAGAATAAAAGCCCACTGAAACCAATTCTTCCTTCCCAGTGAGCTCAGCCAGCCACTTACACATGTACATAGTGAAAATAAGACGCTGTTTTGCTGACCTGCCAATGCTTCACTTGGAACTGGCTGAGGTCTAAGAGACTGCAAAAGACAAGAGCACGTATCCCCATGTCTGGGGGATTTTGGCTCCTCCAGGTTTACGATCTATCCATTCCCTTCAACAGCAACCTTTTTGTTTTACTGGTAAGAAACTCTGTAGTGTTACATGAACTGTCCCAACATTTCAAGGCAGGACAGGCTCCAGCCCATGTTCCTTACACAAACTTTATCAATATTGTCTGTGAGACCTCATCACTCAGAGCACTTTTCCTACGTTCAAATGGGACATTGTGTCTCAGGATGGGGATCATTTCAGACAGATCAAAGATGGACTCTCACCACATTCTATACATGCAACAGAAAAAGATACAGGTTAAAAAAGGAAAAAAAATATCTAGTTTTTATTTTTTGCCCTTTGCAGCAGTTTGCATTACACCCCAGTTGGCCACTGGTTGTTTGCAACAGCTGGGAAAAGAGAGGGTTTTATCTCCTCACACTTAAAGAACATCCACAGGATAAGATGATGTTAAGTTTTCATAATATTTTAGGACAATTCAGGTTGGTCTCTATCCAACCGCCAGGTCAAAGCAGGGTCAGCTCCCACCTTGCTCAGGGCTTTACCCATTCAGTCTTGAAAACCTCAAAGGACAGACTCTGCACAGCCTGCCTCACTGCTTCACTGCCCTCAAGGTAAAAAGGCTGTCACAAAAGTACAGTCCCAAGGTCCACACCAGGACTGCAAGAAGGACACATGCCCAATCCCTAGAGAGGGGCATCAGCACCCAGCCTCAAAAACCTCACAGGTGGTCCCTGTCATGTCACCTCTCCCTGCCCAAAGGGGACAAGGTAACAGCTGCTCCTCTGCAGCATGTTCCCAACTCAGGGAATAGAGGCAGAAAGACTAAAGCCAGTTGCCTGAATGCATGGAAGTAGCTCAGAAGCTTCCCCAGCCGCTCTGCACTTAATTAACCACCAAGCCATGTTCTCCCTCTCCCTGCAAACTTCTCAACAGTTAGCTCGGTATGAACCAAATCCTGCAAATGCTGTGCAGCAAAGGAAAGATTCAGCTGATTTTTCTTACGCAATTTCTTGTAAAAGCCAGCTGATGCATTTTAAGTTCCTCCTGAAAGCACAGGCTTGCTATTATTGCTTGCAGCGTGATTTTTACAGCTTCTGGGGCCTGATACAAAGGAGACCAAGTGTCTCCAGTGAGTTTTGTCTTACAAGGCCAGTTCACCACTGAACAGCATTTTTTTTGCAAGCGGGATCCAGAGCAAGCCATGCACCAACACTGACATAACCAGAGCTACCACCCTAATTCAAAACACACCTCCTAGCACTATGGCATCCCTGCAGCTCAGGTCAGGGTGACACAGCACCATCACTGCCAGCTTCCTGAGGTCCATCTGCAGGCTGCACCATGACTGCTTTCACCAGTGCTTTTAGTGAACTCACGCCACATTGAGCCAGTCCAGAGTGCAGCGTGGTGGCCTCCTGCAGCCAAAGAGACCATCCCCTGCATGAGTGTCTGGACTAGCAAAAAGCCAAGGAGGAAAGCACTTACCTGAAAAGATGTAGGGATGCAGACAATTGTCAGGTTCTCCTCTTTAACCCGCTCAGCTGTAGGAAAAAAGGCAGAAGCCTCTGTTTGTTCATTGCAGAAGGAAAAAATGCACCAACTTGCACTTCAAGAAATCTCTCTTCAGAGCAGCCCCTCTGAATCACTGCAATTACTTGCCTTGCAAATAACTCAGTCATGCTGAAAATGCAAACAGGTGCCACCCTGCACAGGTTAAGGCTCAGTTTCTAGTCAAGAAATGTTTAAACACCCACCCACCCTAGCTCAGCCCAAGATATCGTGAGCCATTAACCTTTGTGCCTCCAGCAGCAGAGGAGCACCATCAGCAAATTGTCACCTGGGAAATTAACCCCACTCCCCTCTCTCACTCCATTAAGAGAGTTTTTTGCTGCCCTCCTTGTAAACAGAGATCTCCAGCAGCTGCCTGAAAGGTTTTCTGGCTTGTTGCCGTGGGGACACAACATTCATTTATTATAGAACATTTAAATATATGGATGGAAAGGACTAATAAAACATGTATTCCATTAAATGGAAGGAAATATTTCCTCCCCAGGTTAACCTCAAATGACTAAAATCTATTACTAAGATATCATTACAGACAAAATTTATTTTAGTAATTAGGGTATTTCAGCATAAGCCAACAGCCTGAGAGTCAGCAACAGCTCTCGCACCACAGCAAGCACAGGGGCTACATGCCTCAAGGTAATACCGCTGCTGGAAGGGCTAAAGATGCAATACATGAGGCTGTGTGTTGTTACAAACCACTTCCCAGTGTGAACACATTCCGTAGGTGTGAGAAGTCAGAATTTGCAGCCTGGAACAGGCACTCCACTTTAAATACTATACCCATTTGTACAGAGACTGATTCTGTGTTAGAGCCAGGAGTGATTGCGATATTAAGCCAAACTCAGAAAGCTGAACCGCAGCTCTCAGGCAAATGCGTATCACACACACGGAGCGTGGGGCAAGGCAGGTGCTGAGGGCAGGCACAGCACCACCGCTGGTACTCCCCTGCAGAGCAAAGCACTGGGCTGTGCTCACGCTTCAGCCCCACACAAGCCTCCCCAGCCACACAGAGCCACCCAGGTGGGACACACTGAGCTCTGTTTCCGAACGGGACACCCCCTCTTATCCAGGCAAGACCCCCAAGAACAACAGGGCTGATCCTGCTCTCCCAACCCACTGCAGCACCCACAGCTGCTCTGTTCTGCGTCCAAGGACAGCGAAACAGGATGAGGCACAGCACCTCCACAAGCAGATCTGCCCTGGGGCTAAGAGTGCCCTGCAAAGGACACTTTAAAGTTTCTCTGCACCCTCGGCAGTGAAGCATGAGGATAATTACCCTCATGTTCATTTTGCAAAAATGTATTTGCCTCGCTTGAGTATTTTGCTGAAATTTTCTGAATAACACCTTGAGTGAACTCGCACATGAGGCAAGCAGGTAAACCTAGCTGTAGGGTACAAAAAAAACACCCAGCAGGATTTCACATTCCAGATTTTCTGTCCACCTCAGCAGGACCCTCAGCGTGAGTAATACAATGTGAGCGAGCAGAGCAGCGTCAGCTCCATCAAAGGGGTTAACGGAAGCAGAGCAGCTGCATGGCCCAAAGCCACAAAGCAAGTTGGGACTCGGCAGAGCTGGAACCAAACAGGGGAGTTCGCTCCAGTTTGTGGTGGGTGCCAGTAAAGTGCTTTGCCTGGCTGGATGGGGAGAACAGGTGGCAAATCGTTACCTCCTCAGGCCTCCCTATGCAATAAATTTAGAGCACAAGACCCAGTTTTAACCTTCAGCTTCATAAAGGACACAGCAGCAGCAAACAGACCCGACACATCAGCTCTACGTCAGCATCCGAATTATTTAGGTTGTTTTTCAAGTACTTGGGACAGCTGGACAAGGGGGCTTTCTGCAGCGGGAGGGCCACGGAGGGGAGCATCCTACCTAATCGATGCACTGCATGGACAATTGTAGAGCCGCTTCCGATCCCAAGAACTTGATTGTTCTGCAAATCAAAGAAAGACGGAGAAGAGCTGTTACTGGGGACTCGGCACAAGGGCTGTCCACATTTCCCAGTAGACTCGACATTACAAACACATGCAAGAGGAATCCTGCCCAGAGATGCACGCCAACACACAATGTCTTAGTGCACTGCAGGCAAGGAAGGGAACACACTGTGCCAGCAAGGACATGACCACTGCCTGCGGCTAAGGGATTTTAAGCAACTCACCCTCTCATTAAAGGACATGTGCTTGCTAATTACCACCATGGTCTGAATCTCAGGGGTTTCAATGCACACTCACTGGTGGTTGCTGGCACTCCATGCACCCTCTCCTGCCGGAAAGCTGGGAGTTTCAGACAATACCACAGAGGAAAAAGCTGAAACAACCTCAAGATAACATCTCCCAAGGAAGCCGCACAGTAAAAGCATGGGTTTGCTGCCAACCATATTGTTAGTAAACGGTACAGATGCATCAGTAGCCAAAGCAAAGAGCACAGCAGCTGTACATAGAGCACAATAAAAAGCGCTCTCTAAAACAGAGCATATAACTGCCTATATGAGAGCCCAGCAACACACCTGAAAGATGTGTGAGCCTGGCAGCACACGCTGAAGAGGATCGTATTTTAACCACAGCTCAGCCCTGGCCTTCCTCTGCTTATGGTCTGGTTTAAGAAGGATTGCTACTGTCTCACCCGCAACACAGGCACGCTTCTAAAAGGTGCTGCAGGCTGAGGGTGGATGGGTGCAATGGTGTTACCTCTGCAAGAGGATGCTCTGCAGTGTAAATCTCTGTTTATTATCAGCTCAGTCTCCCACCCACTGAAAGCTACCTGCAGCCTCCTGCACACTCCAATTCCACAATAATTCCCATTCTCTGGACAGGATCCAAAGCTTCAATTGACTTAAGGAGGCCCAATATCACTACAGACATTTCAGACGAGAAAGACTTGAAGGCAGCCAGAGATGCAGGCACAGAGGAGCTGTTGTGCATTATCTCTCAGACATTAGACGGGTCTGAAGCTCCTTTTCCATGTGCAGCAAATCCCAGAGTTCAGCAGCTGTGGAAAAAGCCACACCTGCAGCACTTCAACCAGCTAACATCTTAGCAGCAAGCAAGCTTGCCAGGAAAGGTGGAACTCAATACAGGTCACAATCCCCTACGATAAACAATTTCCCTCGCTTCTGCAGGTGAAAAACAAAAGTTCTCCAAAACCCAGCGCGCAACCAGAGACTCGGCTTATACCCAGCCCTCACTAACCACCGTGATGCTGCATAAGATGGGGAAAACAATGTATCACAGCCACATGCCTGCAGCTTGCCAGAAGAAACCCAATAGCTCCCAAGGTTTCTCAGTTTCACCTGCCCAGCAGGTGAAGCCGAGCACGGCCAGCCAAGGAAGCAAACCTGTGTGGAGGCTGGCAGGACACGGGCAGTACCGGTGCTCCCGAGAGACTTGTTTCAACCTGGGAAGAGGCAGTTTCTTCTCTTTGCCCCCATTTCTATAGAACGGGACAGCTTCTTGGAGCAGATGGATGCCCTAAAGGGATTGGGAAAGCCTCAGCAGTGGCCACTCCACTGTAATGAAGTGGGATGAGCTCACAAAGGTCCCAACCCCTCCCTGGCGATAAACTTGAAGGCATTTATCAGTTTTGAGAAGTTAAGCACCCTCTCTTAGGCGGTGGCAAGACTTTGGGCTAAGTGGGTTTCCCAGAAAAAGTTTAAGCCAGTCTAAACTGGTGCTGTCACAACCCCTGCCGTACTGCAGCTTCCACCTGTCCCTCCTCAGCTCCAACCCCAGCCAGATCAGGGGCAAAAAAAAAGCCAAAAAACATCTGCTATTCAAAACAAGGACAGGGCAAACATTGGTGAGAAGCAGAGCACAAGGTCAGCATGCAAGGGGCAGGTCCACCTCACAGCACCAGGGAGCAGCATCCCATGCAAAAAAAAAAAAAAAAAAAAAGACATTTCAGGTTGCTTACGCACACCCCAGCAAACAAAACCAAGGCGCTGAGCCACAATACAGCTGAGGACCCACATATGGACTCTGTGAGTGGAGTCAGCAGCAACCACAGCATTTTCTCAGCTAACCCAAGGAACTAGAGATGCTGCCCAACGTTACAGATGCAGACACAGCAATGCACATTGAATAGGTACCAGCAGCACCACAGGGGCTGGCCTGTCTGGGCCGGCCCAATGTAACCCAAGACTAGGATTTCCATGGGCAAAAAGCAGGAGATAAATACAGCACAAAGCCCAAAGTTTCCTCTTACTAATGCTCAGTCCTCTGGGCAGCAGGACCTACAGCTCTCGCCCATCTTTTAATTTCTAACAGAGGCACTTAAAGGACCTGCTTTCAGAGTTGTTGTATAAACACAAAGCCAGCTCTCCCCAAGCAGCTTATGGCTCTAAAGCCCCAGGTCCTGTGCCAGCCCACAGCCCACGGCTTCTGAGGTTGGCCATCTCAGTGTCCACTCCAGTACTAGGGAATTCTGCTCCTACAGCTGCCTGGAGACAAGTGCTTTGGGCAAACACACCAATCTGGCTTTAATTAAAAAAAAAAAGAGAAAAATGTTCTCCTCTCCTAGCCCCTCCACGTACCCTCAGGTTTACATCTGCTGCAGGCTACACAAGAAGCTGCTGTGCTGGCACACCGAGGAATGGGCATGCAGGAGGATGCCAAGAAAGGAGCCTCATCTAGTACCAGCACCAAGCCCCCCGTGCCACGGATTTACGGCAGTTAGGTAGGAGATATTTGTCCAGCGCAACCACGGATTTACAGCACAGTTAGGTAGGAGATATTTGTCCAGTGCAACCAAACTGTGAAGTCAGTGGCATCTCCCACATGTCCCTGGCGCACAAGGAAGGGAGCCTGCAGCTTTCTGAAATCACATCGCTCCCTCCATTAACAGCAATAGCTCTAACGACAAACTCAAAACTATTGGTGACAAGCAGCTGAGACCATCGAACTTCTTGGCGGTGACTCTAACCTGCTTCTCCTTCTGGCCAACCCGCATGACAGGCGTTGCAGTATTACCCCAGACACTGCCTGTTTTACTTAACCAGTGTCGCCAGCTGGGCACTGAACTTTGATCAGCTGGGATGTGGCCAAAAACATTACCCAAAGTTTGTGTGACCATACAAACACGCAAAGGACAGCTATTTCACTAGGAAAAGTCCAAAATTAAGAGTCACATTCTACCCCAAATCAAAGGCCCACCCAGCTGGCAATAACCCACAGCAGCGGCCATGCTGTGGCTCCGCACCTTGCGACACGAGTCCCTCCTGCAACCCCTCAACGTGCCACTTTTGGGGCTTGCTTTGGGTAAGAAAGGGGATTTTTATGCAACTGCCGGTCCATCCCCCAGGCTCCCCAACCCCACAGACTGCTTTTGAGTGCACTGGCCTGGCAGGGGGTAGGTCTCAGAGAGCATGTGGCTGTGCTCTCTGCAGCCACATACAGACTGCTCAGAGGAAGGAGAGGCTGCAAAACAAGTGAAACCTTTACGGGACATCAGGGAAGCCATCCGTAACTGAACCTCAAGACGCTAACCCCGCATGGGGGAGTGGGAAGGAAAAGGAAATTTTTTTTTTCCCCCAACTGCCAATGTCTACCTTCTTGGCAGCGCCTCTACACCCATTTCATCACTGCTGTTGCAAAAGGGCTTGCACAGCAAACATTGCGATAAACTACAGCGTGACTTTAACCGTCAATCTTCCAAGTGTTCACGATCAGCCTGTGCCAATTTTCAAGCAGCTCCTGTCCTATTTGACCTTCAATGGGTCGTTTATAGCCCCTTGCTGCACTTGCCTCCCTACAGAGGACAGGATGCAACCCCCTGGTTCGGGGCTGTTGCTCCTTGCTTAGCTGCTCAGAAACGGGGAGCAGCAGCAGAGCACCCTGGACTCGGAGCAGAACATGGTGTTAGCCTGAGCTCCCGCCACTGCCCAGCTTGCAGGAGGGTTCGTGGTTAAAATTTGGAGGTGCAAGATGTTACCCCAAACTCGGTGTGCATCGTGCTGAGCCGGGCAAGGCAGGCAGCTGCTGCCTGGGAGGCAGGCGCTAGGCAAGCATGGAGATGGGAAAAGAAAAGTAGTTTTCTCCCTTCTCTCCAGGCTAAAGAAGCACACATCAAAGTGAAGGAGGAAGAGGCTTGGCGGGGCCCATGCATGCACCCCAGGGTCCCCCCTTGCACCCCAGGACTGTCCATGCTCCAGGAGGGGATGGAGTTGTCCGGGCACCCCACAACCTGTCCATGCACCTCGAGGATGCTCTGTGCACTGGAGGGGCCCGGCACCCCGGGACCACTCTGTGTACTGGGGGACCCAGCACCCAGGAGCTGGTCCCAGCACTTCAGGACCCATCCCTGAACTGGGAGGCCCTGGACACCCCATGGTGGTTCCATGCTCTGGGGGGTCCCGGCACCACAGAACCAGTCCCTGCACCCCGGGGCCACTCTGTGTACTGGGGGGGCTCCGTGCACCTCATGGTTGCTCCATGCATTAGGGGGTCCCGGCACCCCAGAGCCAGTCCCTGCGCCCCTGGACCGCTCTGTGTACTGGGGAGTCCCGGCTCCCAGCACTCCGGAGCCGGTGCCTGCAGCCCAGGACCCGTTCCTGCACTGGGAGGCTCCGTGCATTGGGGGTCCCAGCACCTCAAAGCCGGTCACTGCACCCCGAGACCACCCGGTGCACTGGGGAGTCCCGGCACCCCAGAGCCCGTCCCTGCACCCCGGCGCCTCTCCGCGCACCCGGGGGTCCGCCCGTGCACCGGGAGGCTCCGCGCCTGGCGCGGCCGATCCGCGCCCCGGGGGGGTCCGTGCCCCCTGCCCCGGGCAGGGCTGGGGTCCGGCCGCCTCACCTGGACGTGCTTGTCCACCGCGGCGCAGGCGGCCAGCCTCTTGGCCTCCTCGGCCATGGTGCCGCCGCGCCGCCCGCCGGCCCGGGCGCGCCTCCCCGCCGCCGGCCCCGCTCGGACCCTCCCCGGCGGCCGGGCAGCCAGGGGCGTGCTGCGGAGCGGGCCGAGCCGGCCGGGGAGCCGCATGCCGCCGCGGCCCGCCCCCGGGGGGCTCTCCCGCACGGGCTGCAGGCTTGGGCCGAGCCGGCTCCCTTCTTCCTCCTCCTCCTCCTCCTCCTCCTCCTCCGGGATGCTGGGACTTGTAGTGCGGCGAGCCGCGGACTACAGCTCCCACAATGCACGGCATGGCATGGCCTCGGCACAGCATGGCACGGCATGGCATAACGTGGCATGGCATGGCATGGCATGGCATGGCATGGCATGGCATGGCATGGCATAGTGCAGCACGGCTCAGCACGGCAGAGCAAGGCATGGCATGGCTTGGCACAGGATGGCTTGGTGTGCCCACTCCACCCACTGCACCCACCTGACCCACAACCCCAAAGGAACTTGTTATCAATGTATTTACATGTGTGTGTATACATATATATATATTCATATCTATATCTTGTGTTTGCCGGGGTTGGAGTGGCCGAGGCTTTCCCGTCAGGTGCCAGGGAAGGCAAGGTGTCCTGCCTGGAAGTGCTGGGGAGGAGAGGGGCACCAGGCAGTGCAGTCACACAGGAGTCCCTCGGCGCTGATGGAGGTTCTCTGAAGTTCCTCTGACGGTGCACTCCCCTGAAGGAAGAGCCTCTCTTGGACTCTTACTCACACTTTGTAGCACGGTCTCATGGGAAGTTGTCATGTGCTCATGGGATGTTGTCATGTGCGTTGGGGGTTAAGGACTGGCAAAGCAAGGCCTGCCCAGCCATCCACATGGAAACCCTGCTCTGTCGCAGGACTCATAAGTAGGGACATGCCTGTGACAAAAGCTGCTGGTCCTCTGAGCATGCCAGTTACCAAACAGCGCTCACTGCTCCTTATCCCACCCTGCAGGAGGGTCAGGACAAAACCCAATGGAGGTTTTCTGTCCTGAAGCACATAGAGCCTTTTGTGGTTTTGGTTTTTTTTTTTTTCTTTGCCTCTCTATCCTGGGTTAGCATCTGCTGAAACTCTTTCTGAAAAAATATTAGAGAGGTAGATCAACCATCAGGTACCCCTGCACCAGCAGTGCTGATCCTGGAAGCCGTGTTAGGACCATGCAGAGGCATCTCAGTTTCTCTCCAGGCAGCAATCCCCCCAAGACAGATGAGAATTGCAGGTATTTACCCCTGACTACTCACACCAAGGCCAGACCACAATGCAGAATAATCTTTTTTATTTATTTTTTTTTATTATTTTACTTGCACAACAGAAAAGCCACTGTTGGCTTCTGTTTTTTTTAATTCTGTGCATGACTGACTTGTTTTGTTGCCAGCCTCTGGGATTCTGCTGTGGTTTTTAAGGGCTAGAAATGTTTCCTTTTGTTTTCCCTGGGTCGGCACACCAGCCTTTGAACAATGGCGCCGTATTGCAACAAAGACTCTATTATCATTGCCCAGGCTTATCTCAGTGCTGTAAGGCCTTACCTTTCTGTACAGAGCAGGTGACTAGCTATTAAGGGCAGCACATGATTGCTATACAGTCCTTTGGTGTTTTCTGCTAGCTGGCAACGATCTTTCCTGCAAGTTACACATTTTAAAATGTAAATACACACACCTAGTGGGATATATATTTCGGAAAGAATCAAAGTACTGTGTTCTTCCGCGATGCATTAACCGTAAAACTGAAGGAGCAGCTGCCTTTGGGGTTACTCTGTTCACTATCCTAAATGCTTGAGTACTGCCTGGAATGAAAACCAGTCATGGGGGTTTTACACCAATTCAAGAAGCCAAATCTTGCATGTGCATATCCCAGATCCCACCGGAGTGGGGAGTGTTAGCCCAGGAGTCCTGTATGGGGGGGATAAACCTGTTTGTGTCCTCACAGTTTGGGCTGATGGCTTTGGCTTGAAACACAACTTGCAGGGTGTCTGCCTGGAGAATGCAAACATTTCCACTTCCAGATAATGGGGCTGTTAGCAATTCATCTGAATCTGCAGGTGGGTTACTGTTTCCATGAATCCTTTGTTTATAGAGTGCTGAGCCTCGCCAATGCACAAAAAGGTGGCGTTGGGCACTTTAGAAATGGATTTTCTTGAAGTTTCAGTGATGACCAGCTCTGTCTGCAGACAGCTCAAAGTCCTTTTGTACAAACCTGTGTTTGTTCCAGGTCAAAGCCTCTCCCAGAGCCAACTGTCACCCTCTCTGCTCCAGTACAGGGGGAGGTGTTTGAACCTGCTGTTTGAATAGGCATTTTCCTTGTTGAACATAGTGGTAACTGCGAGGTGTTAGTGCAATACCACACTGATGAACAAAGTAGCTTGGACCATCGGACTGCATGATTTGTGGGAGCTGAATTCAGCATCTGAGGCTGAAATTACATGTTAGGAAATTACATGGTAGCTAACAGCTTGCTGGTGACAAAAAGGGAAGATCCTGCTCTTTACTCCCTTCACCCACCATACTCTCTCGACCTGGGTACATAGTTTGTGCTTGCTCTGGCATTCCTGCGACGCTAAGCTGACTCACCTTGCCATGCAGGTAAAAATAGTAGTTTCTTCATGCCAGGTGAGCAAGGTTGAACTGGCTCAACCAACCCTAACATGTAACATCTCTCTGAAGGGGAGTTTTTTAACTGGCTTAAGCTGCTCCGGTCTGTGACAGCATTGTCCCCAAAAAGGAGAATTCCCACTATCACTTGCCAAGTTTTCCTGCTACTTCCATGTGTTGGCAGAGAGCTGTTTTTTTCTGAAAGGTAAAGCAAACAAGAAATAAAAAAGTCAGTTTTCCTTCCTCAGGAAGGCAGCAAGATCAGTCAGTTGGAAGTGGGAAAGCTGAAGGACCATCTTCTGTGGCAAACTTAGCCCAACTTACATCTGTTGCAAAAGTGTATGCTAACCTGAGCAGAATCCTAGTGAAGGTATAGCAGGCTCTCGGTGTTAGGTGTGTTTATCCAAATAACTGTATGTCTCTCTCATTTGATAAGGTGTGAAACAACTAAAAAACAGCAAGACCTGTGAAGGTAAAACTTCACCTACAACACTGGGGAAAGAAAAGATGCTCAGAAGGCATCATCCACTGATCAAATAATGATTGCCTGCCTCATCCAGGGAAAAGGCAGGAAGAAACACAGCACCATATACACCAGATTCCATCACATGCTGCCTCATGGCGTAGGATCTGGGGAGACAAGTGGCAGACTGAGCATTTCTAAATCATCTTTCAGATAAACTTTCTTTCTGGTTGGCAGTGGCTCTCCAAGCCTGTCACGTCCCTGCAATTAGGTTCTTGCTACCTCAGGTTTTATTCTGCAAACTCCAGTTCAGTGACATTTCTTCTGAATAACACCTACTTCACTGCTTGTCTGTGGTTCGATCTGTTGGATGAAGAATTGCTCGGGTTTATTCTGCTTGTGAAAAGACATCAGCAGGGGTGCTGGTATACTAATTACAACATATGCAGCTTTTTGATTGTTTGAATTCTCTGGGGAGGGAAAGGCAGGCTATAAATGATTTTCCAGGGGACTGCAAATGGCCCTTGGTACAGGGCAGCCACGAGGTGGCACAGTGGGCTCTCACTGCTGCGCCTTGCTGAGAGCAAGTTATTCAAGAAAAGCGGGCAGATCTTTAAGTGGAGTTACGTAAATACACCATTCCTACTAACATCCACCCAATCCTGCAAGAACAGGCTTTGATTTCCACACAAATGGCTGGTCAGATTTAAAGTTACTGTCATATGATTGAAATAGATCTCTTATGTCAGTCCGTCAAAACAGAATGGAGAATGTGAGTCATGCTTAGCAAAAAGCAGGAAGTTTGGTTTTCTTGGCATGGATTTTTAATACAGAGAGAAAATTACATGGCTGTATTGCCGCATTTGTCTTAAGGATTTGTGAATAACATTGTCCATGCCTTAGAGAAATGTTTCCAAAACAGGAAAGTACAAGCTTTCAGATTACGATTGTTATTCCTTATGCCTCAGTGGTAAGGAATCTAGTAGTCTGGAAGAAAACATGTACTCTAGCAAAAACTGTTAGAGCCCCCTGGAATAAAAGGCTTCAATTGGAAGACTGCTGATCTGGAGCAGGATGTGGGAGGAATAAAACAAAATGAGGTAATACTCATGGGTGTGATAGGAACACTTGCACAAGGCTGTTATTGTTTTGTCATAAGCATAATAAACCTCCATGAACCAGCACAAAGGTAGAAGTTCAAGCCACTTGTGAAGTATTCCAATATTCTGGCACTTGCTCTGGGGTCCGTGGTCACTGTGTATCTGTTTCTAAGCCCCTTGAATAACTAGTGGGACAAGAGATAAATTCCAGCAAAAAGCATGCCACAGAACTAGTTTTTCTGCATATTCTATAAATATAATGGATTTTAAAATTTAAATATATTATAGTTGCCCTTCAACATGACTGTTCAAAACATTGCTATGCAAGAAAGATTAATTTAAATGGGAACAGGTGCAGGGGAGGGCAAGTGAGATGAACAGGAGAGAAGAGAGCCAAATGTGTAAGGGAAGAACAAAAGCTTTTGGCTTGGTTTGCCCAGCAAAACAGAAGGAACTTGATTACTCTTTATGAACATACAAATGGGTTCACAATCAAGAGAGAGGACTTATCTAAATAAAGAAAATAGTAGCTCAAGACCATATGGGTGCAATAATAAAATGTCATTTAAGTTACTAAAAATGACATGAGCCATTTGGCATGTGGCACAAGGTAAACTTGTTCGGACTTTGTTATAACAAAGTAAGTAAAAAAAAAAACAAACCAACCTCTGGATTGCAATTCACTGGTTGTCTGGGGAACAGTGTTCATGACCTGACTTTGCATAATCTGGCACTTTAAAAGAGCTCTATTTCCAGCTCATCAGAAAATAAGAGTGCAAGCAGGAGGAAAAACATAGGTGTAAGTCTAAAAATGACAAAGAGTTCACTGAGACATCAAAGAGCTACAATTTCAAAATCAAGAACGAAAATACTTTGACAAATCCTGGTTTATTAGTGAACTGGATAAAGTGATTAAAAATGAAAAATAAATAGCCAAAATGGGGAAAGCGGGAAATAAAAAAGTGTTGGTATAAATAAGAAGTTATGAGAAGCAGAGCAGTTATTGGAAATAAGGTGCATCAAAGGAAATCCATAGCTGGCAAGGCTAAATCCCAGAAAACCCTAGTAATGGTACAGGCCCATTACTAGATGGACATGATTAAAATGTCAATAATGATGCAGAACTGTTCATTGAACATTTGTGATCTATGTCTGTAAAGAAGCAGGAAGGTACGCGGGTGGATTACTTAACAGTGATGTGATATTAGTCTATTAGTAACCAGTGAAGCTCTTGTCTTCTGGGGGTAACTAGCCCAATAGCTCTGAAACAGCTGGCTACAGAGAGCCCTTGTCTGCTGACATTCATCTTTAGTAAACCTTGATATACTTGATATACACAGTTTTAGAAAGCTAAAAAAGTGCCAGGTTCGTATCTGTCTTCAGAAAAGATGGTTGTATAATATGTAGGAAATGTAGATGTAAGAACAGTTCCTGGCTAAATACCAAAAAAAGTTGGTATGTGACTCAGATTAAAGAATTAGCAGAACCAGTCAGAGGTCTAATAGAAATCTCATTTCATGCTTCAAGAAGACAACAAAGAATTCAATTTCCTCTGGAAGGTGTAATAAACTTTTTAAAGGATTTTTACTTAGAACCGCATGCTATTTTGATTGAAAATACCCAGGGTAATAAACCATCAGTTAAGAATATATTCAACACTGGCAACCGAGATTGTTTTTGGTTTTTTTTTTACAACTGGTTATAAATCATTACTGAACAAGGCTACTTGTAATGGGCTCCCTCCAGAATCATGTATGCTATACTACACATATATATAATCAATATTTTCATTAGTCATTTGGAAGTAAATAGAAAATCACTCCTAATACAATTTGCAGGTGACATCCACATCAGTGGGGTGGTACAGTCAGGATGACAAGGGCCATTGTTCAGAACATGATCAACTAGATCTGGATGAAGGGACTGCCTCAGAAGATAGTCAAATGCTAAACCACACATCTCAGGTACCCAGATGTCCACAGAGGAAGCATCGCATCATGCTGTGTGTTCTCTAGAGGCCTAAAAGTCAGCGTTTACCCCCATGCAAAGGGGAGGCACAACTAGGGATATACCAGAGCCTTCTCTACCCCCGGTACAAATGAACACAGCACCCTCACCTCCATATTCTGAAATGTAATGACGAAAAAACTATAAAAGTAATTTAAGGGCTGAAGGAGATGCCTTACAATGTGAATAAAAGAGTTTGTAACCAATTTGTTACAAAGAAGATGGGGGTGTGGCTGAATAAACTACATACATACCCCTACAGGGATGAATACTGACACAATGAGATTCCTGACAGCAGAGCCAAGTTATGGCATCACCCAATGGAGGCCACAGGCATGCAGCTGGTGTGGGCAACAGCCAGCCTCGGCGATGGGAACTGAAGGGGCAGCCCCTCCTGCTCCCCAAAGATTAACTGCTGGAAGGGGGGAAATGGCCCTTGAAGGCTGCAGAGGTGCTACCTGCTTGATAAAGCAAATCCAGATGTGTGAGAACAAGGAGGAAATGTGAGCTGAATGTACTACAGATGGCTTCGGAGCTGGGGCAGCTGTTCTTGGGTCTACTGGTCACCATGTTGTGTCACACACACACCTACCCAGCCAAGCTTGTCCGCCGGGCCAGCCAGGGCTGCCTTTAGCTCGGTATCGAGCTCCTGAGGGGAGTGCTTGGCCCCGCCATGCCCTTTCCTGAAGGAGACAAGGCGCTCGGCTAGAGAGGGCGCGTGAGGCAATATAAACCACCGGCCTCGGGAAGGGGTGACCGCTACGGGCCCCTCAGCGGAGCTCGTATGCGGAGCTGTGGGTACCGGCGTGCGTGTGCCCGTCCCCGCCGGGGCCGGCCGCTCCCTCAGGGGACGCTGCGGGGCCGGGGCCGGGCGGCCTCCGCCGTTCCCGCCCGACGGGTCCACTGCGCTCCGTAGGGGACCTTCACCCGCTCCCCCCCGCCCCGCGCGCCGGGTAGTGCGCGCCGCTGGCCCCGCCCTGCCGACACGGAGGAAGAGCCACGTCTCCAGCCCGGCAGAGGGCCGGCAGGGAAGGGGCGGGGCCGCTCCGCTCGGCGCTCCAGTCAGCAGCACATGTGGCGCGCCGGTTCCGCCAATCCCAGAGCAGGTCGGTGAATCATGCGCTTTCGATTGGTCGGGGCAGGGGTAGAAGGAGGGGAGAGAGCGACCTGACTCCGATTGGCTCGGCGGCTCTGTTGACAAACATCGATCCCTCTCTTCCTCACCAATCAAGACGAAGCGGCGGGCGGAGCGGCGTGGCATTGGCCCAATGGGCTCACTTTCCGCCGCGAGGGGCGGGCGGTGGCGTCGGGGCGGTTGCGCGCGGAGTGCCGGTACGTGGCGGGCGGGCGGGGCGCTGTGGGGAGGGCTGCGGCGCGAGCGTATTCTGTGGCGGCGGCAGTGGTGGCAGCGTTGGCAGCGTTCATGTCCTAACGGCTGGCGGCGGCGGGCGAGGCGGGGCCCCTCCATGCGGGGGCCGCGGTACCGCAGCGCTGTGGCCGCCTTCACGTTACTGGTACTCTTGGGGGTAGCGGCGGGCGGCCCAGAGCCGCCGCCGGGCGATGCCGTGGCTGTGGAGGCCGCTTTCGGGCTGGGGGCGGCCGCCGCTCCCGCTGCTCTGCCGGCCGGTTCCGCTGACGTGACGGTAGAGGACGATGAGGCCGGTGTGACTACCGCGGCGACCGGCGATCAGGAGCCTGAGGAGAGCGGAGAGGCCCGGACCGGCGCCAGGTGGGTGGAGGTGTCGGTGACTGGGATGAGGGTCAGTGCCTGGGGCTTCTGAGGGGGCTCGGCTGTCGGGCTGGGGGTCAGTGCCTGGGGCTGCTGAGGGGGGCCCAGCCGTCTGGGCGGGGGGCTCGGTGCGTGGCGGTGTTGCGGGGTGTGTGTGTGTGAGCGCTTGGTGGGGCCGGTAGCCGGGCTGGGGGTTGGTGCCTGAGGGAAGAAGGTGTTGGTGTTCGGGGGCGGGGGGGCTGTGTCTAGGCTGGGGATCAGCAGCTGGGATGCTGGAGGCGGGGGGCGGTGCGTGGGAAGGGAGCCGCGCGGTCCCGCGGGTCGTGCGTAGGGAAGGGATGGTGCGGGAGCGGGAGCGGGCTCGGCGGGGAGCGCGGCGGGGGAACGGCGCTCGGCAGGGCCCGAGGGGTTGGAGCGGGAAGGGCCGAGGGGAGAGGCGGGAGAGCTGGGCTGGAGGTCGCTCGTCGGGGGAGCGGGAGGGAACCAGGGTACCGCAGGCTGGTGCGTGGGGCTGAGCTGTAGGGACGCGCCGGGAAGTATCTAAGGCGGGAGGAGAGGAGCAGGGCGAGGGGGCGGAAGGGGTGAGTGCCGTGGTGGGGCCGGGGTAGCGCTGCAGTGATGGGCAGGCGGACCGAGGGGCGAGGGGGGGGCAGTGGCAGCAAGGGAAGGGTGCTTCAGGACCTCACCGTCGCCAAGGGTATGTCAGGACCTCGCTATCGCTAAGGTACTTGTTCTTTTCTACGATTGGTAGTTAATTCCTAGACAAATAAGCTGCCGGATATCATGCTATGTGACATCTGACCAGTCTGCTTACCGTGGTAATAATAGCAAGTCTCGATCCCTTCCTTGACTTATTACTGGGTGGCAGTGCTCTGTGCCTGCGGGAGGGAGACCCAAAAGCACTGCCTCTGTAGTGTAAACTCTTTCCCGCACCCACAACTCACAGTTGATCAGAGCATCGTATCCCTTTCTGTCATCCTTGCTTTTTGTTTTTAAAAAACTGCAGTTTTCCTGTTTACTTAATTGTCTGTTAAACGCAGATGCTGGTGTATGCTTGAAGGGAAGCCAAACATGCAAGACAAATTGCTGAACAAGTTTCAGAATGTAGCAAGGGGAAATAAAATACTTAATAACTGCATGTGGCAAGAAGCTCTGGCAAAAGGAAGATTTTAATGAATGACTCAATTGCAGAAAGGTTACTGAGCTGTTTCCGGTTTGTTTCTGAATTGGCTGAGAAAGATGAGGTGATAAGCCACAGCCAGAGCTTAAAGGAAGATGTGCATATCTAAATGCCTACTATACTTGAGAACCTGTTCTAAAAATGAAGAGTCCAAAGCTTTATTTTTTAGCGTACACAAGCATTCAATTAAAGCAAGAAACTGGCTGATAACTTGGCATCCTGTTTTCTTTGAGGAAAATCTATTTATCTGTTAGTAACAGGATCATTCTTTCATGTATCAGGTCATCAAAGTCCTACTTAGTTTATTACAATGCTACTGTATTCAGTTTTTAATAAGACCTTCATTTATTTAGTCCTGAAAATATTTTAAAATTAATTTTCTGTTTGACTAGTACAGCTAAGTGAAACACACTAAAAATGTTCAATTTATTTATTTAAGCCTGGATTAAATGTAGCTGTTCTCTTAATTGATTAGTGCATAGGAATAGATTCACTGTCATCAAATAAAAATAGAATGGCTGCCTGGCCACAGTAGTTGCCTGCATTTCTTTTTTTTTTTTCTTTTTTTTTTTCTTTTTTTTAATGTGTATTTGTGAGATTTCTACTTGCCTCAGCTAATTGTTCCCCAGCCATAAAATATCTGTGTAATACAACAGGTCAGTATAATCTGCAAAAAAATCTGACAAAACCAAAACCCCAAACATTTTGCTGTAGGCAAGTAAGTGTAATCATCTTGGGTTTGAGGATTTTTTAATTTCCTAGAAGAAAATACAAGGGTTAGTGGATTACCGTGCTCTTTACATACAAATATGCAGCTTTTGAAATTGGAATAGCTGTTTAGAATTCAGGTTTGATGAACAGCTGTATTTGCAATGTCCCAAATGGCTTTTGAGGGTATTAGGGTTGTGTTTTCATTTTTTGAAACTGAAACAGGAACAGTGGTAAATGTTGCACCAAAATGATCTTCTGCTTTGTTTTTCTAGCACAAACAACTCGAATAAATACAAAGTTTTTGCACAGTGAAATGGTGTAGATGAGCTAAATCACAGTTCCTCCTCTATCCTGTTTACGTCTCCCCTTGCAATCTCAGCTCTTTCCTTATGTTCATAGGTAAACCACATCAGTTCCGTAAAGCAGAACAGAGCTGTGCTCAGGCCACCTGATCTCAAAAAGTGAGCTGTGCTTATGATAGGGTATAAACAATGGTTTTATGGCCCAAGACTGGCTTTTTGTTAATGTATATGGAAGTTTGTAGTAGGTATTTTGCATGGTTTCAAGGGGGAACATCATAACTGCACTTTGGTAACAAGCTCATGCCTGTGGGCGAGAGGATAAGATAGAAAACTTTTTCACTTAACTGTAGGAGGGTGTTTTTAGATGGTCTGGGTGGGGGAATTATGTACAGATGTGTTTTCATACTCACAAGTGCAGATAAAATCTGACTATAGTATTAGCTTCGTCTCTGCCAGGTGCTGTGATTACAGACCTCTTTGTATGTGCTGTGTGTACTGGACCCTTGCTTTAGTCCTCGTGGTAGTCATCTGTAAGGGTTTTCGTAAGAATGGATTTTCTTCTTCTCCATCACCTGGTTCCTGATATGTTCTGGAGCAGCAGCTAGAGGCAAGGTGAAGTGCCTAAGTGTTGTCTTTATTTTACTTATGTTCATTTTTCGAGTGCCTGGTTGATGGATCCTGGGATTTAAGTAACTGCCTAGTTTGGAGCGAGTCCTTTTTCTTTCTTTTTTTGTGGAGATTATTGCAATTCTGGTTTTGTGTTGGTGTTCTGGGGTTTTTTCCTTCTCTAGTGTCGATGTGATGTGATTCATTCCCCAGTATGGTCCATGATTTACTTTCAACAGATCTCTTGCCGTTTCAGCAATGTGCAGCCTTGATGCTGTTTGTCTCTATGCTTCTCACTTCCTTGGCATTATGGTTGTGACTTTTGACCTTTGACCCTATGTTGTGTAATATTTTGTATTTTGTGTGGTGGTATGCAGAATTGAGGTCTAATTTGGTGGTCTTAGAAAACCTGATGGAAGCTGGCTTCTGTGGTCAAGGTAATCTGGAAGCTTTACTCCACTCAGGAGGTGGTGTTGATAAAGCCAGTAATAAGGTACCCTTTTGCAGAGAATAACCATTTATCAGGCTTAACCAAAATAGACGGTAATGCAGGAATTGCTTTTCCTTGCAGCTTGTTGGTTAGGTGTCTCAAAGAGGCACCCAGAATGTCACTATTTCAGTTAATGTAATGGAATTGCAGGTACAGGCCTAACCTCTTCAGCCAGCAAAGTCTTGCAAAGAGATTGCTAAAAGGACAGCTCTTTATTCTTGAATCATGGCCGTATTCTACTGGTATTTGTAAGAATATGCTGTAAGAATTGGGCATAATATGCTACAGTAAACTTATGATAGCACTGTGGGGTGATAAAAAGCAAGTTGTCTGCCTGTTTTTAAGCTCTGAAATAGTTTATTGAAGTAGTTGCCTGAATTGTTTTTATCAGAATGTGTTAATCTAGTGCTTGATTAGACTACCTGAAAGATGGGAAGATCTCTTGTCACCACTTTATACACTCAGTATGCAAAGCTTCAAGCAGTGGGATCGCACGGAGGAAGGGGGAAAACTTGAAAAGAGGAAAAATCTGATTGTGAGAAAATATAACACCAGCATGGGTCTAGGGTGCATGTAGACAAATTGCAGATCTTACACCAGTCAGAGTTCAGGTGACAGGATTTTGACTCAGTGGAGTTGGTCAGAGGTGGGGAGAACAGATATTAAGATTTTAATTTGTAGTAAAATAGAGTAAGTAATGAAGGATTTCATTATGAGACTAAGGATTTTTAGTAGTTTTTTTCTGACATGCAGGATTATTGTTGAAGACCAAGATGAAGATGGGAGCAGAAACTTGATTATTTAGTTCAAAATGAGGCACTCATTAATAAAGCAGAGATAAATGAATACTTTTCTTGCATGTAGTTCCGGTTCTAAAAGTAGCCACATGCAAGATTTAGGTACAGCCAAGCCAGTTCTGTTCCTGCGTCTCATTGAAGTGTTTGCTTAGTAGGTGGAGTTTGTGAAATAAAGTCCATTATAGAGCTGGTGTCCAAAGGGACAAATAAAGAATACCACTGCACCCAAGAAAAGTAACAATTTTAGGGTATGAAGAAGCAGTTGCTTAAATCAGTTTCTCAGTGTGTGCTACTGGTACAAGGGTTCCCTCTGAAGGCATGATTATCTCCACCCCCAGCCCCCCCGCCTTTCCTAATCGGCTAAATTTAAAACCTAGGTGCAGTTATACCATGATTTGGGTGACCAAAGGTCATGATGCGGGTACAGATTCCAAAACTGCTGTCTTGGGTGGCAGTGGTGAGTCTTTAATAATGAGAGAATTCTTGGGGAAGGTTTGCATCTGGTGGGGAAAGATAATATGGAAAGGTAAGATGCGGAGGCATAAAACATTTGTTATGTGAAGAAGTCAAGCAGGAAGAATTAAAGGAAAACAATGGGAGTGGATGGGAAGGAAATGTTGCATAGTATGATGGTAGGATTTTTCTCTACAGTCTTACTGCCAAAATTCTTTCCATTCTAGCTACATTTCTACTTCTTTTATAACCTACTTGTCAGCTGTATCAACATAAAATTTAAATTGATCTGCTTGGAATAATATTTTTATGCAGTGCTAGAGGGCTTAAGATAAATTGTTTTAACATAAAGCAAATGGATTCTGTTAAATGTGTGTCCAAGGCCTTTAGTGAGCAAGCACCTGTTTACAGTCTAATGCAATCTGGTTTATTATTAACTCGGTCTTGGTTCTGTAGCGTTGGAATAATTGTATGTACTCAGCTTATAAAAACTCATGTATTCTACTGTTCAAATATTTGCACAATTGGTATTTTTCTAACAGTCTCTTAAACTAAGGTTTTGGAGGAATGTGATGCTTGGCCACCCTCAGAAGTGGGAGCTGCTATGTTATTTTTTGGTACAGGTTAAAGATGCATTTAGTTTTCTATTTATTAAGAATATGGTGCTATGGTATAAGGACCTATAAAATGTGTGAGTTACTTTTACATGTAAAACTGCCGTGTTTTAAGTGACCTTTGTTAGAGGTAATGTAATAAGCTGCTATCCTTGAACAAGTTTTTAAGATCATGATTTTAGTTTTTCCCTCCTTAAAGAAAAAACAATACTCCCCTATAATTTCCTCTCTAAACTTCCAAATACTACACTGGTAACTTTGGACAAGTGAATGTATTTGGTTTCAGTTCTACACAATAATTTATTGTCCCTTATTGTTTAAATTAATGCACACACAGACACGTATATGAATCATTACATCCCCCTGCCCTTTTACCCTCACCCAAAAATAGTGAAATAATCTACCCATCAGGTTTATTTATACAGTTCCTTATTCTTATTGAATCCGATGTCTACAAAGGTCCTTCTGGGTCACTAGATTCGGCCCCACCCCCTCCAGAGTAAGCAGTCTGTAAAGTGATCATGCTACTCCTCCAGCCTTTGAAGATTGGTGAGCCTGCTACAAGCCAAAACTGCCAACATATCCCAGCTTTTTCAGGCCAGAGACAATCTTCAACGAAAAAAAAAAGCCTTTAAAAAATGACTTGTCAGTGTTTTGGCTCTGTGGTGGTTAGGGTTTTTTTGCTTATTTTCGGGGGGGTGTTGTTTGTTTTATTTTAATGCTTGAATTCTAGCTCAACTAGAAATGCTTATTCTATATTGTAAGGCTGTGTAAGAAACAAGATTTGCTAAAACTGATGAGCTTCAGGCCCTGTATCAATCAACAGCTAGCCTGCCGTTACTATATATCCCCAGATAGTCTACTTAAAAGTCTAAGCTGCATAAGGCAGTTTGCTTGCTTTGTTGTCTGCAGATATTGGAGGTTGTTTCTAGTGTCCTGTGTATGCCTTAGGCAAGACTTGTTTTATTCTAAGACTTGTCAAATCTTCATGATTTCGATGTTTCATCCAGGGGTATTGAAAACTTACTGATTTGCTGGATTAATAGTTTCAGGTTTAGGTTGTTTGGAAAGGGCATATTCAAGATCAGCGTGGAAGGGACTGGAAAAAATAGGATATTTATTTGTATAAATATCTCAAAAGATGGTCTCTTTCAGTGTTGTAGTGATTAACATGTGCATGTGGGAGCAAAAAGTCAACTATCTTCCCCTGAAACTGAAAGTGTCTTACAGCATTGAAATACTTTATGACATCTAGCTGGAGGCTTCAACTTTTCTACTTTCTGTTGGTGATCTAGGTAGAGCTCGTATTTTTAGATAAAGTTAAATTGCTGTTTTGCAGAATATAGATATGACTTTGAAGTTGGAGTCGCGCTCTATTAAATGTAGAAAGCAGCTAACAGATAAACTTCATACGGCTGTAGTTTTGACTGTGAATGTTTCCGACTTGCAGATCTCTAGTAATTATTAGCACTTTGGATGGACGAATTGCTGCACTGGATCCAGAAAACAGTGGGAGAAAACAGTGGGATCTGGATGTGGGATCAGGTTCTCTTGTGTCATCCAGTCTTAGTAAACCAGAGGTAAGGCTTAATCTCTTTCCTGACTAAATCCTTAAACCCAGAATTTTCTGTAATAAAATGCATGCAACTTCCTCCATATTTGATAGATGTTAAATAATGCAGCAAACTTAGCATGGATAAAGTTTGGTAGCTATTTCCAACTTTTTTTGGCTTGCATATATCATGTTGCCATTTCAAACTAGAGTGTGTCAGCATTTTAGTCTTGCAATTGACGTATGTGATAACTATCAAACTAGATGATGTAACTGAGTTTGGGAATTGTATGTAATTGCTGATTGAAAACAAGTTACTTGTAAGTGGAAGCAAATGAAAGGATCATCTGCTTTGTATTACTAGAGTGTGTTTTGGCAAGTACTGGCGCTTTTTTTTTTTGTCAAGAAAAGCAAAAGTCCTTGTGACTTAATAAATGAACAAAGGATTGGTGTTTTTTTTTAATATGCCAGATAAGCAGGCTGCCTATGAAATAGACTGTGTTAGCAATAAAATAGAGTGCTGAAGGTCACCCTACAGTACCGAGTGGTAAAAGGTTCCATCGCTTCTTGCTTTAAGGAAATCTAAAGAGTTAAAGGTCTTGTTTGGTGCTATTTCCACCATCAGTTTGAATAAACTTAGGCTAGATATTAGAAGGAAGTTTTTGGTGGTGTGTTTTTTCCTGCACTGAAGAAGTGAGATCCGTGAGTCATTCTCTCCTAGAATTAGGAGGAATAAATATACCAACTAAGAGGTAGTTTGTGGTGATGACAAATGCACAGTCCTTCACTGTCGTGGATGGTTGAATTTGATGACCAGTCCTGTATCATGCTTTTGAGTGATGCACGTTTGAGAGTGAAAGTTGAATTTAGGGGTATTCTGACTATATGAGCTTCTTGCTTGCGGTTCTTTGTTGCTGTCTGTTTACATGACCCCTGTCCTGGTATGAAGAAGGCCAAGGAAAGATTTGGTCTGCTGCTGTGGTAGTAGTGTAAGTATGAGAACTAGTAATAGGTATCTCTTATTGCAAAAATAATGTGAATGTTAAATTGTGTTCCTTTGTTTCTGAGAGAGAATTTTATTTATGGATGCAACTTTTTGAGACTTGCTCAGATGTGGTTTTGTGTTTAAGAAAAAACACTTTGGAAATAATTTTCCCCAAAAAAATACATTCTGGAGCAGAACTGAAAAGAATACAAAAACTGTAAAGAGGCAGGTGTCAGTTATAAACTGTGGTCCTTCACAAATGTTTTCAATACTGTGTACTTAAAATATTGGTCTGTTATCTGTTGCTACAAATAGTTTCTGATGACCATAGTGAAAATAGAACCACCGGTTATAAAACACACATTTGAAATCTGTGCAAATATAAACTTCATTTTTTCACTACAAATTAAGACAGCCCAAGTTTTTAAAGATTTTGAGAATGCAAGCATTTAATACTAAAGAAGTGTTTTTACAAATATAGATTTTATCACTTAACTGGTCTGTCCAGAGTTTTGATTGTTTTCCAATGTGGTGTGACTGTAGAAATGAAAGATTGGTGCTTAGGCAACAAAAACTGTAGTTTGTCCAATTCTGGTTTGTGGCTTCAAGGTAGTAGGTTGCGGTAGGCATAAAAAAACACTTTTGAAGAGCTTTTGTTATGCATATGGGAAGTTTTCAGATAGGCTTTCAAATAGTTTCATTTCTACAACTGTGGCCAAAGACACTGATGGATTTTGGCAGTTAAGATGCAGAGCCTATGAGAGAACTAATTTTGGAAGTAAAACTTCATTCTGGCCCTTTAGAAGCTGTTAAGCGTTGTGAATATAGGCCTTCTTAGAATTACTGTCATGTAAACAAATGCTGTTAAGATGAGACAGAATTTAACAAGAAACAAAAGTGATGAATACTCAAAATAAGCTACACAAACATTTAAATATTTATTTTAAACATTTAAATATTTAAATGTTTAATCTGCTGTCAGTATCAGCTGGAAGACTTCATGCAGTGAGTCTAGACACTAGAGTGAGTAATGGGCCTCATTAGAATTGTTGGGACAATTCTGGTTTGGGTCAAAACATTAAATTCATTAAAGTCTTAAGAGTCTGTTGTCTCCCTACTCTACAGTATTTCCTCTCTGATTTGGGCATGTAGCATGTTAAGTTTTACTCTCCCTTATACTGAGGATTTTTCTTCTTCCAACCTTTTTGAGGTAACAAGGTCTCTGCGCTTGCAACCACAATATTATCTTCATCATAGAACAGTATCTTTATGTAAGCTGTAAACCTAAATCATCTTGCAAGAAATGGCAGATGAGTAACACTTTTTGCATTACACTTGCAGTGCTAAGGATTTGTGTTCTTTCAGAGTGAAGGTGTGTTTTTGTCTTAATTGTTTTGATGAGGTTTTTTTCTAACTATCTTGGGTGAGAGTGCAATGAACTGTAGTTCCAGGTCCTGATGCAAAAGTATAAATTTAATTTCAAAGTGCCTTTTAAGAAAAGACATTAGATCTCCAAACTTTCAACGTTTAATAGAACTGTAGTTACTTCCTTTGCCTAACTAAAATGTCGACTTGGCTGTCTGGAGCTCATGTGTTAATTAGGAAAGGGAGGTAGTAAAATTTCAAATGTTCCAGCAGCTCTGTCAAACACTTCAGATCTTGAAACTACTGCTTAAAACACTGACAAGTGAGATGTTCATAATTTGTCATGTGAACAGATCAATTAGAAAGGCAAGGCTGCTGAACTACTAATTGTGTGTCTGGGTAACTAAAGTGATAAAATTCATTCCTTGACTCCAAGCTTCAACATAAACAATCATGGCCAGGGTGCCATTGCTGAAAAGTTACGACTTTGCATTTCAGTGTTGTGCTTAAGAATTTAAAAACTTTGTTTCCTTATCTGCTGTGTTAAAATGAAAATCCCTTCTCTATAAAAGCTGTATGTTTACAATTGCAAGATTTCTTGTTACCTGCACATAAAGATTGCCTGTTGAAGTTCAGGGTGAAATCATTGAATCTCAGCTTTTCTAAAAGAGAGGTTACTTTTAATGAAAACACTTAAATTTACTCTTTAAAATTTAACTTTGTAATGAATACATTGTCTGTACTTAGGCAGAAGAGAATACTTTTGGGAGAAACAGCCTGTTAAAATAACGATGCTTAATCATAGTGAAAATAGCAAACTGCCATTCAAGCAGTGGAAATGGTTCATAGCACATCATTATGAGACTGTTGTTGTTTACTAATGAGGGTGATGTGTTCTTTTACCTGCATAGCTTCATATTACTTAATGGGCTGCTTTTTCTTTTATGAGCATCTATTATATGAGAGAAATGAAAGTGTGAACTTGCCTGTATATTAGAATGACTAGCCATTGTGGCTACTGACTGATGGGACACTGGGAGGCTGGAAAAAAGATGGAGACAGGAAAAAAGCCTACTGTGGGCTGGATAAATGGCAGAGATACTCCTGTGAAAAAGCTGGTAGCTGATGTTTGATGAGAAGGAGTTTTAATATGTGCTGTCAGGAACACTGCAGGGAGTTCAGCCTGACGGCGCAGCTCCAGTCGTAGTAGTTTCAGTGCTCTGGGTAGAGGGTACGCTGGGATGTACTCAATAAAAGTAACTGCACTGGCTCATGATGGCTGTTACAGACTATTCCCTAAGCAAGCATCTTATTTCCTTATTTGAGAGACTGCTGATCATGGGACAAAATGAGTTTTAGCCCACAAGGTTGACACTTATAGCAGTCATAGTAAACATACAATGGTATGCTGGGAAAAATGAAATAATTGGGTTATCTTGTGTCACAAAATTTGTCAACATCCTTATCCCTCTAAAGGCTTTCAGTGTATTTGAATTTCATGGTATATATATTGAATTCTTGCTATTTTCTTATCATGATAATTACGTAAAATAAATTTTTCTACAAACTTAGATATCTGTGTGATCTTTTTTGGACATAAAAGTGGAATGTTTTTGTTGAATAGCCCAGTATTATATTGTTTCCTCCAGATAAATGTGGAGGCACAAAGAAGTTTCATACTGAACTCAACTGAAAATTAATTGGGTTGTAAACAAAGTGAACCCATAGATACCTTTAGCAGATTGTTCCTTTTTTGCCCTTTGGAGAGGACACCCTGATGCTTAAAGCAGTGAGTTGGGAAAGGGTTTTGAAATCTCCAAAGCTGCACTAGTGACAGGATTTAACGTACAGTAGGAATGTATCTTTCCCCCCCCCCCCCCCCCCCCCCCCCCTTGTCACCATCATAAACATTTTCAATTTTTCAGTGCTTTGGCTACCCAAAAGAAATAATAAGTTCTGCTGTGAAGTGTTGAGGCACCTGGGAATCACTTTAAGGTACTGACTGCCTGCACTTTCCTGCACATTGGATAAGGCAACCTCTGTACCTAGTCAAGCCAGAGAAAAGCCAAAAGTTGTCCTGAGTCACTTTGGGAATGTGGGAAGAAATTCAGCAGCTGTCGTCCTTTGGCCTCTTACACTTTGGTGTAGAAGAAATTGGAAAACCCACACTGAAGCAGGTCAGGGCAAGACAAGAGGTCAAAACACCCTATGAGGGGCTTGAGTTGTGGTTTCTGAATTCTTTTATGGGCCCTCCCAGAGGTTAGGGGAGGGTAAATAACAGTCTCTTTGAAAGAGAAATCTTGTGACATCAATTTAGGAAAGTCACCCACCACTTAGGGCATCCCTGCGGCAGCATTTTATTAACTTGAATGAAAAGTTTTTGTTTGATCCATGGCTTTCTACTTCAGTTTTTTTTTCAGTTAAGTCACTGCCTGTAAATATCATCAAACAAAAAGTTGAGATACGTTTATTTTGGACATGGGTGGTGAATGTCAGTCAGACTTGTTTGATAGCAGCTGTTGAATACAGTGCTGAATATTATGAATTTCTATTAAACCTGTATAAATCTGTTCTGACTCTGCTAACAGTCACTGGATGAACAAAAGTATTAGTTTCAAACTACACAAACATTCTGAGAAAATGGCTTTCTCTCTGGATTCTGCTTAAAAACAATGGCTTTGTCCAGCTCACTAGTGTTAATCAACTTTTAGTGTGTTTGTGCATCTTAAAACATCTGACATGGGGCACATCAGCAACAGAAGCAATCTTTCCTGCTCAGTGCTTGGAAGAGCCTTTGTGCAAATGTACAGGCTGCTTGCAGGAGCAAATACTGTGCGGTGGGGTCAGGCTTCCATATACAGAGAATAACAAGGTGGCTCTCTTAAGTGTTTGAGTATCTGCAAAACTTTCTACAGCAAAGTTTTACTCAACAAAGCAAAGAATAAACTTTTTAAAATTCCTGTTAATGCTTTAAAATTACTTTACAGCTGTAATATGTTGTGAACAGATGTAAAGACCCAAATTGCCACTCTGTTCAAGCAGGCAGAGTGTAAATCAATGGACTTGTTATTGACAGTGACTAATCTATTTCCTTGCAGGTAAGGTGCTATAATTTTAGTTGTCTGGAAGAGTATTATAGTAGAATTCCTTGTGTCCTGTAACTGATATCTTTTTTTTTTTATGTACTACTGAGATGGATGTAGGACCACCAGATGCTTTGATAGCTGGAGGTGTTATTCCTGTAGAGGAAGACAGGGGCATTATCCAGTTCTCAGTCATACAGGTTTTCTATAATAGAAATGGAATTAAACTGTACAAATTGAAATACAAGATATGGGACTTGATAACAACAATTTTGTTGAAGGTTGAAGGTGACCAGTTTAAAACTGAGAATACTGTGTACTAAGAGATCCTGTGACAGGTTATCAGCTGCTATCTTGATTCCTCTGGAGGGGAAGGAAATGCAATCCTGTGCTGCCTGTGGGTAGAGAGATACTAAATGGTCCTGGAAAAGCTCATAATGAATAAGAAGTGAGTGTCCAGTACTGTACTTCAAAAGAAGATAAATTCTAATTGCAATTGAGGCAGAAAAGACTTATTAGGGCTATAAGGGGGAGTGGAGCCTGTCTTTTACAAGAAGAGAATAGATGTGACTGCTTTTTAATTACATAGATAAATTATGATTCTTGATGCCAAAAGTCTTATTTTCATTTGCGTTGCAGGAAACGTGCACAGTCTGCATAGCCATAAAGAAGTAATGGGCTTGGGAATTACTAGAGACACATGTGGATTTCTGAGTACAGACCTTTGCTGCTTTCTTGGTGAAACAAAAAACCATAGTTTATAGTTCTCCTGAAAATAAACTTCTAATGATGTTTAGTGGACAAAAACTCATCAGCAAAAGACTTAATTGTTTTGAAATATTCAGGTAGTGAGAAGTTGTATTTTTCTAGGAAATGCAACCAACCAAACTTACTAATGTGAAGTGGTAGACCTGTGGAGAAAGGGAATTGCTGATGGATGCCTGAGCAGAGTTAGTGGTTAGTATGATGCCACATCATTGATTTTTGCCAAGGTGACAAGTAGAGCTGTTGCTTAGACAAGTGGTCTTGTCTGTTTATCAAAACTACATATCTTTTAAAGACTATCATCTTAGTTCAATTTTTTTTCAATTAAAAAACTAAACAAGACTTCTAGCTTGGTGTCATTCTGGCTGACACTTGATGTAGTTAGTACTGATAAAGCTCTGATAAAGTGCTGATGTGTGTCCTCTCACTTGTACTGTGAGGATGTTTGGGGGGACGACAGTTTCCGTTAGGAGACACGTGGGAAGCTACAGAACAAGATCTTGTGGCTTGTATGGTGTCAGAGTTCTCAACCCTAGTCCTCACAAGTGATGCTCTGCCTTGAACAAAGCCAGGAAAGTTTCTCAGAGTCACTCTGGGCTAAAGTTTGTGACCAGCTGTCAACTGTCATGCTCACAGACATGGTTAAAATGCTGCAAATCTTGGAAAGGACGTTTACCATCAGCTCACTGCCTCTGTTGTTTTGTTATATTTTATAGTAGAGTCATAGAATCATTTAGGTTGGAAAAGACCTTTAAGATCATAGAGAGTGGTAAGGTCTCCCCTCAGCCTCCTTTTCTCCAGGCTAAACAACCCCAGTTCATTTGGCTGCTCCTCTCAGGGTTGTGTTCTAGACCCTTCACCTAATGGGTCGAGATAAGTCTCATGGGTTAAGATAAAGACAGAGAGAGAGAGCTTGGTTTTTTATATATTTACATTCCTACATACATATTTAGAGTTTTACATACAATTACATATGGTACACTGCACATTTTGTATCAGCTGTTAAGCAGTTCTAGTGTTTACAGATATTAAAATGGATTGACTCTAGTAATGTCTAGACAAATACATGTTTCAGCACAGGGAATGGATAACTTAGGTATTTGGACCTCAGCTGCCTGATACACAACAAAGTGACTTACTCTGCCCTAAAGCCTTTTTGAACTTTCCACCTGTATTTTTGTATGTAAAAGAAAGTGCCTGTTTCCAGTTCTAAGCATTTTAATTTAGAAAACCATTCCTCTAGCAATACAGCTGCTGACATCTCATTTCTGAATTTCTTCTGGACTTTTTCTTCCATATGCAGGTAACTATTAATCTTTCTGTCAGAGTCACTGCATGCTTTGTGCACTCTACTTTCTTTGCATCCTTGAAAAACGAGACTGTGCATTTGCCGTGTTCTGTTCTCTGGTGCTGGGGCTCCCTTTTTCCTATGGGAGTTGCTCTGTGACTTAAACTTTGAAAACACATTGACTCTGTGTCCTTACAAAAAAAAGCACACTATCCAGGCAGGGCCAGGGGAAGAAACATGCCAAGTCTGGCAGAGATCAGCTTGAATCCTGGACCCTCAGAGTGACCTGGGCTTCTGCTATCGTCCATTTTCCCTATCTCTGAAGAGAAGCATCTTGCTTAGCTCCCAGGTGGTGCCATAGGAGCCCAAGTAGCCTGCAAGAGAGCTGTGGGGGAGACGGAGGTGGTGATGCAGTTAAAACATTGTCTTAAAACATCCCAATACTGGAACAGCTCTGTGCTGGGTTGACCCTGGCTGGGTGCCAGGTGCTCACCAAAGCCACTCTATCACTCTCCTCAGCCAGGCTAGGGAGAGAAAATATAATGCAAGGCTTGTGGGTCAAGATAAGGACACAGAGGGTGTCTCTAGTAACTCACTAGTTACCCTCACGGACTGGACATGAGGAAAGATTAGTTTGATTTATTACCAATCAAATCAGAGTAGGATAACGAGAAATAAAAACATATCTTATAGACCCTTTCCCCCCAGCCCCTTCCCTTCTTCCCAGGCTCAGCTTCACTCCCAGGCTCTCTCCCCACTCCCACCAGCAGTGCAGGGGACAGGGAATGGGGCTGCAGTCAGTCCATCACATGCTGCATCAGCTGCTCCTCCTTCCTCGGGGGAGGGCTCTTCACAGTCCTGCTGTGCTCCAGCATGGGGTCCCTCCCACGGGAGACAGTCCTCCATGAACTGCTCCAACATCAGTCCTTCCCACGGGCTGCAGTTTTTCACACACTGCTCCAGTGAGGGTCCCTTCCGCAGGGTGCAGTCTTTCAAGAACAGCTGGCTCCAGCGTGAGTCCCCCATGGGGTCACAAGCCCAGCCAGCAAATCTGCCCCGGCCCAACCTCTTCTCTCCAATGGGGCCACAGGCCCTGCCAGGAGCCCAGCATGGGCTGCCAGTAGGTCACAGCCTCTATCAGGCATCCCCCTGCGTCAGTGTGAGGCCCTTGCTGGGCTGCAGGTGGATATCTGCTCCACCATGGACCTCCATGAGCTGGGGGGCACAGGCAGGGCCTGCCCCACAGGCTGGGGGCCACGTCTGCTCAGCGCCTGGCACTGCTCCGGCCTCTTGTGGCCCTGTTGGGGGCTTGTGGGGCTGCTGCTCTCCCCCCGCCTCTCTCCTCTCTCCAACTGCAGTTGCGCAGCTTTCTTTTCCTTCTTCTTAAAAACGTTATCCCAGAGGTGCTACCACTGTCACTGATGGGCTTAGCCTTGGCCAGCGGCAGGTCCTTCTTGGAGCTGGCTGGGGTTGGCTCTATCTGACATGGGGGAAGCTGCTAGCAACTTCTCACAAGAAGCCACTCCTGTAGGCCCCTCACTACCAGAACCTTGCCATGCAAACCCAATATGAGTACCAATTTTGACATGGTGGTTAATGAGCTTCTGCATAGAGCCTGTTTCTGTAGAGACAAGGGCTTGGGGTAATTCTAATTTTCTTCGCTAATCTTCTCCCTTGTGTGCTATTAGTTTTAAGGAGCTCAGTGATGGGCTCAGTAGCAGCAGCACCATTTTTTCTCAGGGAAGACTGCACTTAAGTTCCAGAAGATTGTTGTGGTCTTTTCTTATTAATAAAATGTACAATGTTAAAGGGGGATGGAATAATGTCAAAATAGTCTTTCTTTAAGCACAGTGCATGTGTTGGGTTTTTTTATTATTATCAAAGAGAAGAGTTTTTAAAAGTCTGTTACCATGGCAGCAGAACAGGCTGGCATCTCTGTAGTCAAAACCCCAAGTCTTGTTTGACTATGATTAAAGTAATGGTGGTATTTTAGTTTGCTAGTCATCAGAAGAAGGATCTGTTTGCACAGCAAATAGTACTGGGGACCAGATCTCTTTTGAAGCTGGGGTGGTCTAGTTAGCACGCTGCAGTTGGTCCAGCTCCCTGCCTGGCTCTTCAAGGGAGGGCAGAGGACAGAGTAGGACTAAGTGTTTTAATGGCAAACTTAAGCTGAACAAGATACTCTTCAGCATCACGCTATAATTCTGAAGCTCTGAAGCTGCTGTCATATGTTGCTTTTCGCACTGTTTGTGTAAAAGACAGTTTTCTTGGGACTCTGGTAGCTTACACCTGATCAGATTTTAAGATCTGAAGTGTGGAGTCATGACAGAGATACCAGCTGTAGTCATTTATTAAAGTTCTTGGAAGGACGTTGCAGGTGTTGCTTTGAGGAGAGAGAAAAAAAGTTTTCAAATTAGTTCTCTAATACTCATCCAGGTACAGGATTACAGCATCGCTTCATGCACTCATCATACACAAAATACAGGGCCATGAAAATTACATTTATGACTTGGTCCGGTCTTCTCTAACCAGTGAAAAACTAAATGGAAACTACCAGCTCATGGAGTAAGGGTGGTGGTGGAAGGAGAAGAAAGACCATGATGGATAGAAACTTCTGTCATAAGGACCTTAACATGGGCAGGAGCAGGGGACCAGGTCTGGTCACTTGACAGATCCTGTGAACTGTTACTGGGTGAGCTGTGCGGCCTGATGGTAAAAATCATCCTCCGGGTGAGAAACATCTGCACTCACTTGTTGCTGTGCAGAGCTGGTGTGCCCTTTTCCTGTGTCACACACCAGCTGAGATGAAACCTATTTCCATGTCTTCACTGATGTGCTGCTCTGGCACAGGCAGCTCTTCAGTAGAGGAAGGCTGCTAAATCCTGCCTCCATAAACTGCTCCATCAAATACTGATTCATCAGATGTCCACGTGTAGCCTTTCTCACAGATCTGGTCTTGAAGACGGTTTGGGTACATATGCTGGTTAACCAAAACACGAGGTAGTCAGGAACAGATGCACACTTTGTAAATAGTGCAGTGCTGAGATCAGAAGTAATGGTGTTCACAAGAAGGAAAGTTTTTTTAGACAAAACAACCACTTGTGTGCTGGTGTTTCCTGCTTTAGCTTCCTCATTGGCCTTGAACATGTCTCAGAAGGTCGTTTTACTGATCTAAATCATGGACTCCTCTTTGCAGTCAATTTTCTTCTTCCTTGGCTGGTTAAACAACACTGTATGCTCTGAAGAATAGTTGGGGTTTTTACCAGTACTTTAGGCAGTGGAATAGCTTAACTCAATAGCCTTTGTTTTTCAAAAGATTGTGCTGGTGCCTGGGTCTTTGTTCTCTTCTTAAGGTAGCAGTGATGATGTGGGCCTTGCAGAAAGTTTGAAGAAAAAATATCTCCTTAGACTTTAGTTGGCCCCTTCATCCCAGTCTGCTCCTATTTAATGAGGGTTTGCCTGTCTGTAATAGTATCCTGTTATCCTTGTAGTACCCTGTGCTTCGGGATTTCTGCAGGTAGCTGAAGGGAAAACAGATGAATTAACGTTCTGAAATGCAAACTGAGGAGGAGAAACAACCTCTTTCATTGGAAGGGAGTCATAAACCAGTGCATCTATGCAGATACCTCCCTGCATGCATACTAAAAAACAGCAGACAATAAATCAGTTTCAGACTAACCTGAACTACGGACATCTCTAGACCTTGCCCAGTGTGTTTGTGCATACATATCTATCTATCTATCTATCTATATATCTATCTCACCTGAAAAATCTATAAACATTTATAGTGGGTATATCTGTATTACTGTAGGCCTATGATTTTTATTTTTTTTTAAATGTGGAACATACAATGATTGCTTTCTTAGCTTTGTGCAAACTCTTGTTTATACCCTTTAGTGTGAAGCTTGACTTATGTGCCTTTTAATATGTTGCCTAGATTGATTTTCAAGGGGCTTAAAAGACACAGTTCTCACTGAGAAGTTGCTTTCTTAAGAACGTGCCTGATGTTGGCTTTGATCCTGTTTGTTACAGTAATCCTATTGTAGAGATAATCATAGAGGAGAAAAATTGGTACCCTTTTCATTTAAGATCATCTAGGCTAGTCTTAGTTAATTAGTAACTGGAAAGAAGCTCTCGCAGTTTATTGTAAGACGAAGGTTTGAAAACCACAGGCTGAAGTGTTAGAAAAACATAAAGATGTAACACTTCCTAATCCAAGGAAAATATTTTACCTGCATTTAGTTATTTCCTTGGAGTTATTGGAAAGTCCAGCCCATCTGAAAACGATAATATTGACTGTTTTGGCACCAGGCTTGTCTCAGGTATGTCTGCAGGTGAACAGGCTTGATTTTTGCTTCATATGAGACTGAGTGTTAGGCATGGGAAGTGAATGTCACACTGAACGGTTAAACAGCTCAAGGAAGCTTTAGTGCTTCAGCTTGTTTTGATCTTTGTTTACACAATTATATTTTTTCTTTTTTTTTTTCTTTTCTCCACTGCTATAAATCAGCAGCTTTCTTCCTGCACCGATCAACCTGCTGTGGAATCTCGCATGCAGTGCCCTCCTTTCCAGTAAAGAGTCTAGACAGCAAATTCCCTGGTAGCATATGCCATTTCGGATCGTTATGCCTTTTTGCTTTTTTGTGAAGGCTTTTTAGAAACTGCATTACCTCACCCGTCGGCCTGGAGATTGAGCAGCCAGCGCCGCTGATAGGGCTGTGGCACCCAGCGCTGAGCCAATGGAGAACTTCAGCTTCAAACTCTTAATGAGCAAAAGAGCAGCATCTCATTTAGGGCTAGATAGTTAATGTGGGGTGGTTTTTTTTAAGTGTTACTTCTGAAAGACAAGCCACTTAACAATTATGTGCCATATTGCTGACCAGTGAAGCTGAACAAATAGCTATTTACATTGACAGATCAGAGGAATGTGTAAGTGCATCGTGGTAACCTACATTTTCTGTGCCAAGAGATTTGCAGCTGACTGCCTGGGTGACTCACTCCTTGGATTAGGAGATGAGGTAATGCTTTTGAGATACAGGGTGATGTCATTCCTTTACCTGAGCTGCATGCCGATGCTAGTTGCTAGTACTTTCAAGGAAAGTCCCTTTGCTGCTTCTGATGTACCAGAGAATGAGCTGCATAACTTGGGAGCTGTTATTATTAATGTCCTTCTAAAACCTCTGGCTAAACTGCTCTTTTAGAAGATGTCAACACAAGTGGCCACAAATGCCTTTTGTTGTGTGTGTATGTGGGCACCTGCAAGTAGGCACATTTACATACCTGCTCCATTCTTCAAATAAAGCTGCTATAGTAAAAGACCACCTTTGTGGTAATCAGGTGCAGTCCCTTTTCAGCACCATGTCATGTAATCCCATTTATAGACAGATTCATCTTAAAAGAAGGGGATTTCCCCCACCCCATTCTGTTTCTGTTGTGAAATACTACCTTTGTGGTGATGGTTAGTGACCGAAATGTCTAGCTTGCACTTACTCACAGCCAATTTAACCCCATCTGCTTGTATTCTGGCATTGTCCTTCAGTGCAGTAGCTCTTCCTGTTGCCTCTGCTCTCTTTCCTGGTGTGTTCACCGACAGCAGTTGTGTCTTTTCTCAGCCTTTCTTTCCCAATGTCACGCAGGACTTGCTGCTCCCGTAGGTGCCCTCAAGGTTGGGAGCATGGGCAGGTGATCAGCAGAGCTGACCGAAACGGTCTTGTCTCTTCTTCACAGCTTATGGGGACCAAGGTTTTAACAGATGAGCAGGCAGTGCCCCACTGTCAGAGATTTTTTGAAGGCGTGCAAGCCATGACCTGATTTGACCTGTATCTTGGAAGTATACAAATGTGTGTTGCTGAGTGAGCTTCATGAAACATGTTAAGCATTTGGGTGTGTGGCTCGAAGAAGTGGCCAATGTTTTTCCTGTCGTTTGCTAGTAGAAAATTTCCTACTAGGGCCCTGGCGCAAGAGCTTCAAGGACAGGGGAAACACTTCAGGTGACAAGTGTCACACTGTCCCCAGAGCTCTCAGAGTTACCTACTGAGAGTCTGCCTTGCTCAACAGTGATTTATGGACAGTTTGGACCACTGCCTTCTCTCTTCACAAACTGGTGGGATGGTCTGAAGCTGCATTACAACGCCATTGCAGCTGTGGCTTCCAGCAAGCATATCTGAAAGTCTGAACTTGCAAGTGGCTGTCTAGCTGCCACTGCCACACATCTAGTTTGACCATGCGATATGGATTTAGCTAACTGATGGCCAGAAGAATTTCTTCATGATTTGACTTGGAAGTTAGTTGATGGCTGGGTTTGCTGGGCTTGGGCTCTGTGTGCTGAGGCAGTGGTAGAGGGAATGGTTTGGCTTTTGTGTATTTGGAAAGGTGCTTATAGAAAGAACCTTTACTTTTCATTCTTATTTACACATGGAATATCTCATATTGCCAGAGATGAGGCATCCAAACTACTTGCAAGTATTTGGACCATGTGCAGGGAGAAACCTAATAGAGGATTTATTAATGCAAGTAACGGGCTAAAAGTTGTCAACAAAATTATTACGTGTTTCTGAAAGAATATATTATAAAACATTTTATGGTATTACTCTTCTGTGTTGAATGTTTTAACAAGATACTCCAACATGGTTACAGCTGCAACTTTGGCACTGGCATCTTTTGTTTTTAGAAAGGTATTTTCCAAAATCTGCATTCCTTTGTTTCTCAAGATTGCAAGGCTACTCTTGAATAAGAATGTTTATATAAACCTTACTTGTTTGCTTGATTTTTACACTGATAAGTGATTTCTACCAATGACCCTTCCCTGCACAGATTTTTGCTTTTATGTTGATTTATTTCTGTAAGGGGATGGATAGAGCTGTCTGGTTAAACCACAAGAGCCGTGTGTGTATATTTTTCCTCCTCAATGGTAGGCCATAAGGCAACATTTCTTGTGCATCACAGATCTCATGCAATGTCTCTTCCAGAATGTTTGGCCTTTTTTGCCATAAGGTAAATACCTGGAGGGAAAGAGCATACCTCATTTTGCTTTGTAAAGGGCTTTGCCACTTCTATCAGGGGGTTATTTTTTATCATTTCTTCAATTACACGTTATCTTCCTGAGAGTTACTATTTTAATTGTCAGTCATCATAAGGCTTTTCAAAGCCAGAAAGCATCAGTGTTGGATCTTTTAGTGATCTTAAATACCATGACCAGCATTGTCAGGTAACTCACCTAAATTTCCTCTTTGAATGAGGTGTGTCAAACAGTGTTAAGAAGAGGTATTAGTCATGACATACATGCATTTACAAGATCAGTCTTTCCCTTCATGTTTAGGTGAATCCTAACTTTGCTTAATGCTGTTTGCTCATCTGTGACCCAGTTAGAGGAATAAAAAGTTTCATGTTAGAGAGAATTTTAATCATGCAGAAGATGTGGTTTCATATCCTCACTTTGGTTCCAGAAATAATAACCAGAAACATTCTGGATCTTTTGTATGGCTTCATAGTACACATCTGTGCCTTGGAGTCTGAACCCGAGTATTTTAAGTGACTAATAAACATGTACCAGAAGTATTCTTTAAATCTTAATGTGTAAAGTATCTGAATTTAGTGTAATTATGTTGTAAGGTACTGCCCAAGTGGACAGAGGTTCTGAAAAAACATTAAAATCTCCATGTTAATCTATATCCTCAAAAGCTAAGATTATGTGGATTACAGTTTCTCGCTGCTCTTGATGGGCACAGCCACTGTGGCTCCACAGTGTTAGTTATGGTCTATCATGCTGATAATGAGTTTCTTAATAAGTCCCTTAGTACTCATTGACAATGACTCATACTTCCGAACTAGGATCTCCTTGAAAATCTGAGTGTAATGGATGAAACCCCATACCCTGGTGAAGAATTTTTTTATTATTTTTTTTAACTACTCTATGTGTTTAAGAAAAAGCCAGGCAAGTTTTAAAGCAATGATATATTTAAACATAAGAAATTCTGGGAACAAGAAGTTAGATTTAACTAACTGGAAAGGCAAAGGTGAAATGTGGACTCTGATCTCAGTAACTGCTCTTTCTGCTATACCAGAGGATAGATATTTTGGAGTAGTCATTAACTGTAAAAGACTCACATATAGCCTTAGATTTTCTTTTAAAATTAAATTCAGTATTCTGATATACAGGGAATGGTTGATTTTGTGTTTAGCAATAAACCAGCTCTGGAGAAAAACCCAGTGAAGTAGGCCTTTACCTAAAATGCCACTGTCTTAAAACTATGCCAAATAATCTGCAAAATTTGCACTTTAGCCAGTGACTGTCTCTTCAAGAATACTTCCTCCCGGATCATATTTTCTATAGTTTGGGTGAATACTAATCTACCAATTGACTGAGCCTTAAAATGCTTTGTTTAAAAGTGGAAGAAGTGTCACACACTGAACTGTTTTTAAACTAAAAATAGTGAAATACAGGTTTTATTTGAATACCTGAAAGTTTTCTGTCTTGAGTATAACTTTGAAAAATAAGACTCCAGGGTATGAAACTATAAAGTAGGACACTGGAACATAATGCTGGGTACTTGTTTATACAGTGTTTCTGTTTCCATTTGTGATCTGTGTGTTTTGATAAAATTGTGGTTAAATGGTAGCTAACCTTCAATTAAATTATTTTAGGTATTTGGAAATAAGATGATAATCCCTTCCTTGGATGGGGACCTTTTCCAGTGGGATCGGGATCGAGAGAGCATGGAAGCAGTTCCTTTCACAGTTGAATCTCTTCTTGAGTCATCCTACAAATTTGGTGAAGATGTCGTCTTAGTTGGGGGGAAGTCTTTGACGACCTATGGGCTGAGCTCATACTCAGGGAAGGTAAGAGCCTGAAAAATTGCCTTGTGTGTGTTTCAAGCACTGTCTTGCAAACAGATTGCTCGTCGGATTTAAACTGCAGTACAGCTCAGATATATAACTGCATGCACAACAGAGCGGAATCTGAGCTTCTTGGCACCTAATGCGGCAGGCTGGAGTAAGGCTAACAGCTGGTGCAGTTAGATGGTATGGCTGAGCCCCTCACTGCAATCTTCTGCGTGTGAGCTCACATTGTATCCCCTCTGCTGGCATTGACACTTGTCTCACCCTTTGCTAAGCTGATTCAATTTGCTAACCCAACAGCAAACTGTTCAATTTTTATTGGATTAGTTTTGTGCTAGGTTAGCTGTAGCCAGCTCAGCTGGGGGCTGGGGAGTGCCAGAGCCAGCTCTAGGGAAGGGACAGGGGTTTTGCAGCCAGAGGTGAGTGAGGAGGGAATAAGAGGGATGACCTCTCTCTACCAAGCTGGGAGAGGAGTTCAGCTTTATCATATGGCTCTGCTTGAAACAGACTTTGCTGTTCAGCTTACTGCATCTCAAAGAAGGCTTTAGGTTACACAGTCTTTTCACAATTAATTTCAGATTTTTCACAACTAATGCGGGATATCTGGTTGAAAACAAGAAAAATGTTCAACATATGCGAAAGTTTAAGACTTGTAGTTGTCAGTGAGTTTACTATTTCTTAGAAGTTCTCCTTACGTGTTGAAGTCATATGCTTTGTGTATGGAAGAACAGACATTTGCTAAGTCAGAAGCATTTGAAACAAGTTAAAAAACAGATTCCATTTAAAAATGTTATACTTCCAGTTTGCTTTCCAGAAAATTAGTTGGTTTTTTTCATTTTGACCATATAATTTAATGTAGAATATTTCTGTGGTATGGTGTAGAGTGATCACTAGTAAAAAAAAAGGATAGACCCAAAACAAGAGTTCATGAAATCATTTTGATTTCCTCACTGATAGCAGAGGGCACTGGTGTGCCAACAGACTGCTCCTCCCCCAGCGTTCAGGAAGAGGAAATTTGTGTTTCTGCTTTGATTCTTGGCTTTGCTCACAGTAGCAAGGGTACCTCATACAGGAAATAGTGCCCTCCTCTTCCTTGTTAAGAGTTTGGGCAATCTGTTGTCTTTGGCAGTCTGATGTTGATTCAGACATCCTGAAAGTGTGTTCAACTTGCTTTTCAAAATACTGTTGCCCATGTAATCCAAATTCAGTTTGAGATTGGGACTGTTGCAAAGTTTGTGTGACTGTGAAAGTTAAATGATGTCTTCTTTCCCCTTTAATAGCTGGTAAGGCAAAGGGGAAAGACGGCAATATTTTATATAAATCAATAGTACTTCATTTGAAGCTAATAGTTATGCTAAGACAAATATAGCATGAAAGCAGAATTATGCTGTGGGTCTTGTAGGAATGTTCTGTCAGCATCCATAGAAATAGTGGGAAAAGAGAGACTTAAGATTTCTTTCTGTTAGAAGTATGTGCAGAATGTCAAAAGGTGGTCAAAATAGCCCAAACTGTAGGCTTAGTAGAATCTTTTGAAAATTCTAGTTCTGAGATGCCTTTATCTCTTAAAGCAGACTTTTCAATTTCCCACAAGTCAAGCGTCTAAAATCACTGAGCCTGAAATTGCCTGTGAGCCAAAAATCTGTTGTAAGGATTGTTAACTTTGAATATTGCTGTTGATTACATTTATTTGTCTTGAAGTTCTTCAGAACTTCAAAGCATGTACGAGTCTTTTGCCTTGTCCTTTAGGTGAAGTACATCTGCTCAGCTATGGGCTGTCGCCGGTGGGATGATGATGAAACAGAACAGGAAGAGACTCTCCTACTACACCGAACCCAGAAAACGGTCCGTGCTGTTGGACCACGCAGTGGCAATGAAAAGTAAGTGTAAGAATTGTTCAGAAACAATCCGATAGAGGTAAGTTCTTAATACATAATGTTTTAAGGGTTTGACCTTTCAATTCTCATTAGACTAGGAATTGCACAAGGGAGTTTAGATTAACAATCTGACCAAAGGAATGCACCAGATTTAGCTAGGATCTAACCCCTTTGCTCTTTAGTGCTTTTGAAAAATGTCTTTAACTTCAGTTTTATAGCTGATTAGACAGAAAAGATATGTGCACATATTTATTCCCTCAAAATCAAATGAAAGTTACTTTCCTTCTCCTTACAGACCTCGAAAGAATTTGTCACTACTGTACTACACAAGGCAAATGTCAGTAATGTTTGTTCTACCTGTTGATTCTTGTACAAAAGGACAGTTTAAAAGTCTTCTTACAACCTACTGATTCACTTTTAAGTTCTTTACCTACTCGTGGTAACTGTCACTGGGGTTTTTTTTTATACTTGATGTCTTCAGCTTTCATTATAAGTTGATATTTTAAAATGTCTTCTGTCTTTTTTTAAGAGTCCCATTCTTAAATCTACTTTGTTCATTTCAAATGGAAGTGGTCTGTTTTACAAGCTGTAGAAACTAGTTCAGTCTGTGACTATCTTTCCTATTGCTGTCACGTTGATTTTTTTAATACATCAAGATTTCTATAAAAATACAGACAACGTATTCTACTACAAAAAAAAGCCACCAAAACCCCACTTCATAAAATACAGGTTTAAAAGGCTGATTGCCATACATAGATACAGTAACTGCCCAACAATTTAGTGAACTAGTCATTCCCTGTTCCCCTGCTCCCTCTCCTGTTTGCAGCAGGATTTGACAGGTTGTGTATCTATAGTGTGTCAGATAACGTAATTAGAATTCCAATAGATTAGCAGATGTCTATGAAGGGAAATGTCGGGTTCCGTGGTTCTTGGAGACTGATATTGGCAGGGAGAGGTACGTCATAACAACATGCTTTTTCCTTCACACACATCTTTCAAAAACATAGTATGACGTCTTGTACACCGTAATCTTCCTGTCTTTGTAGTCAGAAACAGAGGTACTTTCCTGGTGACACATTATGGCTGCTATGGAATTTACAGGATAGACATGGGGTTTTAATCGAGAGAAAGAAAAACATATACTAAATTAACTGAATATATAAAATGTGCCAAACTTTTACCATGCAGTTTGGGCTTCTGGTGGTTGCTAGACTAGTCCTAAGAAACTTTTGAGTACCCAAACGTACTGTTCAAGAAATATTTTTTCCCCCTTCTTGCTGCTCAAGACACAAACTTGCCATCCTTTCACATCTGTATCTTCTCTACAGCATCCAGCTGTATCATGGAAAAAATAAAAGAATTATTCTTTCTCTTTTTGAAAATAATTTTCTATTTCTGCCCTAATTTGTTGGTTTACAAAAATTAAATATCTTTTGGCTGTGCAAGGCAACTCTGTGTTCTTTATGCTGTTGTCTTTTTTCAGTGTTAACCAATGGGACACAAGCAGTCCTTGTTTCATGAAGTACCTGCCAAAGAAATTCTGTGTTAGATTGTGTGTGGGAATTCTGTGTTAGGTCGTGTGTGGGGTTAAAATAAATAAAAAAGGCATTGTCCCTCCCTCAGCTTGAAAAACTTTACGTTTCAAATTATATCTGCTTTATTAACGAAGAACAGTATGTCTTGTGTAGAATGCTGCTTCCTAAATGCTTTATATTTGTTACTTATCAGCTACATAAAGTTTTCCTACTAAACAGACCCAGCTGTACTACTTGGTGATTTTAATTGCTCTCTCCATGAACTAAACCTTTAATGCCATTGGCCCTACTTTACCAGCTGTTTTCTTAACTCTCCCATCATGTTGGACAAGATTTCTCAGCTTGTTTGGTTTGTATTCTGGATTAGCACTCCCCCTCCTGGTACAGTTGTGTTCTCCTGACAGTCTGAGAGTTTACTGTGAAAATACAGGCCAAGTACAGGTTTAAGATTCTTCTGGATGGAGGATTTGGGACTTCCTTCGAATATATTAATTGTTTCTACAAAGTTTTTCTCTTTTTCTTTTAGGTGGAATTTCAGCGTTGGTCACTTTGAGCTGCGCTATGTCCCAGATATTGAAACTAGGGCAGGTTATATTGAAAGCAATTTTAAATCAAGTATGAATAAAGAAGAAACAAAAATAATTTCGGATGTGGATGAGCAGGAGGCTATGATGAAAGATACAGTGATAAAGGTCTCAGTAGCTGACTGGAAGGTGATGGCTTTTAACAGACGAGGAGGACATCTGGAATGGGAATACCAGGTAGGCCAAAAGAAAGAATATTAAATGTTACAAAAGTATAAGTTTTGCAGCATCATAGATGACGTCTTTCATCTTGGGTTTCAAGTGCTGTCTTTGTAAAGAAGCACACATCTGCTTATAATTTTTTAACTGAAGGTCTTACTTTGAACTGCTACATCTGTTACAAAAACTAAATCAAGGAGTTTAAGTGCATTGTTTAGCATTACTCTTATGCAATGTTTAGTTAATGCAACATTAATTTTCCAGTTACCTCTCTCTTCTTCAGTTTTGCACTCCAATTGCTTCTGCATGGCTGGTTAAGGATGGCAAAGTAGTTCCAATCAGTCTGTTTGATGACACAAGTTATACTGCGAACAATGAAGTATTGGAAGATGAAGAAGATCTTGTGGAAGCCGCCAGAGGGGCCACAGAATCCAGCGTCTATTTAGGTGAGACACTGATGGCAGCATTTTTTATAGTAAACATTGCTCTTTTCTCTGTTGAGGTTGTAATAAAGCAGAGCTTTCTGTACTGGTAGATTACAGTTAAGAGGAGCTGTAACATGTCCAATCTTGATATTCTGCATAATGAAGACTGTTAAATTTAGCCTACATTGCTTTATAAAGCCCCACAACCGAGGCTTCACTAACGTATATATCCCAGAAAAGCACCTTGACTTGATTTAAAAACTTTCAAAAGGTAGAGATCAGTTCTTACCTTGTCCTAACCTGCTCTGGTCATCTCTGCTGTTGTCAATCAAAGTCAGAGTTCTGTGTACCCCTCTTAGAAATTCTGACAATTACAGAAGGTAATTGTCATACCTTTGGCTATGGCAGAATTAATATCTATGACTGTTTAGCTTAAACAGTGCTAGTTAGAAGCTTGACTTTATTTTTCTGTCCTTTTGCAAAACCAAAACATTTCAAAACCATAAACCTTTTCATCTTGATTCTGAAATGTTCACTGCTTTGTAGTTTCAGTACATTGGAGATAATTGAAAGTCTTGAAACCTTTAAAGATAGGTTTATAGTAAAAGGTAGTCTTATTGCTCAGTAAGCAATAAGCAGTGCCTCCCTCCAGCCTGCCAGTTTGTCACATTCATTTTTTATTCTACACTGATTACACTAACTTACCATGAAGAAATTTCAGTTAAGATTTTATGTGACTAAGTTTTCATCCAGCTGTCGGAATTAATTTGATGTGGTTTGTGACAATTTGAAGTAGAGTGGCCCCAGGTCCTTCTTCCTGTCAGCTGTCTGTCTGTCTGTGGGAGGTAAACGTGCTTTGGTTTTCTAAGAATTTGTTTGCTTTAGCCTTTTTCTGTAAGACTTTACACCTTGCAGCTTTCCTGTTAGTGGTTACACAGATAAAGAATAACACTAGGAAGAAGCCAGATTGTTCCAGCCATCCTGGTAATGGTTGTTGAGGAATATTCTGTACCAGTATTAATAACGGTAGGAAGTTTGAAAGAAGTCTTACCTATGCAAAGCCCAAGTGGCTTTATAGCTCTTAAAAATTCCTGGCATTTTATTGTAGCACCAGCCCTCCAACAATGGAAATGGGATGTCCTGATCTCTTGCTTTTCTAGAACAGAGGAAACTTATTACTTGAATTCATCCAGCCTAGCAATCAGAGTCAGTATTTCAGATTCTCAGAATAGAAAGAAATATTTTCCAAAATGTTTTTAACCACATATTTTAACTGGACAATTTTATACTTGGGGTGAAGAGAACTAAATCTTAAGACTAGTATGTTCTCTGGTTTATTACTTAGGTATGTACAGGGGCCAGTTGTATCTTCAGTCGTCAGTCAGAATTTCTGAGAAATTCCCAACCAACCCAAAGGCTCTGGAATCCAGGAATGATAATGCAATTATTCCTCTTCCCAAAATCAAATGGAAACCTTTAATCCGTAAGTAACAATTCAGTTTCATTTACCAGTCTTAGCTCTGAAAAGACAGGACATCTTTCTGATTTCCAGTACGTTTCAAACTAGTCTAATGTTTCCAGCTGCAAACCACTTCAGGAACTGTCTCTGTGCTTTATTAATAATATATTTTTTTTCTAATTAAATGTTTAATGTCTGCTTGATTTTACTATGGATTTGTTAGGGTCTTTTTAATAATGACATGTTGGGTCTTCCAAATCAAATTCTTCAACAAAAAGAGGAGAAAGGTTTTTGCAGTGATGTGAATTGACTCATCCAACACTATTACTTTTGCAAGGGGGAGAGGTGTTAAGTAACTGTTACCTTAAAACATCCTTCTTAATGTTTCCTGTCATGAATTTTGGTTCTTGTGGTCTGGTCCAAGAGACATTTTCTAAGATTATGCAATTGGAGTTCTCATTAAATTAATATAAGAACAGAATTTTTACAATTCCTCTCATAAAATTATGTCCCTTCTATGCTTAGATTCTCCTTCCAGGACTCCAGTGTTGGTGGGGTCTGATGAATTTGATAAGTGTCTCAGCAATGACAAGTATTCTCATGAAGAGTACAGTAATGGAGCGCTTTCAGTTCTGCAGTACCCATATGGTAGGTGGAGTTTCCAAATTTTGAGGTGTTCCAGATAGCCAGGTTTACCCATTCTGTTATCTGTGAAATTCAATAAGTGGCTATTTGTGTGATCTTAAATGTGTGTATTTTTTCTTTGTAACATTCAGTGAACTACCAAATTATTGCCCAAACTAGGATTTCCAAATTATGGTGTATGTACAATTAGTGCCACACAAAGCATTTCAGGGTGCCAGAATTGCTACTGCAGAAGTATTGAGTGTACTGTCATTGCCACTGGTAGTTGGTCTGAGTGGAAGAAGCTTGTGAATTATTTTTTTCAAAATTTGCTAACAGTGCTAGAGAGTCAGCAGGGTGGTATGAAGTTTTCCATAGGGAAGATATTCTGGTTTAAAGCTATCAGTGGTCAGGCCTTCTGAAGTGGAAAACTGTGATGGGAGACACAGTCACTGTGGAGTCCACAACCTTGATTAACTGAATTTGCTTATGTGCCATTTAAAATCGTAGGGCATGCAGACAAAAATACCCTGTGTCTGTTGAGGAAGCCTATTAATGAGAAGACAGAATTGTTTTGTTGTTACCTACAAGTAAATCTGTGCCCTCTTTGTGTCTTTTATACACAGATAATGGTTATTACTTACCCTACTACAAGAGAGAGAGAAATAAACGTAGCACCCAGATCACTGTTAGATTTTTTGATGATACAAATTACAAGAACATTCGCAAAAAAGATCCTGTGCTTCTGCTTCACTGGTGGAAAGAAATTGTTGGCACCATTATATTTTGCATTGTGGCCACAACTTTTATCGTACGCAAACTTTTCCATCCCCATCCTTACAGCAGAGTAAGTATTTTTTTCTGAATCCTAAATAGAGAAGATGTTATTCTAGCGTTTTCTTTTGGTTTTAAGTCTGCAATGAGTAGTATTAGTAAGTTACCAATGAGATAACAAAATCTAAAGCCTAAATTTATTGTTTAATCTATCTGTCAGCTGTCATGTGCAATTTGCTTAACTGCTTCAGCAAGCGGATTAGACTGCTTCAACAGTATCTGATGTCTTTGGAGATATTTACACTGAAATTATTTAATGCCACATCTAGGGGTACAAATTGGTCTCAAATACTTAAGGAGTTGAATTTTTTTGTTTGGTTGGTTTTTGTTCTTGTTTTGGCAACCCTTGTTAGCTGCGGAAGGAATCTGAAACACAGTGTCAGACTGATAGTAAATATGAGACCGCTTGTGGAGATGTTAAAGACAGCAGCTGGAGTGACGTCAAGAACTCTGGATACGTGTCAAGGTGAGCTCAGTTCAACACCACGTGTACAGGGTTTTTAGGTAGTGTGATAACTAGTACTATCTGGAAGAAAGAGCAGATGTTCAGTTGTTTTTACCTACCCTAGTCCTCTGACTTTGCAGGATAATTGGCAGCTGGCACAAAGAACCCGGTCACCACATTACCAACAGGAGATTGCAGTTAGGATTAGTCTGAGCAATTCCGGAGAGTCTACAGGATACCTGTGATCAGGAATGTTGCTTTCACATTTCCTACTGACATGTAAAATGGAAGATTGATTGTTGAAGGTCTTAATCACTGTTTTTATTCCCTCTGTTCCTGTGTTTACGGATTAAAGCAGAGAAACGCACTTGCAGATGGAAACAGATGATGTTTTATATACACTGCAGAATAAGCAGACTATATTTGGAATTAAACTTTGTTGCTGTTACAAAGAAGTTGGTGAAGGCAGAAGGGTATATAGGGGCATGCCACGATACTCTGGAGAAAATGTGACCATTTCCTGTACATTTGCAACCCACTGAAAGTAAGAACTGTATGTAAAATGAGGAAGAATAAGAAAGGAAGTGAAGTTTTAAGAACAGTGATGTTTCAGAAGGGATACTTAGAAGGACTAGTTACAAAAATAGTTATCTGGGGTGGGGTTAAAGGCAAATCATGATTTAGAAAATACTCGGCGGTCACCACCCAGTTTGAGTGTAGAAATTCAGGCTACATATTCACAGTCCATGATCCAGTAGGCATGCAACCTGATATTCTGAAAAATTCAGTTTGTCATGTGCATCTTCCTGTGTTGTGATACACACTGAATAAATGCATAATCAGCAACTGTCCATTGCGTAAATAGGTAACCATCTGATTGCCTGAGTGGGGAAGCAGGGATAAAAGATAAGAGATGCTTCAAGTCTTTCAGCATGATTTGCTTGTGCAGAAATATTTCACTCTTAGTCATAGATGACTTTTTCTATCTATACTAACACATTTTTCTCTTCTGTCCTCCCTCCATTTTTCTGTCTTTTCCTCACATCCTTCTCCTCCCAGGTATCTGACAGATTTTGAACCAATTCAGTGCCTGGGTCGTGGAGGTTTTGGAGTAGTTTTTGAAGCCAGAAATAAAGTAGACGACTGCAACTATGCTATCAAAAGGATCCGCTTACCTAACAGGTAATGAATGAGCTTGTTGAGATACAGAAGTAGTAACGCATGAATGAATGAATGGTAGGAGCCCATCCTACACTGAACCATCTGTTCCTGAACTGATTTCCCAGATATTTCATTAGGATGAATGATACAGTTTTTAATGGGGGGCCTGTCTTAGTTTTGGCATCGAGAATTGGGCATATGTGATCACAGCGGAAGGGTGATCTGCTTGGCTAAAATACTTGCGTGGCAGGACCCTTGTGAGGATGCTGCGGCTACATGGGAACTCCTTTGATTTCCTTGATGAATAGAACCTTTGATAACAGGACCGGTTATTTGTAGCACTGTTAATTTGCTTCTCTCCTTCCTCTCCTTACCTTTCCTACTCCACCTTCTCTTTCTTTTCTCTCTCCCTCACCAGCTTTTCTGACTCCATTTGTCCGTTTGTTTCATTTTCTGGTCCCACAACCCCTACCTTTTCTTTCAGTCATAGGTGGTCAAGCCATGCTGCTGAATTACCCTACACAGAGCTTGCAGCAGTTCCTTTTAGTGGGAGATGGGAGACACTGCTTCTGGAAATCTCAAGTTAGAACAGCAAAAGGCAGGCCAGTAGAGGGAGGGGGTAAAGCTATGAAATCTAGAATTACTATTTTTTTTAATGTGTTAAATAAGTGTGACTATTTAAGATTAAAGGTTTTGTTCAGAAATTTAAGGTAGCCTAAATTCTTCTTTTCCAAGCATATTCAAACCCATTAAATAAAACCATCTGACTTAATTTGATCCAATTACAGTCTTATGAAGAGAGATTATTTACTTCAATAAGATAAAAGATAGCAGGCTACCTGCTTTCCTGTCCAAGGAACGGAAATAGTCTTTATGCAGTCTCCTTATGTTATGCCAATTAAAAAAGAAATACTAAGCTATTACTGTCTGTCATCTTTTGTATCAGTGTCTTCTATATCCCTGTAGAATATTGCTGTTTAGTGGTCTTTTTTCTATCCTTCTGAACAGTTGAGAGCAAGATGAACCTTTTTTTTCTCAGTTTTGCTGCCTGTAATTATTGGAAAAGGGATGACTAAACATTTAGCTGTTATGAGCACATACTGCTCCTCTACACCTCTAACCTAAAGGAGTTACTCTGGGGACTTTTAAGACATATCTGTCTTTTGGTGTGAAGAGCAATACTACTGGCCTGATTTATACTGGGCTAGCTTTGATTAAATTCCTTTGCAGAAATTTCTGTACTATGCTGTCGCTTTATGTGACCATGTCTCTGTTCTTCTCCTCATCCCAAATCATAGAGAACTGGCTCGTGAAAAGGTGATGCGGGAAGTCAAGGCATTAGCTAAACTTGAACATCCAGGTATTGTTCGGTATTTCAACGCGTGGCTGGAGGCTCCACCTGAGAGATGGCAGGAAAAGATGGATGAACAGTGGTTAAAAGATGAAAGGTAACTCATGGGGTTTTTAACCGTTGAATTTGAGATTGTACATCAACAGAACTGGAGAACTGGCAGATGATCTAGGAAGAAGGGAAGACTGTGTAGGAAAGAGGTGGTTATTAACTTAACCTGTCAACTTTTCAATTGAACAAGGTACAAATTTGTCATGTTTGTGCATAGCATCTCTCAATTTTGGGGTCCTCTGTTGTGTTAAGGTCCTTCTTTCAGCTTAGGAAACATCTTGTAGTTCTTAATTAACTTCTGTAATTGAATCTTCGGGTGGCTGGAAGGTTGGAGCACTGCTACTTTGATTCAGTTTTAAACTTCGGCATCTCTGTCCTCTTTGTTTCTTTCCACCGCTTTCCTCCTCTTTGTTGTCTTGGTTTAGAGTGATCTGGTTCAGTACTCCAATGCTTCAATGAATTTATTTCAGTAGAAATATATGAGGAATAATCAGAGTGACGATTTATAAAGCTTGGTAGAAGTAGGTTAAAAATGGAAAATTGGATAAAGGAGTTAGAGGATGTTAGAGAAAGGAAAAAGTGTATGTATGTTAGCATTTAAAGAATGAGGCCTAATACAAGACTACTTAGTGGTCTTAATAGTAACATCGTAACATGCCTAACAATTTTTAGCGTATGGTGACCTTTATATTTCAGGCATCAAATTAACATTTCACAGCTGTAATTCTTCCAAGGTACTTTAAATAGTCATTGCAATGCATGTTCTAAAGGACTGAATTTTTCCAAGTAGAAGATGAGCCTCATTGCACATTGGGAATCCAGGCAGTAGAGCTTGCTAAATTTTCCTTTATTAACAGTCTTGTCTCAATAAGAAAACATTATCCTCGCTAAGAAAAATGGACACTAAATCCTGGTTATTTAGTGATTCCCACACTTGGGTAGTCATTTACTGTTACAGTATGACATGGTTCTCAGAGATAGCAGCTGTTAAAACCTGGCCTTCTGAAAATGCATTTCTAGTGGAATGATGTTCTGTAGTACTGATCTCTTGATTTTATTCTTCTAGCACTGATTGGCCACTCAGTTCTCCCAGTCCAATGGATGTCCCCTCATTCAAGATCAGAACAGAGCCATTTTCTACAAAGGAGCACATTGAAGTTATTGCCACTTTGTCAGAGAGGGTAAGGTCTGTGGGAATACCCTGTGGCCAGTCTGATTCATCTGGAAGCCAGTTTTCTCCTCTGGAATTTTCTAACACGGAAAACAGGGACCTACACCAGTCAGAAGATCTGCTGTTAAACCTTCAGGACAGTGTCCTTACAGGCTGTGATGTAGAAGACAGTACTATCAACAATAACGAGCTGAGTCATTCCTTGGAAATTTGTTCTTCAGCTGTTCCTGTTGTGCACCTACGGGAAGGGACCTCCTCTTCTATTGTGTTTGAGGATTCTGGTTGTGGAAATGCTTCTAGTAAGGAAGATAAAGTTGATGTTTCACATGATGAGAGTCTTTCTGAGGATAAGGCAAAAAGTACAAAGGAATCTGATAACAAGAAATCTGCTTCAGGAAGTCCCCTCTCCGTTTCTCCACCAAGGCCAACAAGCTTAAGCCTGGACCTTTCTAAAAATATTGCAGAAAAAGTCAAACCCACCTCTCCAAAGGTGTATCTTTACATCCAGATGCAGCTTTGCAGGAAAGAGAACCTTAAAGACTGGATGAGCAGAAGATGCATGATAGAGGAGAGGGAAAGGACAGAGTGTCTGCAGATATTTCTGCAGATAGCTGAAGCAGTTGACTTTCTGCATAGCAAAGGATTAATGCACAGGGATCTCAAGGTTTGTATTCCGAGGCTACTGTTGGAAATGTGTTGGGGTTTTTTCTTATTTATTTGTGGTCATGATCATCACTGAATGCCTGAACTTTGCAGATTCTGTTTGTAACTGGTTCTGTCACTGGCTGTGTCCTACAGGCAAATGTTTTCTGGTTTAATGCTGTGAGGTTATCTTTGGGGCTATCACAACTTGAATTATCTGTGCCTAAAGTATCGTACAAAAGTCTCTGGTGCTGTAAAATTCCTGAAAAACACGGACTGACTCACACAGCATCACAGGGCAGCTATCCCTCCACTGCATTACAAACTTGAACATCAGCAGTTCCAAATTTGACTGCTCCTAATACAGAGAGCCAGGCTGTTTAGCTTAGCATCAGGTTCTGCTTTAAACTGGCAGATGCTGTGTGTGTGGATACAGGTAAAATTTTTTTGTATGTGGGAGTAATATGGCACTGGAGACAAGTCCTGCTAAAATAGTTGACTCTTATCAGTGACCTCAGCATGGGTGTTACAAAAGCTGGGTTAGTGTCTTTACAATAATCTGGAGGTGCAGTGCTCCTGGAAATAAACAATAATCATTCGTTGTTGCAATTAAAAATTTTCTTACAGCAAGACTTCTTGTACCTGGCACAGATAATTTGCATTTGTTTTATGGCATTTTTAGTTCAGGTTCTTTATACAGGGTTGTTCATTGCTGAGCTGTGTGGCATGAGCTGTGTAGCAAAGCAAGTTAATTTGGTGGTTCTTCTACAGTTTCAAGTGAAGCAGATAATGTGGCAGTGTTAAGCTTACTGTTGGTTTTCCAACCTAAATGATTCTATGATTCTAATTCTGGTATTTTCCTTCTTCTTTCTATAGCAATACTGCCTAAGAGCAGCAGTGTTACTGTTACTCCTGGTTAGAGAAAGTAAAAATTAAGTATTAACTGCTCTAGGACTGAAATGTGAACTGACCTGGAGTTGAATTCTGAGTCAATGCCGGTTATCACAATGCAACTTTCTGAAGGATTCATAATCTTTTTAACATCTGGTAACATACAGGTGGTTAAGAGTGGGAAAGGTGTTTTTTACCTCTGGTGTTTAATGTAACAGAAGTCAGGAGTAACTTTTTGTACCTATTCTTTCATTTCGCTTCTGATCCTATGGTGGTGCCTAATTTTGCTGGAAATTTTAGCACTGGAAGAGTCAGTATGTGTTACCAAATACCAGAATGTAATTGAAGACCCCAGCTGAAGTTAGTCTTATTATTATTATAAGCTCTGAGAAATCGATTGATATTGCCATGTGGTGGAGAGGTAGTTACTGTTTCTCTTTGCTTATTTGAGGAGGCATTCGTAGCTACCTCAGTGGGGTAAGTACTGTAATGATTATGACTGTTGTTATAGCTTCTCAAATGGAAATAATTTGATATCAGTAGAAACAAAGGATAAAAATACCATCTCGAATGTTGCAGTAAAAGGGCATTCAAATTCAGTAACACTGAAAGGGTATGTCAAAGTTAGAAAAACTCTCACACCCATCCAAATATTTTCTTTCTCCATCAGCATTGAGCAATTACCTTGAACCAGCTATCTGAAAAATCTTTAGTGCTTGAGAAACTGACCAGAAAAGTAATTAAATCCCTATGCTAGTATGTTGCTGGACATGTTAATTAATAACCTTTCTTAATAATACTGTCAGTTGTAACACTGCAGGCTTCACTGAGATTGCTGTTCAGTAAAGCTTATGTACAGCTTCACTTAAAACTCTGTTAGTCTTAATCAGCAGGTGTGTAGCATTTTGCTGGAACATAGTAAAAGTTCAATGCTGGCAGCAGTTTGAACAAGAGATTTTATTTTGCTTACTTGGTATAAACAACTTGGAAACACTCTCCCTGAACAATTGCCTCCTTCAGAAAAGTTCCCATGCACGTATAGATGTTATTTTTGGATCCTGGAAGTTTATTCCTCTGTCATGTTAATTTGGTCAAAACAACAGCCAGTATATTTAATTTTTTGGTATAATTTTCAGAAGCTCCTTGGAACAGATCTCACCTAATTTTATGATTCGTGCCAAGAGATTGGTCATGTGGCCCTAGGTTTGTGCCAGTGCTAATAAGCGAATAACCCACAAAGCTGTTTCGTCTTTGCTAGAGGCAGAGCTAGCTGGTAGCAGAGGCCAGTTCTTGCACCTATTGGCACCAACAAAAACTGGTTGATCTATGTGAAAATAAATTTGTATGCATGTATGTTAAAAAACTCAAGAATATCTTTTAAATTAACAGTGCACACTGAGTTGCACTAATTAGGCTCCTGCTAATCAGAGATACCATAATGACAAGATGGCAGGAATTTAGGTATGCAAGTGAATAGGTCACAGTTCAAATTGTTTTGAAGAAAATGAAGTACAGAAACAGAAGTGTGTCTGTCAAGTGAATTTACTGTTATTCCCAGGATAAGCTGTGGTCATGCTTGACAGTTCAAAAGAAATTACGAGTTTCATAGAACTGCAAGAACAGTCTTAGATACATTTTGCAGCATTAATTGAATTAAACAGTAGCCTTCCAGATGTATGAGTAGCTTATTTGTAGCTATGAAAAAAATGGGAATCTTTGTTCTGATTGAAGAATCTGGAGGGAAATTTCTTTGTGCAGGTGGCAAGATAACTAAACTAGAGGGTGTTTATATTCTTCTAATTTAAATCAAAATTGTGTGCATCTGCCTTAGACTTCCTCTTTCCAAATGCAGTCTTGATGGCTTATTTTTGCTGGTACTTTACAACAGCAGAGAGCCTGTTCTTAATTTGTAGAAACTATATGCCAGCCTATTCAGAGACCGTCTGTTTTCAGCCAGAGAAGTATGAGAAATAAAACTTTCTGTTAAGAAGAGATTTGCTGCATGAAGCAAGACAGATCTTGTTGACTTCTTTTGTGTTTGTTGGTGTAGGAGGGGAATGGAGAACAAGGCAATGGGATACAAACCCTAATGGAGACGTCTGTGCCTTGAGCATCAAAATTCTGTTAAAAAAGATTTTTGACAAGGTGGTTGTGCAGTCAGAGGGTGGGTGCCATGTAAATGCTTGAGAGAGAGCCTGGAGACACTGGGTTTACAGGGTAGTAGCTTTTGTGCACTAAATGAGCTGTGACTCCAAAGAGCATGACATTCATTACAGGAAAATATAGTGGGAGATAAGAACTGGCTCAGAAGGCAGTTTGAGAGGCAGGATGTGGGCATTGTGGAACTAACAAGTTATATGTAACTATTTCTGTAGTGCTTTTTTTCTGTCCTGTTTCTCTCTTGCACAGAGTGGGTTTGTTTTTAACTGAGGAAGTCAGATGGACTTTGAAATAGGTCAGCTTTGTAGTCCTTTAATCTTGTGGAAAAATATTGCCCTTCTATCTGTCTGCCTCCTGTTCCAGGGCTTATATCAACAAAGCATGGCCCATGGTCTCCCAGCCTTGGAAGGTCCAGGAGCCATGAGAGGAGCTTGCCCAGCACCACCTGCCTGTTTACCATGCCTTGGCCCTTTCCCTGTACATAATCCTGCTGCTTCTTCCCCCTTGCAGGATCACTTTGTTCATCCCCCAAAACTGTGTGTCTGTCCGTATTTAACTGAGGTAGAGCAGTCATGTTTCAAAGAAATAATCATTCATTTGGTGTGTGCTATTCTATCAGCCAGAATGCAAATCTCTGGAAAAACCATGTGCAATAGGTAACATTAGCAAGGGGGCATCTCAGTTCCAGTCTCTTTTATCAGTAGGTTAAGCCAAGGATGGTGGTACGTGGCAAACAAGCTGAAGGAGAGTTAAGCCAGATCATCACTGTTGCTGCTCTTGTGAATTGCAAAGTTCTTAAGCTTCTCTCAAAAACCAACTTTTAATTCTGTTATGCAAACAACCGTTCCTGCAGTTAAACTGCACAATACCAACTGAAAAGTAGACCTTGTTCCCAGACGTCCAATGTATCTGTAATTTACCATAAAGATGACACACTACATGCCAGTTAATATGGCAAATGAGTTTAGCGCTCAGAGAACAGAATAAAAAATCTAGGAGTTCAGAACTCCAGCGTCTGGTGTGAATTTGCCATGTGACAGAGAGTTGGATAATTTACTGTGCTATTCCCAACAGCTGTTGACTTTTGTGTGTGTTACTCAGCAGACCTGTGTAGTGCTAGTAAACCTCTACTGGATGACAAGAAATGAGTAGTCTTGAGTTTCTGGAAGGGAGACTGTTTAATGCAGGAGTAATTCCTTTTTCCTGAATAGCAAAGGTTCTTAACTGGTTTGCTAACCTGATGTTTAATGAGTGTTTTTTAGCCTTGACAGCATGGCTTAACTGAATTACAAGAAAGTGTTATATCTACTGAACACATACTTGTTTATTACTTAAATATTTTTTTTCTTTTTACCTGTTTGATTTCGTAGCCTTCCAATATATTTTTCACAATGGATGACATAGTAAAGGTTGGGGATTTTGGACTGGTAACTGCTATGGACCAAGATGAGGAGGAGGAATCGGTACTTACCCCAATGCCAGCTTATGCCAGGCACACAGGACAAGTAGGGACCAAACTCTACATGAGCCCAGAACAGGTTTGTGCTCTCTGCTCTAAAGCTGTATCTGGCAGTGCTGGGAAGACACCTGAATTCCTGGGAGTTCAAAGATCAGGCACTTTTTCTAGTAAATTGTTGCAATCAAGTTACTTAAATGTTTTCTCATCAAAGTAGAGTTTTGAGCTAAACTGAATTCCAAAATTAGCATTTTAATATTTATTATAGCAAAAAAAGTGTCTAATTATTCATACTTGGATGCATTCATTTATCTTGCTTTTAATATAGTAGAAGGATAACTGTGTTAAAGTTAATTGAGCAAGGACACACTGTTGTGCATGAGGTTTAAGTGAATTGAAACATTTTGCTTTGCAGTTGGGTCTGCAGAGAGGAGCTGATGATCAGGACATTGCTTGTGCATGCTTATTTGGTGAAGTTTGCCAGTGTGCCTGTCCTGTAGTTTTCAGCTCTGCACAGGGCTAATCACTTCCATATGTTGACTTGAAAGGGTGTTGTTTACGTTGCACATAATTATATAGAGTGAGTAGCTTCACTGATCTAACCCTAATTTTGAATTTTCAGATCTGTGGGAACACCTATTCGCACAAAGTGGATATATTTTCTTTGGGGCTGATTCTCTTTGAGCTGCTTTACCCTTTCAGCACACAGATGGAGAGGGTCAGGGTATGTATGGTACTGAATTATCCTCGGTTTGATCATTTGTTTAAAATAGCTGTTTGCTTGGTGAAACACTTGCAAGAGGTTCTTTTCAGTTTTGAAAAATCCTTGCAATTAGGAGCACAAGTTCTTTATCAGCCTTCTACAGACCCCCTGAATCACTGGAAATAAATTGCAGTCTTCCTAATGTGTGCAGTTGAATTAAGGCCTTAATTTCTTTACAAAGCTCCTCTGTTGTCAAGCCAAGTAAGAGAAACTATTGAACTAGGATATCCAAGAACTCAAGCAACAAATATAGCTTGTGACTTTAAGCCTACCAGCTTGTTTTTCATTCAAGAATTGGAACCATGCTGTGCATTTTTATCATTTCTTCTTTTGTTTGCATCTGCAGTGCTTTTTAACCCAAAGCACTTAGGAAAAGGAACAGCATTTTTCACTGTAGTAAGTCTTAGCTGTAAGTCTCACTCAGCTTCAAGCACAATCCTCCCAGAACTGATGGCCTTCATTGCATCAAATGTGCATTTGGGAGGTTTGGTGGTATGTTACAACTCTTGCTGTTGTTAAAATGCACGCGAGATCGATCTTGCTCAAGAACAAATTCATAGAGAACAAGGGTTACAGCCAGAAAGGTTTTTCCTCTTGTATATGGTGACCAGTGACCTATGTAGGAAAGAAAGAGTCATTATAACTTATATTTATCATTTATATGTGCTTGGTGGGGTTAAATTCTCATTTGAAGATGGTGTATTTTTAGCAGAGATGTAAGAAGCGACTTGAATCACACCATGAATGCAGCCTGACCGAATGCTTCACCTGTGCTGGTGTTGCATTCTCTTGCTTAAAACACTCTGTCTTTTTATGGTACAAAAGAGCGTAGTCTAGAGGAGGAATGACAGTGCATAATTTGAACCCCTTGCACTGAAAGTAATTTCAGTTTCCCTAAATGAAATCAGTTTTACTGAGACAAATACCCAAAAAAGAGCTATCCTGGATTCTCAAGATACCCTGCACGGTGACTATAAACTTTGCCCTTCCAGTTTCTGTCCCGAGTATAGAAGCAAAGCAAGTAATCAGAGTGAATCCTCCATTGTGTCTGAGACTGATGTTTTACTTCATGCGGGTAAAAAAGGTGCCCTAGCTTCCCATGATTTTCACTGTCATTCCACTCTTTTTGATAAAATACAAAAGAAACACCAGCCCTTTATTGTCAAGTTCTGGAGTTCAGCTACTTTTTAGTAGCTGTTTCCAAGTTGTCACGCTGAAGTTTTTGTTGGCATCAGCCAAGCATTAGCACTGCTTCATGAAGCAAAACATACTGTGCTTGACCAGGTAGCCCAGAAAATTCTAGGAATCTGTGGCAAAGGGCTGGAAAAATCCCCAGAGGTGGAGCATTAGACCTGCCTCCGTTTCAGGCTGTTACAAGTTAGCCTGTGGCAGTGCGATTTATTTTCAAATCAGATGTTTGAAGACAGATCACTAAATGCAGACTGAATTGGCAGAGAAGGAGAACAATTTTCTGAAACACTTTTATTGTTATAGACTCAGTTCTCTCAAACAGGAGTTTGACTATTGCCCATCACTCTTAACTGGTCAGTTCAGACTTTTAGTGGAGTAATAGCGAATTGAATTTTGTTTTAACTTGGAGCACAAAATGTAAGAATTCTAAACTTTTGTAAAAGAAATTCCTTCCTAAAAGAAATGAAGTGCTAAATCTTACCCTTCTGTGCTAAAAACATGCTAAGATGGGTCATGGATTGCTGGCAGTTACAGAAATTGACTGTGTAAGGTAGTCTGCTTGCCAATGTTAGACTAAATGATCTTAACGGTCTTTTCCAACCTAAATGGTTGATTCCATGATTCCAAGTGTGCGGCTGAACGTGGGGAAAACAGTGTCACTAGATGGAGCCAGCATGCTTGTCAGGGAAGAAACGCTGAATGAGACCAGCTGCCTTGTAAGGATACAGAAATACTCAACATGAACTGCTTTCAAAACTGCCGATAAATCTGCTTGTTAGTCCAATAAGATTAAATAAAAACTAGTGCTTACGTTAAGACAGAGCTAGTCATTTAATTTGTCTTAATACTGGTGTAGACAATCTTGGGAATTATGAGTGGTGCACAGATTTGTTGACTTTGCTGAGCCCAAGTGAGAAGGTACAAGTTTGTGTATGTGATTGATTTAAAACTGCAGAGATCAGAATTCTGGTAACATGATTCCTAGTGCAGGCTGTGTACCCAGGGAAGCAGCAGTTTACCTATTTAGGTATTTTGTGATTTTTTTTTAACCACTAAAGCAAGACAAAGGTTTTTTTTCCATCAGGCTGATCTGTTTGCATAGCTTGCATATTTTTTTGAAGAATAATAGAGTAATACTACTGAAAAATGGTATTTTGGAAAAGTTACATGTTTTTCTTAATATTTTTGCAGACCTTAAGTGATGTTAGAAATTTGAATTTTCCACCATTGTTCACTCAGAAATATGCACAAGAGGTAAGTCTATCTGAAGTTATTAAGTACCAATTTTTCTTTAATAATTGTAGCTTTTTTCTTTGGTTTCCAATTGCTTTTTCAAGTAAAAATGGAGGAAAAAAAACAACTTCAGTGTTATTAAGATGCATTTATCTATCCCTGTACCTTCCTACATTTGAAAGCTATAACATTACAATAATGTGAATCATGATAGCTTTGTCACACATTTTACCGCCAATAAGTATACATTATTACCTGGCTTCTCTTTGTCACTTGGAGTCATCCATTTTACATACATCCTGACATGGTTTCTTGCAACAAATCCATATTCACAGGGAGAAAGTGCAGAGTTCTAGAGAGGTAAAGGGGAGACTGTAGGTAGTACCCTGGCTGTGTGGGATCTTATGCCAGGAACTGGATCTCTCAAGTGAGAAACCAGTATCAGATAGTCCTGTGTTCTTATTAGTCAGACCTTTAAAGGGATACAGTTGCAGATCAAGAGGAGGTGATGCACAAGACCTCTCCGATAAGAACCTGAGATGCTGTCAGATGTTCATGGTAGCTTCAGACCAGCAGCTAAATGAGAACGGCCTTTCTTGCTTTACAACTGTGGGCTGGGGGGAGATGTGGTGTGCTGTGCTCAGCTGGAGCAGGACACTAACTGATTAAATCTGAGACAAATATTCAACCTACCTGTATATTTAAAGGAAATTCTCTGATTCACTGTGAAAAATTGCTGCGTGGCATAAACATGAAGCTAAAAATTAATCATAAATTATTTTCCTTATGTTTTAAATTTTTTTTTGATTGCAAACAATGTAAAGATTTTGTAACTATTGAATCCTGGGTCAGATTTGATTTGACAAATTGACTGTAGTCCTTGACAGTAAAGACAGTCTAACAGATGCACAGTGATAGTTTTTCAAATATTTAATGCACTTCTAGCTACTGTGCCAAAGCACTAATACCCAAATTACTCAGAAAGCAACTGGGGACATTTTTGACTTGTTCATAGAGCCACAATTGAAGTCAGAACATTAAATAAGAAAGAATTTATGAATTGGTTCATTTAACACGTCATGTTTTCTTTTAGTACACCATGGTGAAGGACATGCTTTCTCCAAGTCCCACTGAAAGACCAGAGGCTGCAGCAATCATAGAAAATCCTGTATTTGAAGACTTGGAACTCCCACCAAAACCAGTGCTTAGGCAAAGGTCACGGACAATGAGTTTATCAGGAAACAAGCATTCCAGACAACCAAGCAAATAACTATCCTCAGGATCACTTCTTCCACTCAGCAGGTTTTACAGGGATTGTTCAGCAGAAGGATCCTATGATGCAGAATGTTTATCTTGGAAATAGTTTACTTAGACTTTTTTTGCCATGTTTAATGTATAAGATGTGTTGGATGGATTTTCGTTTACTGTTACAGCCAACGAAAACCAGTAACCACACTTTCCACATTCCACTTTTCTTACCTTAACTCCCCTAGGCGGATGGGTCCAGCTACTGTGCTTACCAATGTTGTGCTCCATTATCGTTTTTTTGGGTTTGTTGGGTTTTGTTGAAGCTTGTAAATGTCAGCTTGCTGGGTAAGTGAGAGATCTGTAACATGTAAATAGAATTAAAATACTGTATTTTTATAGAGCAAATTACAGTCTCTAAGCCAAGCCTGGCGAGTGTCTATCTGGATCACTTGCTCTTTGGTGAAATGGAGATGATTTTGAAATGAACTCTGAGTCCATTTTTGACCCTAGTGGGTAAACTGGGAATCTGCACTATTTTTAAAGCAAAAAAGTACCACAGTTGTACATACTGTCACTCTCCATAGCCAGTCATTAGATGAAACAGTTTCATATTTCTGCACTATCGTAGATCTTAGGGAATGCATTTTATACAGGTAAACTGTAGAGAAGGAAAAGGAGCTTTTTGCCATTAAAAAGGGGTTTTTTATAGGCAGTGGTTGGAAGAGCCATAGTTAAAATTATGTACGAAAATGTTGTGATTCTGAAAATTTAAACCTAATGAAGTCATACTTGTCATATGTAATCTTGTAGATTTGTACTTTTTAAAAAAAATCAACTGGTAGGCATTTGTGTAATCTGCTAATTTAACTGCCTAATGCCATGCTTTTATTTCTCATTGTAAATATGTTAATTTTTATTTATAAAATACAGAATCAATCCATTTGGGTTGGTGGTGTACAGAATGCACTTGCTATAATTGTGGAGTGCATTAATTATTGTGACTTCTTTCAAGTCTAAATGATTTAATAAACTTTTTTATTTATAAAAAAAAATTAGTAGTTGCTTGTGTTCAAAGCCTGCATCCGTGCATGCTGCAGATGACAGCCTTGTGCAGCTGGAACAGGAAGATGGGCACTGAATTTCTGTGGCTTGCTTTGCTTTCCTCTCTCATACTTGCCCCAGTGCAGGTGATGAGGTGAAGATGAGTATGCTGCTTGGAACTGAGGTACTATCTGAAGAAAGAAGGGAGGTGAGCTCTCTAAACCGCACAAGTTATGGAGGCAATCCCTCAGCTGTTAACCAAGAGGGAAGACGGGATAATTCTTATCCTGTTAGAACTGGTTTTGTATAAATGCATTTTCCTGTTTTACAGGCTTAAAATTGTTAAAAGTTGCAATCTCTTAAATCCGTCTCTTAAAAAGTTGTTTGATTCAAATCCTTCTGGGGATCACTGTACCGTGGTGTGACACTACGACTAGCACTTAAAGCTGCAGAGGCTCAGCTGGTTTATGGTAAGGCAAAAGTGGATTACAAAGCTTGTCTTCCTTGTGCTCTTGGATAACTCTGCTAGATACTGGCTTGTCTGGTTGAAGGCAGAATGCTGCAGTGAGTAGTTGGTCAGAAAAGGAACTTGGTGAGTTTAAACAGAGGACAGTTAAGTGAGTCCTCTTCCCTTGGATTTCCCTGTTAACTGTTGCCTGTCCCTCAGCTCCCTTTCCCCCATAGCTCTCGGGGCTGACACACAGTTCCTTCTCCTCTTTTATCAAAATTAACTGGGTGGCAGAAGCAAGAATCCTGCCCCATCCACCTTTGTGCCCACTGGACCTAGGTGCTTCCCCCCAGGTGAGGGCAGGATTGTGTAGTTATTCTCCTTACCACTTCCACGTTGGTGGTGGTGTCTTAGAAGCTGGGTGACCTAACCCACTCCATGAACTTGACAGGAGTAACACTGTGCAACCCCCTGTCAGGGCTGTTTCTTCTACCAGGCTCTTGAGAGAGAACTTCTGACCCTTGTACCAGTGCCTGCTGTAGCTGAGCTGCTCCAGGCAGTAGCTACTTGCTTTTTGCTATGCCTCTAAGGACAGTCCTCTGCTGTCTTGGAAGCAGAAGAGCAGAAGGACTCAGGACTTTCACTAACGCCCCTCCTTTTTTTATTTATTAAGAAAGTGACATTCTTCACCCCTCAAGTGTTTCAGTCCAGTAGTTTTAGCATCAAATGTTAGCCTGGATATCTTTCTGCTGCATTTGCTCTGCTTCCCAGGCTGGAGAAGCCTTGCCCAGTCCCAAGTATGTGATTGAGCACTCGGAAAAAGCTGTTCTAGGAACCATCCTTGTCGTGTTTCAAGTCCATAGAAGATCAGCCTAAGAGCAGGCTCCGATCGCAGTGATTCTCCCATGCAAACTAGCGTGAGACCCTGCCAGAAGAGTGCTGGGGGAAGCGATGGCTGTTGTCTCAGCGGTCACCGGCCCTTGGATGACTCTGCTACAGAAAAGCTGTGGTCCTGGGGGCTCCGCTCCTGCTTTTACTCACTGTTATAATGCTGCAGAGACGTTTGGGAGCAGTAATGCCTTTTCATTCATCCCTCAGTGCGGTACTCCATGGCCCTCCTGCAGGGAGCCACTGGTGCCTGAAGTCCAGGCAAGCATTTAGGAGTGGTAAAAGTGATCGTTCCCTTTTGGTTTTTTCGGTTGTTTTTTTTTTTTTTTTTTTTTTTAATGGCTGTGTGGCCCAGCAGTACTCTGTAGCTACGCTTACAGCATCAAGGTGTAGACATCACGGTGCACAACACACAGGTAAGTGATAACCCTCTTCAGATCCCCTCTTTGGCTGGTGTCGGTCACCTGTAGCCCCTTTTGAACCCCCTGGGCACTCAGTGCTCTCGGTGTTACAGCAAGTCGTTCTTATCTCCTGGGGTCTGCCACATAGGATATTCCCTTCCAGAGTTAATGAGGAAACTCACAGATATTTCACAGAAAGCCACTGAAAGATCTGAACCTCTCAATATTTCAGAAGCAAGTGAGCTGAACCCTGAGCAACAGCCCAGACTGCAGGGTGGTGCCTTTGCAAAGAAGTGACCTCTGCTCTTTGACCGCATCCCTCCTAACTCCCCTATGCCGACACACAGGGAGTTATTAAAACCGGTCAAATTCATAACATGGCTGCAAGATGACAGCTACAGTGGCTTGATGAGAAAGAAATACTGTTCCACATTATGCTGCAGATCACCAGGATGTACACAAAGTTCATATTATCACACTGACTTTTTTTTTTTTCCCCCAGCGTCAAGGTTGAATTTTTCTTAGGAAATGCTCATTAAAAAAATAATTACCCAGGAAGGAATTAGCTCCATTAGTTATAATGAATTGCCCCTAAAATATTAAAGTTCCTTGTTCGTAGAACGGTGGAAGATGAGGAAATGCATCTTTGTTGTATGCCCCCAGCTGTAATATTCCAGCCCCTCCTTCCCATATTTTCCTACCTGTTATTTTTCCATGAGGATGTTCTCTGGCACTTTCTGTACCGCCACCTCCAGCAAGTGATTCTGAATCCCTATTACTTGGGTTTGCCCTTCAGGGCACCGTTGGGCACTGGCACTGTAATGCTGTATTCTAGGTCTGGAGCAGTCTTGGAGAACGTGGCTATGGAAACCATGTCTTCTCCAATATCCACCTGAGACCTGTGCCTGCAAATGAGCAGCTTTTTCAGGGCCCGTTGGAAGTCCCGGTTCAGGAAAGCATAGAGCATTGGGTTGATGGTGGAGTTGCAATAACCTAACCAAGTGATGATCTTGAAGGTGTCAACTAAGACAGTGCTGGTGGAGTCAGTGCCTCTGGCAGCCAGCCAAACGTTTAGGACAAAGTACGGCAGCCAGCACAGCACAAAAACTGAAATGATGATGCTAATGGTTCGCGTGGCCTTGTTCTCCAGCTGCAGATGGTTCTGCCGCTTGCTGTTAGGGTGGTAGTGGATCTCCAGCGTCTGAGACATGATACGAGTGGCCTTGAGCCGTGAAGCTCGGTAGATGAAGAAATACATGCTGCACATGACCATGAAGGGAACAAAAAATGCCAGAGCAGAAGCCACGATGGCAAAAATCCAGTTGGTGACAAAGATGCATTCTCTGCCTGCATCGAAGTCCACCCCGGGGATCTCATTCCAGCCTTGCATGACAGGAAGAAAGGAAATGAGGGAAGAGTACACCCAGACCGTGCAGGTCATCACGATGCATCTGCAAAAGGAAAGAGACAGGGAGGGGAGAGAGAGTCTGAGTAATTTTAAGTTGAGAACATCCAATACGATTCAATCCCCATGGTAACCTGTGTGGGATATCGCTGCTCAGCAGTCCTGCAGGGCCTGGAGAAGGAAAAAGCTGGGGTACAACAAGTCCATGCATGAGTGTCTGTAATGATGGGGTAATTGGGTCTGTGGGGTCAGAATTGGGGTCAGCATAAGGGATGCTCAGAACTGGCTGAAAAAAAGAGGAAAGATTTTCCAGAGGATTTTTGTGAATATTTAAGACAACAGCATGTAGATTTTTCTGTTTGGTTTCAGCTTTAATATCTGGTCGTGGCCTTATCCTCTGAGGAGCAATAGGGGTGGAGCTGATGGACATGAGACCCTCAGCACCACTGCAGCACTTGCCCCATGGCACGGCGTGCTGCACAGCCTCCTTTTGGCGACTGCCTGTGCTCCGCAGATCATACGCAGCAAGAGTTACAGTGGGGAACACATCCCCAAAAGAGCCTGAACTCACCTCATAAGGCACCCCGCAGCTGCAGCGTCCTCTCTGCCCACCCTCGGACAACTTTGCCCACCCTGCAGCCCTCACTGCAACATTTCACACGAAACCTTGACAGGGCTTGGAAACTCAGCCTGTTTTCTCTGGATTTCCTCCATAAATATCGCTACAGAAAACACTGTCAGTTTAAGAGGGGGAAGGCTACTGCTACATGCAGTCTTCTAGGTGTCATTTCCCCTAGTCCTTGGGGAAATTCTCATGAAATGCCTGCAAAGCACAGCAGTTGTAAGCACAAGTCAGCCCACATTACTGGTTTCTACCTCATTTTGCAACCCATCCTTAGCTCAAAAAAGTGCTTTCCCAGGAGCCCCGTCACACCAGCTCAGCTGCATTCTCCTCCTGCACCTCATTCAAAATTTGCTGCAAAGTTTTAAATGGTGCAAAGACCCTTTTGCCACATCGCTCTGCTTTCGCGTAGCCACTGTCTATAGCTCATTTGGTCCTGCGTCAACATAAGCCATGGCCAAGTGAAAATTTGGAGAGCCCCAAAGTGATGAGGAGCAGCTCCACTCACCTGCCACGGGACATCCTTCTGGAATAGTGGTATGGGGTCACCACGGAGCAGTACCTGTCCAGGCTGATAAAGCACAAGGTGACAATGGATGCAGTACAGAACATGACATCAAAGGAGATCCAGACTTTGCAGAACAGCTTCCCGAACAACCACATCCCCGTCACCTCGTAAATGATACTGTAAGAGAAAACGGGGGGGAGCAGTCAAAGCTAGAAGGGCTGATTTCATGTTCAGACTCTGCTGGGATGATGGCATATTTTAACACGGAGGTACTAGAGATGGGCGTGCAGCTTAAGCAGCAGGGATTCATCCTCAAAGTGCAGAATAACTCACAGGTGAGGCACAGCTGAAGAAAACCAAACCTATGCTCTTGCCTGCACTCTAAGTGGGTGCTTTGAGAGAGGTGCTTGGCGCCCAGAGCTCCCCAAATTCACATCTGTACAGCTTTGTTGATCACAGCTTTTTCCAGCGCCCTATTCAGCACAGACTTTTATGATTGACCCTCGATTCCTGGGGTATGGAGGATGCTCTGTCCTCCAAGAAACTCACTTTTCATCTGGTCTTGTGCTTCAAAACAAGAGGATTTCAACTCTTGGGGCAGGGGGGAAGTCCTATTCTGTGCAGCTTGTACATTATGTAGCTCACAAGTGCCTCAGCCAGGTAAACACACCAGCAAAAAGCAGGCATTATGCCAAAATTATTTCTAACAAAGTCAGGAGTGGCCCATAAGAAGTGAGCAGCAAAGGAAGGAACAAAGGGCAGCTGTAGGAAGGCTGATGCATGTTTCTATAGCATTCAATTAGATGCCATTCACTTCCCCTTTCTTTCCCCTGCTTTCTGAAACTCCTGGGGTACTGCTGAAATAACCATTGTGTGTGAATTTGATGTGAAAGGCTGAGTAATTACCTATCCTGCAAAGCTTTAATTATCCTGTAACTGCACAGCTTGCTGGTCAAATAGAGTGAAAGGGGGGCTGCTGCGCTGCAGTGCGCTCAGGTGGGCTCAGCCCTGCAGCAAGGGCAGGAAGAGTCAGCTTGATGCCAGAGGAGTTAGAAACCAGCGCCTTCTCTGCATCTTATTAACAACAATTTATTAAAATGACTTGTGAAGGTTTTTCTAAAGCATGACAGCCGCTGTAGGTGGGCACAGCACAGCTGAAGGGCCCCAGCCCTTGGCAGCTTTTTGTTATGTGGGATGCTACCCAGAAATTCAAGTAACCATTAATACAGGGCAGAACCTGTCCCTTTCACCACGGTGGCCTCCGCACAGGCAGCGTGGAGGGTCCCACTGCACACGTGGAAAGGTTTCATGGCTCTTTTTAAGGTGGGGAACTGAGACATATAGAAGTCGAAGCCCATGTCCAGTAACAGACTTGAGTGCCTTGTGGCCACTCCTCAGAAGCCCTTCTTATCCTCAGAGACGCTGCAAAGCCTGTGGTGTGAGGACCATGGCCTTCCAGAAGTAGACCACGCTGCTGTCATGAACATCCCTGACCACAGATCCCAGCTCTCACCAGCACACATCTGGTAGGACGCGCCTGACCTAGCAGCTGTTCTTACAGCACAGGGTAGTGGATACCTGTTCCCTGATGTAAAAGGTCTCTGCTGCTTAGAAACGATGCTGGTTCAAAAGGAATAATAAAAGCCCAAAGAAACGCACAGTATGAGCAGAAACAAAGTCACCTCTGTGTTTCACTCATGCTTGCAAAAGAAGAGTAGCTGAAAATATTCAGCCTGAAAACAACTGGGCTGGCTGGAGTACCCAGACAGGGTAAGCACAGCTGAACCACTCCTACCAACAAGCCAAACCAGTAATAACACAGAAGTCTTGCTCTTACAGAATTAAGGCAGCAGGTGACAACCTGGTTTTTCCTTTCTATCACATTTTCCTGAGCCAAACTGGCTCCTAAGATAATTTCTCTTTGGCTTGTGCTAACATGCCAGCTGAGAGGCAAACTGCAATTCAAAAGAACACCATAGATACAAAGCCAAGGTGGTGGGAAAGACGTGAAACAGCTGCTCCATCAGTGGGACCAAGCAATGCTCGACGGAGCTGGCAAGGTCCGTGTCTCACCACATCGCCCACCAAGAGCCAGCAAGGCTTCACACCAGACAACACCAGGACATTCAGGAGGGACATAAAGCATGCTCTGCTCTTTGCTTCCCTTAAAAAAAAATATTTAAAAAATTAAATAAGACATCACTCTCCTAGGTGGGCTATTTTCTCTCTGGCTGCATAGAGAAGTCATTTGTGTTTATGGAAATGCTTCCCCTCCTGTAATGCTCTCTACCATCCCTTGATAGGACAAGGGGGAATGGTTTTAAACTAAAAGATAGTAGATTCAGACTAGATATAAGGAAGAATTTTTTTATAATAAGGGTGGTGAAACACTGGGTCAGGTTGCCCAGAAAGGTGGGAGATGCCCCATCCCTGGAAGCATTCAAGGGCAGGCTGGACAGAGCTCTGAGCAACCTGATCTAATTGAAGATGTCCCTGCTCATTGCAGGGGGGTTGGACTAGATGGCCTTTAAAGGTCCCTTCCAGCCCAAACCATTCTATGATATGTCCCCTCCCCTCATATTCTTCACAGCTGGGGTCCCCTCCCCATGCCTCTTGTGCCCTTCTGCTTTCTTGTTGGGCATGAGAAACCACATGAAGATTTCCCAACAAAACATATTTTCATCTGCTGCTTCTCATTCCTTCCATGCTCTCCTAGGAACCTGGAAGTAGGAATTGTCCAATTTCCTTCCCCTTCACGTTCCTAACTGAGCAAAACGGATTGCCAGGCTCCCTTTTTCCCCTTGCCAAGGAAGAGGTCTTACTCCAGTCATGGGGGATATGACCAGTCTTACAGGGGAAATTACAGCTGCTGAGACACCCACCTGCCTTTGCTCTTGGCTGCTGCTCCCTCCCATTGCCCAGATGGCAAACACCACCTCAGTAGGTGGGAGGCAGAAGTAACGAGGACACTGGGTAACTAGAAACACCCAAAATCAATTTAGAAGAAAAGGAACCAAGGACTGATGTTGGCAAGCACGTGCAGAGCATGGAGACACCAGAGGAGACATCAAGTAGACAAAAGGGAAAATCAGAGAGGAAGCAGCAAGAGAGATCATCAGCTGGAACTCAGTTCAAAGCAGGAATTGTTCAGCTTTTGTCTTCTTTGGGTAAATGGGGTGCTGCTGTTCCCAGGTGAGACTGGGGTGATGGAGAAGGTGATCACCTGGAGGGGTGGCTGGAGTGGGTGGGAGAGCAGGTGGTGCTGTGCACTCCCAGAGAGGAGCCCTTCAGACACCTGGGTTGGACTGGGATAAAACCCTCTCCTTTCTAGGCTTAACAAGAACGTGGAAAAGCAAAAAAAAACCAAACCAAACCAAACAAAAAAACCCACACACAAAAAAAAGCAAATCCGCCCCCCCCCCCCCCCCCCCCCCCAACAACAACCCAGGAAATGCCAGGCAGCAAGAAGGTTGTTGCTTTAGGTAATCTTTGGTGGTTGACGCACTGTTTTTCTAGGAGGCTGAGATGGTTTGCTGCATTTTATTTCAGTGACCTCATCCATGCAGTAGGAAATACCAGAGCTTCTCCTCTTGGGAAAAATTAGCGGGTGCTACTGTTGACAGAAGCATAGGGATGTTTCTGCATCCCCTCTGGGCAGGACAGGGGTCAAGTCACTACATTCCCACTGACTTCAGTAGGACAGCAGCAGGTTAGACCATCAGGCAACAAAGTTGCAATCCGAGCCCCCAGGGCAGATATTTGTAGCACCAGGTGCAGGGGAGGGACAGGTGAAGAGGGATGGATGATTTCAGAGTCTGAACTTAAAAATTCACCCAGTTTAGAATTTAAATTGACACTAATATTTTTTAAAGGTTATCATTAACTTTTTTTTTTCCACCTGATACTATAAACTTGTATCTCAGTTTGTAATTGCTTGTTGGGAAAATAGCTTTCGGTACCCAATTCAAAAGTGTGGGCAGCCCTCTGAGAACTGAAGCACAGAACGTAAAAAGAGCTCAGCTGCTTCATACTGCTTCAGGAACACCAAATAGAGTGCAGGCCCCCCCACTTTACACAAACCTACAGCTGTTTTCCAGCGCAAGACAGCCAGAACCTACAGGTAAACTGGTTTCTGGGTTTGTTCTACTATGTTTTAGCCAGGTAGTGAAGCTCCCATAAATATAAACCTCATGCAGGGAGAACTGCCTTCTAAAGTGCCTCTTCCTCCATTAAATATAGAGGGAGCCTGAATTACCCTACTTATGCTAAAATAAAATATTTACATTTATACAGAGAGAGGGGAGATGGCCTTTGTCCCTGCGTCAGTGCTGCCAGTTATGGATGTGCAATGCAGTCAGGTAACAGGGGCAAAGCAATCCCCCCAGGTGCTGGGAATACCATTTGTTATCCCGCTGCAGACTGCAGTAGTCTGCTTATGCAGGCACAAGATTTATTTTGCAAGGTCACCAGCCGTCCCCACAAACTCCACTGGTATGTTGTCTGAACCAGAAGAAGCAATCAAATTTCTGTGTTTCACCAAGCGTGTGAAGGATAACATCTCTGCAACAGCCTTTCGGGTTCAGTATGATGATGAACTCATCCATTTTCATACGCTAATAAGGAACCTTTTTCCTTCTCCCTCCCACTAGCAGAAAATAAAAGCTAAGGTTAAAGAAGTAAAATCAAAAGCACAGAATTTAACTCCACCGATTTCAATCATCATTCTAGACTAAGGAAAATGAAGGGAAAATGTACTCCATGATTCACTCCACCTTAGAAACACCAGCAGGATCAACACCATCATTGCACCCAATGCTGACACAGTAGGGGCCATCCTCATCTCACATTCCCCAAACACTCAGAGCATGTCAAATCAACCAGCAACCATGCTGGCCCATGTGCAACGCAGAGCTAGTCCTGGAAGAGGGGACTCGTGGCACTGGAGCCACCTGAAAAGCCGGGTACGGAGCTCAGGCCAGGGTCCCTACGCAGCCCACAGGAAAAAGTACCCTTGGGAAGTCTCTCTCCATCAAAAAGGGGACCCATTGTAAAGAGCGGGGAAACTGAGGCACAGAAGTACGTATAACCACTGACCCACTGTTAAGCTCCTTGGAAAGCCCAGCCCTACGCACGGTGTGTGACCTCCCAGCCAGCCCTGCTCAAGGAGCAGCCACTGAGCCAGGAGAAATGCCACCGCATGCACACACTGCCGTCTGCTCTCACCTTACCAGAACTTCTTACCTAAAGGGCATGACCAGACAAGCGACAAGGAAGTCCGCCATGGCTAAGGACATTATAAACATATAGGTGACAGTGCGCAGCCTCTTTTCCACCACTGGACAGATGAAGACTACTGTATTTCCCAGGAGCGTGATCAAGTCAATGAGGGTCAGTATCAGCCCGATGACCACCTCCTGGAGGCCGATCCCTGCTGAGTTGCCCCTGCCTTTCACAAAGGAGGAGGCAGCAGAGGAGAAATTAGAGAGCCAAGTTTCATTTTGGTCCAGCAGCATCTTTCCACCATTAAAATCTGAAGGACAGGAAAAGGGGAAAAATAAATAAATAAAGCCCTTAATGCACATGAATTCTAGGTCTATGGAAGTACAAAAATAATGTTTATGCTTCATTTACTTCAAGAAAAATCCACACACCCTGTCGAGTCTGTGCCATCACTGTCCCGTGGTTAACAGTCCATTAGAAGTGTCTGAAATCCTGAGGGTACAGTTCAATGCACAGCGCTGGCTGAAGACCTTCATGGCAATTAAAAGGCCTCCTGTGAACAAAAATCCATCACCAGGTGAAGCATGATAAAACAAACAAACAAACAAAAACCAAAAGAAAAAAAAAAGTACTGAGAATGGAGAGAGGACAAGCAAACAACTCAAGTCCGAAACAAAGCAACTCTACTAAATCCCACTGAATAGCATACCATGGCCACAAAATATGGGGCTTGGAACCAGATGATCTTTAAGGTCCCTTCATCCCAAACCATTCTATAATTCCATGATTTCATATTCTCATTATCACCTTTGCCACCCACCGACCAGGAGAGGCTGCTTGCCCAGGCTGGCTGCTTTTGTAACCCCCCTGTTCAGTACATGCTCTGTCCTGGGTTCTCCTGGTACTGTTTTTAGGCTCTGAAGAACTTTTTCCTTCCGTTCTGGGTAACTGTCCTACAGGCTGACTGGCCGTGCAGAGCTGCCAGCAACCATGCGGGGTGCTTAATGCAAGTGAGCCAGTAACTGAGATCCCTCAGCTGCAGCAGTGACCACAGACTCGTGTCTCCTTCTGTGCCCAGCTGGGAGCGGAGGCTCCCAGATCCCTACCAGGGGACTTTTCAGTTGAGGAAATTTGTGTGCTTGTGTTCACAGCTCAGTTCCCAAACTTAGACGGAGTGGTGTCACAGGTACCTGGGAAAGGTGGGAATGATGCACTGTAAAAATTCCAGCAGTTCAAAATTCACTGGTGTGGCTAATGGGAACAGAAAGACAAAACTTGTGGGGAAAAGAAAATTATAGAAATACTTCCAGACATCAGATTGTGATGTTTGAATACTACCACTTCTCCTGTGACTGGGCTGGGCTTCCACAGTACCCTCAGGTCAATCCCACATCTGCAAGGGCATTGTTACCGAGCATGGCATGAGAACAGGCCAGGATAAATGTCTGTGTAGTCCTCACAGTGACCAACCAAACTTTGCCTTAGGAGGATTGTAACAAGGCAGCAATTAGCAAAATACCCCCAACATCTGTCTTTCCTTCCAGCAGCCTATGATCCAGAATTACCTCTGAAGATGGTTTCAGGGACTTCTAAATCATGAAGTTGTCCTGCTTCCCCTTTGGCCCATGTAAACTTTTAGCATCCATGACCTCCTATAGCAATGATTTCCACAGCTCAACCATGCACCGTGCAAAGAAACCCCTCTTTTTCCCAGCTTTGAGCCTGTCACCAGCTAGTTTCATTTGATGCCCTCTGGTCCTTGTGTTGGAAAAGACACCACACAAGCAATCCCCATCCACTCTCTCAATGTCACTGGTGGGCTCTTTAACCTCTGTCACATCCCCCAGCCCCCTCATCATGTCTTGGGCAGGCTGAGCAGCCTTTGCAGCTTGCTTGTTCCTCATACAGAGGCAACTGAGGACAGCTGGCCATCCCTCCTCTTCTTCTGAGCCTCCAAGATGGACCAAAACTGCAAACACTTTCCAAGAAGTAAATGCACTGTGGATTTACCTAAGGGCATAATGATGTTCTCTGTGGTGTCCTGCTTCCCTTTCGTAACAACCCCCACCGTGGTTTGCTGCTTTGATTGGCACTTAGCACTGAGCTGACCTTCCCACAGAACTGCCTGTCCCACCCTAGGATCTCATTCAGAGCCTGCTGCTTCAGGTAGAAAGATCGGATGAAATGAGGAAATTAGATTCTCTCCATCTCCCTCAAACTCCATCACTTCACAGTTGAACTTCTTCCATTTTCATGCTCACTGAGCCTCATAAAAGCTTTTCTGCAATGCTTTAAGCCAGGCCTTTTCCTTTATGCTCTGATTAAACCTTGTTTCACCTGCAAATACCACCGCTTCACAATCCACAATTTTTCCAGTCAGAGGTTTATCAAAGCCCATGTATCCCAGCCCCTACCCCCGTAAAGAGCATCGCTGACCTCTCTTCCACACGGTAACTCACCATGCACTTCCCACCCTGTATTTCACCTTTTAGACAAGTATTTATTCACACAATTAACTTCCTCCTTAACTCAGGACTATTAAGCTTCCTTAAAAGCCCCCACCATGAGGGACCATTCCAAAAAACTTTCAGAAATCCAAGCAGACTACACCTACTAGGTGCTTCTCATCCACGTACTTGCTGACTTCTTCCAAGCACTCCCATAAGATTGTGAGGCTGGGCTGCCTATTGTAAAAGCAGTACTGACCTTTTCCTTGGATGTAATCATGTTTTACCTCCACCTACTCATCCTTCAAAATTCTCAGCTCCCTCCACTGGCTCCTATTTACTTGCTGGATTTAGTGGTTTCCTTTCTTTCAAGTTAAAAAATAAAAATTTTAAAAAAATCAAGAAATAACTAAAGCTATCCAGAAAAAATTAAGAAACCAACCCTATCCTCTGCCCCTCCTCACTGGGCTGGGACCGGCTGACTGAGACCCGAAGCTCTCTTGCTCCTCCTGCATTGAGAACAAGCAGGTTCACCGAGCTCCGTGGCTAGTCCCTGAGCAGGCACTGCTGGAACTCTACAGGGTGTCTTAAGTACATCAGTCAGTGAAAATGTTCTTTGGACATTTTACATCCTGACAACAACCCATAAAAATAAAATAAAAAGATCCTGTTTCCAGCTCTCACGTTACTGACAGGGAAGAAGATAATCTGTGCCATTCCTTCTCACAAGCCCAGTAAGGGTGTCATCAAACCAGATGGGCTCCTGTGGAATCGGTTGGTTTCAGTGCAGCCACACTTTCTGGAAGAGGAATTGTTCAGCCCGTTCTCCTCCCTACATGGTCCACACAGATGGCACAGTGACTCCTGGCTGGTAAAACCACGCGGTGACAATGCGTGGCTGCACAGCCAGCCAGGTTGCAGAAGTTGCCACTGCCAGGTCCATTACATGGTCCACATCCATCTTCCAGCTCATCTGGTCATCTACCACTTCCCATACCTGCTGGGAGATGTTAGTGTCCTCACACCTCCGGGTCTGGAAGGTCTGGAAATAGTCCTCTGATTTCTACCTCAAGCTGACCCCTGATTTCTACCTCAAGTTGACCCCTAACCAGTTTAAACACACAGACACCACCCAGTCAGCCCTATGTTCTCCCACAAGAGCATGCAGCACTAAGATAGGCTCCCAAGGCATGAACAGCAAAAATCAGATTGAATGAAAAATCAGTGGTTTAATGAAAAATCAATGTCAAATGTTAAGGTTTTAAAATATCACATCTTAAGGTTTAAAAAAAAAATCGAAATTTTGTCTGTGGCTTGAATAATCATAGATGAGAATGTTGGATTCATTATTTAGGTTTTTATCGATGTCACAGTGAAACAAGAAGGTTTAGAAGTCACATGTTCCTTCTCCTGCAAGCAACGACTCTGCTCACACTGTTAAGTATGTATCACTGTTAGTACAGCTCTAATTAAAGCAGATCATTACTGGCACAACATTTCTCTGGTACTGATCTGGGAACACACGCTGCACTCAAACTAAGCAGAACTGGGACACAGCTGTTAGAGTGCACCTTTGCAAGCTCTCTGCTCAAGCACCACTTTAGCCACCAGCCTGGTTAAAAGGTCTTCTCCAGCAAGAAGCTCACAGCAGGTTGCTTAATGCAGGATACCTGTAGGAGTGTAACACTGTGAGGCACAAATACAGGCGATAGATGTGCCCACACTCATAAAACATTAGAGAAACACTCTCTTGTTCGTATTATTTTTCGGTCAACACAAAGACAGGCTGAGGGGCTGGAGATGAGACCCTTTGTTTGACATCCATGATTTCTCGAGCAACAAAAGGGAGGAACGATGGATACTTGAAACTTTAGATTTGAACCCTGAACTCTAATCCACACAGGCATCAGGGTCCTGCTACTCCTGGCTTCTTTTCAAGGATCCCCAGGCAGAGAGTTCCCTGGAAGCTCCTCCACATCTCTGTCACAGACAAGCACCCAGGCTTGATGTCTCTCATCCTTTCTGCCTCTGACTGGGCAGCCAGCAGGTTAACTCTTGCTAAGAAGTGCTGCTCCTCAACCATCTGGAGAATTATTAATACGGGAAAGTTGGGGTGATACAGTCTTAACACCTCTATAGAAATCTCTGGGACAAACCAAAACGTGCCATCCTTCCCAAGGATGCACTTCCACAACTTACACATTGGAGCTTTTAAATTCTCCTATGAGCTGCCACAGCTCGTGGTTCCACTGCCGATACAGCAGTATCTAACATCAGTCTTTCAGGCTTCCCTGTAAGGAGCCCTCTTAAATCAATGGGATAAATGCCCAGTTGTAATGTGATGTGGGATCATCCCAGGTTTCCTGGGGATCTCAGACGCCTTAGGGTTTGCATTGTTCTTATTTGGACACGACCATTTTGTTTCCCTTTGAAACTGATGGGCTAGATTCTGCTGTCAGTCCACTTGAGCGAAGCAACTCCATCCTTTCAGCAGTTTTCCTTTAACATAAAGTTTGACCTAATTTTTTTCAGCAGACAAATCCCAGGTAAAAGCTTAATTTCATCACTTCTAGATGACATCTTTTGATGGCAGGGGAGGAAAAAAACCCTCTGCCATCTAAAGGCTGACTGTACTTTAAAATCTTAGAGGAATTATGAAAACTGGAAATGTATTTGCTGCCAGACTTTGCTCCTCTGCTAAATCAGCATATGGCAGCATGCAACTGTACCTGCTCAGAGACCTCAAACCACATTTCCCTCTTCTCCTCTGCCACAAGCTGAGACTTCAGCAGCTCAGTAATTTGCATTGTTCTGCAAGGCTGGTGTGTGGTGATAAAGGAGGAGGAACGTCCCTGGGGATGCTTCCACTGTAAAACATGCATTCAAGGAGGCCACACAGCAAGTGAGCCTTTGCACTGACTTTCCTTCTGTCTCTCTTCCTTTATCCAACTTTCCCATTTGAAGGGCAGTGTTTCTCAGGGCACAAATTGTTTCCTTCCACCCGCAAACCAGCGCAGAACAACTCCTCCAGCCTCTCCAACAGCTAACCAGCTCCATGTCCGGAAAGCCAACAAAACACAAGATCCTTACCTTCAAAAGTGATGTTGCATGCAGCCAGATGGCGGGAAGCAGCACCGCTGAGCCCGGTGTGTGTGGCTTTTCCTAGCAGCAGGGTACAAGGGAGTCACGCCAGCTCACGGGGCTGCCAGATCCCACCCCACAGAGCTGCTCCCAGCCCGGCTGCGTGTGGGGCTGATGATTTCTGCCCCAACACAGGATGTCGAACCCACACCTATGAGACAGCATGGTGGTTTGCCTTTGAGATCTCCGCACACACCCCCCATCAGAAGTTCATGCTCTTCCACAGCAAAAGTAAGTCTACTGTAACCACTTTGAGTAGAGACTGAAGCACGCTCCCTGCAGTAAAATTCAAGGCAGAGTTAAATGTGGGGGTGCCCACTGGCGTTTGTAAGGGGAGCAACTGAGCCAGGGTACCAAACCTCAGTCCCCGGGGAGCAAAACCTCCCAGCCCCTGGGGTGCAAACCCTCAGCCCCAGGCTGCTAAATCCCACCCCTGGGGGAGGGGTAAAAACCCCAGCCCCCGAGAGGGCAAAACCCCAACGATGCTGGAAAGCACATCTCCCCCTGCACCAGCCTGGGGCCGAGAGACTCGGCCCGGGGAGGGGCTGGGGGGTCCCGCCCGGGAAGGGGGTCTGTCCTGGAGGTGGGAAGGAGGTGGGGGGAGCCCTGCCAGAGGGGGAGGCAGTGTTTGGGGGGTGGGGGTGGTGTCCCTTCGGGCTGGGGGAACAAGACCTGCCTGGGGGGAGCCTGCTGAAGAGGGGTCGTCCCCCGCAGCAGCAAGCAGTAGCAGTCCTGCCCTCGGGAAGCCCTGCCCGGGGAGGGGGTCGCAGGACCTGCCGGGGATGGGGAGGGGGGCGGCCGGCGGTGGCACTTACCGGCAGCCGGAGCCGGCAGCTGGGGGAGCTGCTCCTGCGCTCCGCTCCTGAGCTCCGCTGCTGCACTGTTCTCCGCTCCTGCGCTGCTCTCTACCACGCTCCTGCGCTCCTCCGCCTCCCTCCTGCGCTGCGCTCCCCTCCTGCGCTCTGCCCCGCCTCCCCCCTGCGCTGCGCTCCGCTCCTGCGCTCCTCCGCCCCGCACCTGCGCTGCGCTCCGCCCCGCTCCCAGCCGGGCGCGTTTCACCCCTGCGGGCGCCGCGGCCCCTGGTGGAAACGGTGCTTTTTCCTGCGCGCAAAGCGGTTCTGCCGCACGCGCAGCGGCTGCGCAGGCACGGCCGCCGCGCAACTGGATAAAAAATTTAAAAAAAAAAAAAAAAGGCGTAAACGGGACGCTCTATGGCTAATAGCAAAGAGGAGCTGTGTTCATAAAAAGAACCAAGCTGCTAAAAACGCCCAGACGCTAAGGAACCTGCCAGCCTTGGTGGTGGTGAGATGTCACCTGCCTCGCCTGGCTCGGGAGGCTGAGTCGGGCTCGGTGTGACAGGATGGTGGCTGTCGGGTCTTGGAGCAGAGCTGGCCAGGTTGGAAACGGGGCACTGGGTGGTTTAGGCATGTCCCTGGGGAAAATGGCTAAATTGGCTGCTTGGAAAGGAGAGTTCCTCCTCCCAGCCGCAGGTCTGGGCTTGAAGGAGTGACTGGCACCTCTCGGACTCCCCAGGGAGCTGGCTCAGCTCAATTGTCTGGCAAGAAATTAACTTGGTACCAAAAGGCATAAAAATCTGGTTCTTTGAGTGTTTGGGTGAGTGTCACACATGAAGCTGGGAGTGTGTAAACCTTGGCCATAACTCCTGTTCTAAACCAGCCCCCCAGACCACACTCAAATGCATCAACTCTTCACACCTGCTTACTGTCACCAAAAAGTCCACCTCCTTTCCCACTTGTTTTCCAAAGAGAGTTGCTAAGGGTTTGGACCGTGGCTTCACCCATTACCAAAATTGCCCTTGGTGAATTTTCTCATTGAGTCTGAGAGAACACCTCTGGGGCAGGGTTGGTGGGAAAAAATAAATAAATAAAAGAAACCCAGATTTATTCTCCTCTCCCTGGAATAGCTCAGGTCTTGGTTGGCAGTTGACCTTCCAGGTTTCAAACTTGTGTTTGACATTAACAATCAAACTGTGGTGGATGAACATGTTTGGAACATTTTGTGCCATAGTTATTGCTTCAGAAATAGCAGATTACCCTTTAAAAATAATAACACCTACTTTAAATTATGCTTTTCCACTCCAGGAATGAGAAAAAAGAAAGGAAAGAAAGGGAGGAAGGAGGGAAGGAATTTATATCATACCTCTGTATTTTCCTTTAATAAGGATAACATACTTTCTATAAAGGTGGAGAAATAAGTAATGGGTGGATCAGAGTATTTTGTGAATCTAGATTTCATTATTTTAGTCAAATTTCTGTGTGTTTCTGAAAAAGTCAGTTTTCTGACTTGACATTATTGTTTTTGAAGTTATCTTCTAGTTTACATTTAATTTTTTAAAAGGCTTTTATAAAACTTGAAATTTGAGTAAAGTATTTTATTTCTCACCAAAAAGAACATTTTTAAAACCTGAAGTAAAGCTTTCATGTACTGTTCGCCAATCCTCTTTACAAGCTGAGCTCTTGAAGCCACTTTCTGACCTCCTTCGTCACACCATTACTGCCACTGAGCCAGACAGGAGCACCTGACCAAGGAAGACAAGCAAAGAGAAAGAAGTCACAATAAAACTAATTTCTGGATTTAGTATTTTATTAAAGAGCTTGTACGAAATTCTGTTGTTTCTCCAGTGCTGACAACCAAACATCAACAAATAGAATTAAATTATATATATGTATATAATATATAAATTAGATATTCTATTCCATTCTATTCTATTCTATTCTGTTCTATTCTATTCTATGTATAATACTATAATTTATGTTATATCATATCATATTAAGTTACATACTATTTTTATAATTTTTTTCATACATAATATATATAAAAATTACAGAAAAAAAGAAAAGCCTTATCATTTTAAATAATGGCTAATTTTTTTATTTTATTTTATTTTATTTTTAGGAAACCTTCCTACAGCACGCTTTTTCATAGAATCACAGAATCACAGGAGAGTTTGGGCTGGAAGGGACCTTTAAAAAGGCCACCTAGTCCAACCCCCTGCAATGAGCAGGGACATCTTTAGCCAGATCAGGTTGCTCAGAGCCCCATCCAGCCTGACCTTGAATGTTTCCAAGGATGGGGCATCTACCACCTCTCTGGGCAACCGGTGCCAGTGTTTCACCACTGTTACTGTCCTTGTCCTATCGCTACAGGCCCTACTAAAAGAGTCCCTCTCCCTCTTTCTTATAAGCCCCCTTCAGGCACTGGAAGGTGGCTATATGGTCTCCCCAGAGCCTTCTCATCTTCAGGTTGAACAACCGCAACTCTCTCAGCCTGTCTTCATAGAAGAGCTGCCCCAGCCCTCTGAGCATCTTCACAGCCCTGCTCTGGACTTGCTCCGACAGGTCCATGTCCTTCATATGTTGGAGGCCCCAGAGCTGGACACAGTACTGCAGGGAGGGTCTCACCAGAGTGGAGTAGAGGGGGGAAATCACCTCCCTTGACCTGCTGGCCACACTTCTTGCGATGCAGCCCAGGATACAGTTTGCTTCTGGGCTATAAGCACACATTGCTGGGTCATGTCCAGCTTTTCATCCATCACCCCCTCCAAGTTCTCCTTGGCAGGGCTGCCCTCAATCCTCTCATTCCCCACCCAGTATCCATAGCAGGGGTTGCCCTGACCTGGGTGCAGGACCTTGCACTTGGCCTTTTTGAACCCTTCTTTTTCTCCTCCTCTATTTCCCTTGAATTTATTGTGCAAAAATGGTTCTCACACACACACACCAAAAGACGTCACCTGTGTCCCTACACCAGAGCTGGTGGCCCATGGCCCTCCAGGGGTGGTGGGCACTGTCCGTGGTGCCGGGCACCGCGCCGCCTCGCTCCCATCGCCTGTCCCCTGCCTCATGTAACCTGGGCAGGATTCCCACCCCAATAATGGAGATGTACAGAGTAGAGAATAGTAGTAAAGGCCTGCAGATCTTCAAGATCCCCAAAAACTGACAAAGAAGATCGATAATGAAGAACACAAGAAGAATAATAAGAAGAAAGAGTTTTGGGCAAAGTGCTGTGAATGCTGTGTCAACCACTTGTATCAACATAATCTGTGATCAACGTTACCTGTCAGCATGTCACAAGCCATCAAAAAAAACCCATGGCACAATTTAATATCTATTGGAGTTTCTAGGATATTGTCAATCAGGAATTTCTAGGATGTTGTCTCATGGGTTGCTGGGAGTTTGTTTTCACATTATATGCAAAGCTATCTGTAAAGGGAAAGGGAAAAATAGAATTTAATAGATTTTCGGTTGCAACAGGAAGAGTAACAGGAAATGTACATTCTGGAGTCTTTCACATATCACAAGCAGCTTGATCGCAGAAAATCTGAACACTGGTACGGACGGCTGTGTTCATGCAGGCACTGAGGTACAACCAAAGGTAGAATGCAACGAATCTTCTTAAACTGCCATACAAAAGGGTATAGGGTGTGGAATACTCATACTCCCGGTATGCTTTGAGGCTTCATTTACACTTGGTACCCACTTGGAAACCATTGTTAAAATCCCTGGGAATGAGGGAAGGATCTCAGATGAATGTGTTACATTTCCAAGTGAAAGGACACCAGAAAACATTTTCCTTGGTGGTCTTTAGACATCAAGGCTTCAACAGTGGGAATACTGCCATACTATAACCCTATCACACAAGGAGATTTGCCCGATGCACAGAGGATAATAAATAAGAAAGGCTTGTAAATCACATAGTGTTGGGTAAATAGGCCTATAGGAGTGGCAGGTTTGGTTTTGGCTTTTCTCTTCCTTTGTCTTTTGAGGGGAAGCCTGTCCCTTGTTCAGCACCTTTCTTAGGGCAGCTGCATGAAAAATAGAAGGAAGAAATGAGCATTTGCTTTTCCTATCAGTTTTGATTTTGCCAGGTGTGAAACTGTACAAACAGTTGTCTCTACTGTTAAATAACTCTGCTGATTGACAAGGTTTCTGAACAGAAGCCACCAAAGACGTGTGCTAACCACTGCTTTTCTAGCAGCACCATGGATCAGAGACAGATGCCTCTGAGATGTGCTTTCTGTCAGGTTGCATTGGCATGCTACGCTTGATTTCTGTATAAATGGTGTTAGTCATCAGCTCAAGCAATGAAGTTCCTTTGACACATGAACCTGCTGTGCTCCCTGATTGTGCTTTTTTTAATATCTTATGTGCTCTAGTGTCTGAGACATTTCTTGTACTTGATGAATTCTATCTGACAATTTCCCTTTCAATTTTCCCACATCAGACTACATCTATTTATATTTTATTTTTTGGGTGGGATTTGTAATCTTTCTACCTTAACATATTCACTCCTAAGATGAACACCGAGGCATTACTCCTATGGTGGGCTGCAGGCACTCAGCTCAACTATTCTATGCTGCTTCCACTTGCCTCTCTGACCCCCAAACTGATCTCACTTTTCCACAGTGTAGGGGGATATACATTCCTAACTTTTCTTTTTTCCATTGTATTTAATTTGTATTCTGGAAGTAAATAGTACAGATACTCCCACTACCTCCCATATTCAGCTTCCAGTAATGTTTCTCTCTGTACACTTCTAACCCTGCAAATACCTCCACATCTCTGCACATGCCTTAGCTGAACTGCAGCCTGTGCCATTCCATTGAAAAATTAGGGTTCTCCTGGTTTCAAGGAAACTAGAAAACCCCAAAGCATCCCCTGAAAAATCCATGGGAATTACTGGAGCCTGGGATAGGGTTTATCAGAAATCTATTATTATCACAGCACCCATTAATTCAAGGCAGGAAGATGGATATATAGTTATGGAATTATAGAAAGAATAAAAGGAAAACAATCCTCAAAATTTAAGCTGTCTCAAGACAGCAAGTGTTCGTAAGCATCAGGAGGTTTTTATGACAATATTCCATGGTGTTGGTTTTATGGGCAATTTTTGGTCATTGGTCAATCCCACTTGGGGAGGAAGAAGAGCAATTTTAATTTAAAAACTGCAAACCCTGAACTCTAAAATGCAGTAGAAGTCTCCCATCCAAGTGTTGATCCAACCTAGTCTGTCTTGCTGTTGGGAATGCAGATACAGTCTCTGACCAAGAGCAGGGCTGGACACCTGCAGTAGGGATCAGGGCAAAGAAGAGGGCTGTTCTGCAGGGGAACTCCTGAGAGTCATGCTCTGAGAGGACGGCGTACCCTTCATAGCTGTATGTTCACGCTAATGAGTTTAAAAATCCTTTTCCTGTTATTCTACATGAGTTTCTCATTGGTACAAACAAGCAAACTGTGGTTACCCCCACACACACCTCTGCTCATGACCCCTCAAGTGCAGGGCCGTAGGTAAGGAACTAAGTTAATGCATATATGGAGTTATGTGTCCAAATTCTGCTCTATTATGGATTCTCCCTTGAACTAGAGAAGAGTCTGAGGCAGGTAAGCTGCAAAAGTGTGTTCAGAAGCAGAAATGGCAAAGCACTGCCCCGTGGCTTGTAACAGTGACAATTCCTGAATACTCATTCATGTTTGAATTGTTCATTGTGGCTCCATTTCAGCCACATTCTGGCGTGGTTCCCCACAGCAGCGAGCAGCTCCAGCTGAATCTTCATCACGCCTTGAGGAGACCTTGGGCATTTTACCCCACAGAGGGATGACAGATCTGATGCTGCCAGATCATAGCCCTTTCACACTGACTGATAATCCAACAGCCATAGTTATGCCTGAGATATCCTATAATTCATGTAGAGGTGTCGAAGGCTGGCGGGAAAAGATCCCTGGGTTTACATGAAAGCAATCATGATTTTTACAGTAGGACGAGCATATGTTACATATCAGGAGACTTTCCGAGAACTTTGGTTAGCTTGCATTGAAGTGTGTATGCATCTGCTATATATTCTAATGAAGCTGCTTGTTCACATCTCTGAAGTGGCTTGTTTATCTCTTTGTAGCTGCTGGGCAGATGCCTTATATTTGTGTGGGAGATTTCTGCAAAAATTTGATGGTACATCTAAGCAAAATATTTTTGCCTGTAAAAGGGCATGTCCTAGTTATCAGATGGTCAGGTTTTCACCATGGGCACGCTCCTTTCCCTTGTTTACACCACTGCACTTTCACTGAGGAGCGCTGTGTTTTGAAAACAAAAGCCTATTGTCACGGAGGAGCCTTGGTATTTTTACCCTTATGTTAATGAGGAATAAACCAAAACCCAGTAAGATTGACATTCCCCAAAGTGCTCGCTAATTACGGGCACCTCCATACCTAAGCATCCAGATTAGGATACCTCTGCTGGGTTTGCAGCAGGGTGGTGTAACTGAGTCTTGTGTATGCTTTGAGTTCACAAAGACCAGAAAATTCAAGCCCACGAGGTATGAAGATGCTCAAACTGAGTCATCAGAAATGAGTGGACATTTTGGTAAGCCTCTATTGCTTGCCAAAAACTGCACAATGACTCAACGTCACGGTCTAAAACAAAATCCCTGAGTTCTGGGAGTTAACTATTAGACCATGTCTGATGTGAGGGAGGGAGAAAAATACAAATGTAGTCAGAAATCTCACTGAGTTGACAGTAGAGCTCTGTTGCAGAGACCACTAAGGGGAGTTGCAAAGGTTCTCATCCAAAGACCTTGGAAGAAAAGACCACCTGTGGGCACCGTGATACATGAAACAGTGTCCTGAAAGGGAGAAGAGCACTAAATGCCCACAGACAAAGCCTCCAGAGGACAAAAGGCAGTATGTCCTGTGTCAGGATATACACCCTGTATCAGGACACAGTATTTGTTTGAACAGCTGCCATACTTGCACTTGCTTCCAACAATTCCATCTCCTGGCTCTATCATGTATTTCTAGCAACAGCACTGAAATTATTTTATAACTCTGGGGAAAAAAAAGTCATCTAAGAAACTTACCATCAAAACCACTTATCAGGCTGAAAAAAGTTGCCAAAGAAGATTTTCTTTTCTCTTTTTACTGTTTTCCTGACAAGTTGGACAGGGGCTGTTTTCTCTTGTGCTGCGAAATCTAATTATATACATACATAAAAAAAATAGACGGCACTAACCATTTGTCTCGCATGACTCACCACTGTCTTTCCAAATGTCATAAATGCTGGCAAGCCAACTACAACCACGAAACGGATTAGTGTCTCACAAGGCTGCTTGCCTTGATTACAGTCTGGCAAGGATTAGGCTGAGTAATTGGGAGAAAATGGGAGGAAGATTTCACTGAGCATCTGGGATTATTGTGTGCTAGAAACACTGCAGAAGATAAACCACTGAAAGACAACCTAGTGCCTTCAATGGCAACCCCCATCACAGGGCGCCATGGTTTGTAGAGCCCAGAAGATACGAAGAAACAGAGCATTGTCCAAGGAGAAGACACCCGCACTGGGCAACACCTAAGAACAACGTCGTGAACACAACCATGCCCTGGGACTGGCTTTCTTCTCGTGCACCCTGCTACTGCAGCAGCCACTGAAAACAAAGTCCAAACCTAATCCTATTGAGTCTCTGCTGTCATAACTTGAACTTCTTGCCCCAGATAGACTTTGGGAAGTGTGCTGAATGTGACCACAAGCTACATCTGCATCACAAACAAAAGCAGAGGGCTTCTCTGGGGCTGCCCCTGAATCAGGCTGTCTGGTTCTAACCCAAGAAGTCACATTTAGCCTCGCATCAAAAATAAAAGGCTGTGAAACCGTAATGTGGGCCTCCCGATTTAAAACAAAAAGTGGACCCCTCTCTGGATTACATCTTCACAGCCACCTCCTGCGTAGGGGTGAGGTTGATGCCTGAAAGCCCTGCTCCGGACCAAGTGGTGGGGCCGAGGGTTTCCAGTACACCATGGTGAGACCCCCGGCCATCCTCACTGCAGTGTGCCTCTCACACAGCTGCAGGCGCTGCTGCATGGCAAATACATTTTACTTCCTCACAGACCTCACTGGAAGACTGGGGTCCTGCAGGGTCATACAGCACAGCTTCTCCTCTGCCCTGGGACTGCACTGGGGGGGCAACCACAGATACAGAGAAGCACACTGGGCTGAGTAGAAGATGGGGCCAAAAGAGTAGGTGTCAGTCTCAGAGCACCAGACACAATGAATCTGCTATAGATAAGCTTGTAAAAATAAATAAGTAAATAAATAAATAGATAAACCCTCAAAGTTACTTCTGAAACCCTGGAGAACTTTGAAGAAATCCATCCCTTCACAGCCTGGTGGACAGTGTATTTCTGAAACACAATGTTTCTTAAATACTCTTCCTCAGCTGCCATGGCACTTATGTGCTGGCACGGACCCTGGTGCCAGGACCTCTCTGTTCAACAGGAGCCATTCTCATTTTGATTTTACAACCCCATTTGAACACGCATGCCCTGGTTGTTGAGTTTCCCATCCGGGGAGCCCAGCGCTCGGTCCCATTCACACGCACGGCATTCCCCGCGTGGTTTGAACCAAGGCTGCTGCCGAGCTGTGCAGCATCCGCGCTTCCACTCTGCTGGCTCCTTCTGACGTACCTGGAGCAAAGGCTTTATCTTGCTGGGTGATGTCTGGATGGTGGTGCCTGAACTTCAGAGAAGATTCACGTAGAAAATTACAAATCAGAAAGAAATACTCTGGCAGACAGAAACTGTGTAAATTTTTTTTTTAAAAAAAAAGCTCTAGACTGTTTAAATCTCAGACCATCCCATGCTGTGCTGAGGCATTGTGCTCTGCTCTACAAACAGCTGCGTGATGTTTTTGTCTTTGGGCAAATACAACTGTCGTTTATTTTTAGCTTTAATTTAATATCTCCTTTCAAATCTTATCACTGCCCACCCAGATCAAGTGGAATGGACGTAAATACAAAATAACACAGACCATAGCTTACACTGAAGAGTGCAGCCAACAGCAAACTAATAATCTTATTTCCCAGACATTTCATCTCGAATCCAGGAGAGACTTGTTTACTGATGTGATTCATAGCTGAAGAATAAAATGTTGTCTGGCAAGGTTGGTATTTCATATTTTCACGCAAGAATCTCAAAATATTTACAAACCTCAAAGCCTGTCTACACACAATTTTTTGCAGCAAATACCCTTTTTTTTTTAAAGAACATAATTCCCCCCAAGTACATTGCAATAAAATCACAAATATGGTTAGAAAATGCTTTAGAGCTGTATAACTTAATTCCTTTGCCAATACAGAAAAAACCCTTTACTACCTTTAGTAACTTGGTGATGCTAAATCCATAGAGCATTCACATACAGAAACCATACCATCACCTGTCTTTTTAAGCTTAACTAATGCTGCAATATGCCTTGCAGCTCCATGGGTGGAAAGTTGAATGGAGCAGTTAAAGCGCTGCTGTTCCACCGGAAAGTGTGGGATAATTGCCCACGGTTGTGCTGAGAATACGCACCTGATCTGAATATATATGGAAGTGTTTGTAGAAACAGGATATGTTTAAACTAGCAGGATGAGAAACATGCTGCTTCAAGGTGATGGGAAATCAAACTCTGGCAAGGGTATTTTGCTCCAAAGTTAAGTAAGCCCTGGGGAGATTAAAGGAGCATGTGTTGGAAATTAGATGTTATACTCTAAGGATTTTTTTTTTATTTTTTTTTAGGATGTGCTTATCTTACTTGGCCATAAAATCTGGATGGCAAGAGAAGGGCTTAAATATAAATGAGAGGTCAGTGAAGGAAGATAAAAAATGAAACAGTTTGGGAGCCAGCGAGCATCATTGCACATGTTGGTGGGTTGTTACGGGCTTGCATGCAAAGCACCAGCAGCTCCTGGCACCTCTGTCCAGCTGTGCCATCTGCCACTGCACAATTGCATCTGCTGGGTCTCAGAAGGAGCAGGAGAGAGGGAAACTTCATTTAAGAGGTTATGATATAAAAGCGGCTGATTCCATCTTGTCTGCTAAGAAGATGAACTCCTATGAGCTGGAATACATAGCTCGTTAGTAGCAGGACAAAACTCCATCTCATCAAACCCTTGTCCTTTCCAGAAACAAACATAAAGAAAGTGGGGAAGGGAATGAAAAACTTGCATCATTGATAAGGACAACAGAAACTGGGGGGGTGGGGGCGGGGGTGGGGGCGGGGCGGGGCGGGGGGATATGTGTGTGAGTGTGTACATTGCCTTGCCAATGAACTGTACCTGCCCAGCAGACCTCTGTATCAGCTCTTTGCTTTCTCATATTTGTTTTTCCCCTTTCCCCCTGAACATCCAGCTTGCTAATTCTCTCCCAGGCATTCACAGAAAGCAGTGCACCAGGTGCTGTCTCTGTGTGGATCTATAACACAAATTGCTTTATCTAGCCAATAATTTATGAACAAAGTCCAAAAAAATATTTCTGTTGCCAACTGTGTCAGGCTGAACCCTAAGGACCCCCAAAGACCTCCTTTAAAATACTAATAATCTATCTGCTTTCCACTGCCTGATCTGGAATATTAAAACACAGATTTGCCTACTTTTTGGTTATTCTGTTTTTCATAGCTGGCTTCGGCTCTGGCAATCTGATCTCCATAGAGTTTGGAAATCTTTAATTCTGCTGAATGCCTTTGTCATCTCAGTGAGGCAACAGGTACTTTTCTCCCATTTCCATTTTACATGCTTTTGGTGTCTGAGTTTCTGTCACTGACATATCTAAGATGGAATATTCAAAGCTGTGATATATATTTATGTATATGTGTGTGCACACACTAAGAAAACTCTGTACTTAACAAAAGCAGGGTGGCTACATCCTATTTTTCACTCAAAGGACTGCTTTCATGGGAAACTGGGATTCAACATTACAGAGCAGAAGTTAATATTTCTATAATAAAAGGATAAATATTCCTCCTTTTCTGCTTTTTTTCCATGAATTCTATCCCCATCCTTTGGAGAGCACGGTGCTGGAGGAACAGTCTGTAGAGTTTAGGGTCTGTATTAGCTCTGTGGCTGTGCTACACTCAGATCATGCTGTCTGCACCCAGCGGAAAGCCTCTGGTCTTCTTGCATGCAAGGGCAAGTTGCTGGCTCATGTCCAACCGGGTGTTCACCAGGACCTCCAGACCCTTTTCTGCCAAGCTGCTTTCCAGCCGGATAACCCCCAGCATATAGAGTTGCTCCTCCCCAGGTGCAGGACTTTGCACTTGTTGAATGGAATTATTACTATTATTAGCCAAATGTCAGCTGTTCCCTCCTCTCTGTGCATCCTAGCTGTGCTGTATGTGATTCTGATAGGTTTTAAGCACAGGTTTGCCTTACTTATGAATTCCCAGGCAGCATCAGTCTAGAGATAAGTAGCTAGGTGTTTACCCAAAGCTATCATGTGCTCCTCTAGGTGCACTCAGGAGGATTTTAGGTCTCTAAGCAAGTTCTCTTTATAGAAATTCCCTGGGACAGTTGTCTTTGACATCTCAGGTACCTGGCCCTCTTTACATTTTGGCTGCTTGTTTTAATACTGGGTCTATTGCACTTAAACACTTTAATTCTTCTAAAGCTGCACTTTAACTCTTTGTCAATGGATCTGCTCCAAAGTCTAGTGAAGCTGCTAGATCAGGCTCTAAATAAAGCCTCTTTTATTGCTCAGAGAAGGTATTTGCCTGAAGGCTTTGCACATATTTGCAGCAGAGGCACTAAGGGAATGATGCCCATGCTGGGTTGCACAGGATCAGAGCCCCATGACCCTGCCCCCACATCTCTTGCTGCTTTGCCAGAGTACTGCCTGTGTGCACACACTAACGCTTATTTTAGTCAAATTCAGCTGCTAGAGACAAACCTGTCGGCTACATTTAAGCTGACCTGGGTAATTTTGACTGAGATGCCTAGGAAGCTCCACAGATAGCTCAGTTGGAGAGGGGGGAAGAGCAGGCTCTGGCAGATGAGGGGTGCTCAGCAGCTGGTGAGAGGTATCCCTCTTCTCTCTCCAAAGGTGGTTACAGAGATGTCCCCTTTTAATCCAGCTGGACAGTGCAAAAGGCAGGGACAATATTTCTTCATACAAGCCTGTGTTGGTTTATTTGACCCTGACTTACGCTAGATAAATATGATTTATGCTAGATAAATATAGATCAGATTCAAAGAATTGGTATTCAGACTATTTATTTAGTTTTAGTAAATCAGTTTTAATCAAGTTAGATAAGAAAAATCTGAATATAGAAAAGGAACCAGATATAAACAAGAACACAGGTTAGATGTTCTGACATCTTTTCTTTTCTTTGCAGAACTACCTTTTTCTGATTATGATGATGAAGTTGTCATTTATTCCATAGATCTAAGGTGACACCATCCATAGCCACAAAGCTGGTATTTCCCAAATCAGGCACCTCTAGAAAAGCAGATTAAAGACAGAGTGACCTTCAGGTTTTCCAGGACATTAGTGGGAGGCACTGTCAGGTTTGAGTCCAACAGCTGACGCTACCTGAAGCAAAGCTTTACTCTTTGCATCGCACCACTCAGGCTGTGCAACTCTCTGCTTTTGGAGCCAGGAGAGCCAACCCAAAGAAAGCCTCGCTGTGCACCGAGGTCCTGCCCTCCTCTCGCTGGGCAGAACACCAGCATGCTTGAACTTCAGCAAGACCCCTACAAGGAGAGCTTAGTTTGGAAGAGGACCTGTGGGCTTGCTTTATCTCAGCTTCCTCAAGCTGATTCAAAAGTCTCCTTAGTTGAAAAAGCAGCTTGCATGATGATGTTTGCCTGAGTTCCTGGTGCTCCCGAAGCTGTGAGCTGCCCAGTTCAGTCTCTGTAGTGCAGGTTTTGCTCTTGTACATTTGCAGAGATTTAGCTACAAGTCAACTCCCCAAACACAAGCCTTGAACGCGCATTTCCCAAAGCTTCATCCTGGGGAACAGGTCCCTTTGATGGGTCATCAGATCTTAGGCCATCAGACTTTTTTTCTAATTTATTGCAGAATATTAAAAGGTATATGAAGATGATTTTTCTGATAATTGGATTTTTTATTTTTTTTTAGAGTTCACGTTGCACAGAGCAGTAATGGAGAGTATCATATCCTGTTCCTTTTTTAATGAAAACACAAGATGTCCTCAAGGGCTGCTTTAATTAGAGCAATTCAAGCACTTTCCAGTGAGGTGACTGCTTGGGAAATGCTTCATTAAAAAGAAGCAAATACTTCATTAAAAAGAAGCAAAAATATTATAGAAATAGAGACCCTCCCCACCCACCCAAAAAAAAAACCAAACCAACAAAAAAAACCATAAAAAGAATTATTGGGGAACAGAAAGCAAAACAGAGTTTCTGGTAAAAGAAAAAAACCTGCAACAGTCTAGGGTCTCCCCACTCTGCCCAGTTTGGACCCAGCTGTCCTACCCGCTGCCCCTTTGGATGTTTGACAGGTCTTGGTCTCACATAGTGTCATGTTAAAGCCTTTAATTTTGGTAAAACAAAATGCTATTTTTCTGGCTAGTGCTTGGTATGATGGCCTTAAGGGAACTTTAAATGTTCATTTTCTTTACCAGAGTTCAGAAATACTTAGCTCGAGTCAATTAAGTTTCTAATTAAACATGCATTAGAAAGAGAATTTGCATATGAAATTTCTCCATATTTTTATTAAGAGACACAGAAGTCAGTAAAGTGTGGCAACCCCTATGTTACGACAAATTAAAGCCCAAGAACATTTTTAACCTTTGCTTGTGAATTGCATGACTCACAAAATTGAAGATCTCAGAGCAGAACCCTGCAACTTGATTTCTTTTTCCCAATGTGTTGATTTATGTATTGACCATATTCCCCAGGTTCCTCTGATAGAAAGGCTGTCATTTAAAAAATAAGCAGCATTTCAGTTGTGGGCGCCGTGCTTCTGTGGATTGCAAAGCCAATATATGCAATTCTGCAGCTAGGCTGTTAAAGCAAGAGCGTGTTCAGTAATTGATCTGTGCCAGCATCCTCTGCCACTTGAATGATAATACTTGTTTTAACCAGATTGGTCTCAAAAACTAGAATAAGCCTGGCAAAAAATGCCTGAATAGAACCATAAAAGAAAGGCATGATAAAAGAAAGCGTTACTGTCTCCTCTGTACAACATCTTGAGAGGATCTTTAGACATTTGGTGTCCAGATGAGGTGGCTGATGATGTTGATTTTAAAAAAAGACTTCAGTCTACTTATTGGTTTATGCTTACTCAAAACAAAAAAAAAATCCCATTGCAGTGGGATAGCAGGTTACAGAAAACATTTCTGTTAGGAGGATGAGTCTGAAACCCAGTATTTCATGCTTGATAGTGGGGAAAAGGGAAACTTATTTCTGACTCTTCATAAACTTTATTGCATTTAGTAAGAAAATGAAAAATCCCACTAAAAAGCAAAAATATTTTTAGTTTGGTTGAAAAATAAGCCACATACAGTGAAAACCAACCACTTCTAAAGTGGAGACAGGGTTATTTTATAAGGATAAATTAATCTCAGGTGAAATTGCTTTTCTGTAAGACTGAATCTATGTGAAAGCAATAAAAAGAAAACCCAGTGCTCATATCTTTTCAAAGAAGAAAAATACCCTTTCTAAACTCCTTAGGTGGAGGTACCTAGGAGTGCTTCTTCACTGGCTTCTGGTGTAACATAAAATAACAAAAATATGTTACCACAGCAATGTGAGAATTCATTGCAGAGGCAGAAGTGGCTCATCAGAGGTAAGGAATTAGCAAGAGACAATGCTCACCCAAAACATGCTGCCAGGTTACCCAGGCAAGCCCGTGAGCTTCCATCAGTGCAGACTAGAAAATGTATTGATTGGCTTTAAGTGTAAGATTAAACAAGCAGCAATTCTCTGTGTATAATTTATAGGTTACTAGCAACAATGTCCCACTTGGCTATTCCTTCTGTGTGGCAGCACTCTCCAGACTATCAAGCTGCAACAATGTCTTTTACCATCTCGTGTCAGCATACTCTTCATGCCAGTCCCTCTGCTGCCTTCCTCTTATCCAGGGCATGCATTCTGTCTCTCTTGCTTCTTCCTCTCTCTCCTCTTCTTCCTCGGCTGCTCTCTCTTCATTGGCTCCCTTAACAGAACCAGCCACACCTGCACCTTGTCTACATCGGCCAACCCGCTGCCACTGAAACCAGCCCCCAGCTGTATATTATCAATGCTAATTAACCCAGCTTCATTCCACTACACTTCTGCAGTGGCATCCTTCTCCCACAACTCACCCTCATCTCTATCAAGGATAAATGTGGTATAAAAAAGCTGTGGCTGGAATCAATCTATATTTTTAATTTCAAACTCTGACACATGAAAACCAGCCTGTTTTGACTGTGTGGTGCTTGGATTTTAACTTTACCTTCCCAGTTCTGTGTTTAAGCAAAAAAAAAGCCTGCTTTGTAAAGATTTAATTTCCTGTTCAGCATTCTTTATCTCTTTAGATGGGGCCTATTGGTTGGCAAAACCACTGGGAAATGGGAAACCCAAAGACTTATTTTTTCTAAACTGAGAAACAAATGTTTTAATTTTTTTATCCAATAGTAGGTAGAAACTAGTTTTGGTGAACAGAGGAACAGAGTAAGCTTTTTCAGATGCTCTTCCACAGCTATCTGAGTGTCATCTCCTCCCAGCCACAGCTCTTACCACCAGATCCCCACATAAGGAGGCATTCCTGGCTAAGCCTCATGGAAAAGGCCATGAACAGCAGGAGACGTTTTTTTCTTTCCTCCTCAAAGTGGGGGAAGTTGCCTGATTTCCCAGAGAAGGGTTGGGCTCAACATCACTCCATGGTTATGTCCAGCAGCTTCCCATTCCCAGCTGTTTCTGGATCACATTTCCCACATGCCCAGGTCTCCCTTTGCATCACAGTGGGTTTAAAGGCACCAAACTCAGACAGAAGAGTGCCTGAAAGAGGATAACAGCACTGTGAGATGAATGCTCTGAGTGTTCCTGGGCACCCTTGCTGAAAAGCACCTTGTTACCATACTCAGCAATTTTCCAGTGTTCTGCAAGCACCTGGACCCACGGACCCGCAGGTCCCTGCCAGCCATGATGAGTGATGGGAACTCGGTGTGAACAGGAACCGCACCAAAGCAGAAGGGTTTGGAGAGCATCCCCCATCCCAGCCTGGCTCCCCAGACTCTCCCTTCTCAGCAGGTGTATAAGGTGAAGTCCTGCTTGAAAGGTTTGAGCATCAGTTCCAAATGATAACCCAAACATGAATTGGATTAGACCACCACTGAAAAACTATTAGGATCCTCTTTCTTTGTTAGATGATGAGCTCCCTAAAGACCCTTCCTACTAAAAGCACAGGGACACACGGGCTTCCAGTGCTGCCTAGGTACAGCTTTCAAAGCCATACATTTGGGCTTGTGTACTTAAGTCCCTTTATGGCACAGCCATCGACCTCTAAGTCATTGGGACTCTTTGGGAAGTGACTCGCATTTCAAAAACACATTTTCAATGTTGAAAAAAAAAAAAGTCAGAAGTTTAGTTTTCCTTTTTGCCTACAGGAATCCTTTAGCAAGTGCATCAGACAGTGTCTGCCAAGCCTGGTCAGCTGGGATGTCAGGTGGGGATGAACAAATATGGGGGAGGAATTTTCTGGAGTCTGCAGGGCTCCTGTAGGCACTCAGAGATCTGTTCATGAAAACAACACAGAGCTCCACAGTAGGACTGACCTACAGCTTTCTGAGCCCTCCCACAGAGGAATACCCGCTCCTCTGTGTCCTCTGTGGCATGTTCAGTCTGCTTGTGGCATAGACTATGGTGCCCTATACAGCGCATCCTATGGGCAGCCTTGCAAGCAATGGCCAAAGTGCTCACTGCAGCTTGGAAATACCTAGAGGAAAACAAGCCATGAGTCTGAACAGGGATGCATCAAGGATTTAAACCTACTTACAGCACTCTTTCCTGTTCTGTTCTTGAGACTCCTGATATAAGCCAAAGGCCCCAGTGAGATCTATGGCTGTACTGGTTTTCAGACTCTGCTCCATGAGACTCTGACTGGTGATCTGCTGCTGTCTTTCCAAATTCCAGTTTACAGTTCCAAAAAACTGTATCACTGCTACAGTACGATCATTTGAACGCAAAACCCCACAGCGATGACACACACCTGTGTTAGTAGTCATCAGTGGTCCGCACTTGGGAGCAAGTTCTTCTGCAGTAAAAAAAAAAAAAAAAAAAGTCTGAGGCTAAAGGTCAGAAAAAGGCTGAAGATAATCTAGTCTGAGCTGTGCTGAAGTTTCCAGCTCAGTGTCAGACCACACCAATTCTCTTGTTATTCATTGCTCACAAAACAAACCAAAACGCCAGGAGCTTAATATTTTATTCACAACATGAAAAGCTGAGGTTTCATCTTGCCCTTGGCACAATAGACTGACTGAAGCAAGTGCCTACCCCACCTTATTATTGCAAAATGCCCACTAACCCATAATAGGCTTCAGCAGTGTACGGGTGCTGTATTTCTGGCCACAGAATGGGAAGGAAAAATGCAGATTTTTCATTAGTTGCCAGTGGAGATTTATAGTCAGTTGGTTACTATCTCTGAGCTTTCTTCACAGGAAAAGCGATTTTAGTTGTCACTGTGTGTTGCGCTGTATGGCCAAGCCTGGCAATGCAATTAGTGCTAACCTGGAGGTGAAGGGCACGCAGGGACTACCACAATGCTTCTGGCACTAATGGATATTACCACTTACCATTTGTGATCTGGCAGTTAAACATGCTTCCCTCTCAGCTGCGTCAGATATGTAACCATCCGTTTTCAGCTCTCTGCAATCGTTGCTGCCGGAAAAACTACACGATGACAGCACCTGACACAAGCTAGAAGAGTTGAATGTTGATTGTTGTTGCACATCTCAATAAATATCTTTACAGTGTCACAAGATGAGCAAAGGTTGGCCCTCAGTAAGTGGTGCTGTATGGAGGACGGTGTGCAGCCGGGGAATATCCAAGTAGGGCATTAAAACTTGAACTCGCAAAGCTGATGATTGCTGCAGCTTGCCTGGGTGCTTAACATGACAATAAAAGACTTGTGTGAATGAATGGTTCATGATAGATAAATGGCAGATGGCAACTGGGTGCGGGAGGTACAGTATGATGCACAAGGGACTGATTAAGAGGAGCTGTAACTTGGACACTTCGGATGCCAGACATCTGGAGCAAGGGGTGAGCGTGCTACATTTCCTGCAAATACAGTACTGTGCATACAATTAGGTCGAGACACACACATATTTATAGATACATTCACAGAGATGTATACAGACACAGGGCTAAAGAAGAAATGGTCAAGACCAAACTCTGGCCACAAGACTGAGCAGCCATAGCTGACTTTCATCCACACTATTTGAGGCTAGTCCTCTATAGCAGGGTTGTCTTGGAGAGCTGTGGAGTAAGCCAATACAGCTGTGTGGACCACAGTGGTCCAGTGCTTCAGCTGATTTCCCTGGCCCACTCATTTAGCAGCATAGATGTGCCTTCAGGATTCCTTTTAAACCCGTTCTCCATGGTTTGTTTAAATGTGGAAATAAACAAAAAACCAAGTTTTCAATGTCATCCCCCAGATAAGACTATTAATTATTCATATTGGTCAAGGTTTTGAGTGATCAAGGGACAGAGGACAGGATTCTTGCCATCTCCAAGGGGAAGAAAAACTGGTACTTGAATAGGAAAACATCATTTACAGGATGTGCAGCAACCGTGGAAAATGTGAATCCAGAAGCAGCTTTATAAGGGAATGACTCAGATATTGGTCATCCCCAGAAGAGTGGTCAAAACAGTCGGGAATACAGTGATGGGAAAGCACCTGCATTGCAGAGCTGAGGTGACTCAGACGGAGCATTTCATCTCCAGCCTCTGAGATTTCTGTCCTGTCGCACAAGCCCCATCCCCAGGAGCATCCCCGTCCATCCACTCCCCAACCCAGCCAGTCCTTCCCTCCCCAGCAGGTGCAGGCATGGGAGTCTGGGGCTCACACTGAGGTACTTTCCTTCTCCTTCCCAGAGGTGAAATTTGGGGGGAAGGGAGGGTCCCACTCAATGCAGTGTTCCTTCAGAGTGAAAAACCGCTTGGGCCACAAAGCCATTTAAAAAGCCAGGTGGGTTTCACCCAGCACCATGTGCTGGCATGGTTAGGATGAGGGTGACTGTAAGGGCAGCTGACTCTGCCCTGGAAAAGGTGGGTGATCAAATTAGGTCAAAAACCCTCTGAAGGGGGTGTTTGTAGCTTTAGGGGCTCTTTTTGAGCCAGAACCACTATTTTTAAGTGCCCCATCACATATAGTACCCAGCACCAGTCTGTGCAGCATGATCATGTAAACTAACCTAACTCAGCACCAGTGCCTTGCAAAGCTAGCATGAGGCAGAGTTAGCCTAAAACCTGCAGGCTGGGACTAGTAACAGCAATATTGGTTTTACTGGTTTTATGGCAGGGAGCTGTAACCGCTGCAGGCACCAGGGCAAGGAAGGGCGATGGGGAGGGTGAGCTCATTCAGCCATGGGACTGCAAGCAAAGAGCCATGGCAGGGGCTCCTCTTACTAATTTTTATTCAACTGCTATAAAGGCTAAGCCTCTTGAAATAAACAGATACTTTTCCAGGGAATTCAATAGCCTTTGGATGCAGCTTTCAGGGTACACGAGCCCAAGTTCTCAGCAAGAATGCACAAGGGTGATCATGCCAGAATGAGAAAGGTAATCTGATTTTGGGAGATTCTCCGTCACCTGTGGCGCAATGCGGCTGATCTGGCCCTCCAGGTAAATGAGTTTTTTTGCTAGAATGTGTCACAGCTGAATTGAAGAGGGTGTAGGTAATTATACACAGTAGCAAATCACAGCCTGTATCTGCTCTTCTACATGAGACTCAAGACAGCTTGATTGACATAAACCACTGAAGTGCTTGTTTTCACTTTTCATATTTATTTATGTCTTTTATATGCACATTCCAGGGGTAAATACAGTGACATTTTGTACTGTGAACTGAGATTGAAAGCGCCAGCAGCTGGCATAGCCAGGCTGGAAGAGTCTCACAGGTTGATTAGAGCAGGAGCTTTCTGATGTGACTGTTTGCCCTGCTGACCTATTTAATTAACTGTCTCATTATCAGCAAACCAGCCAGGAGCCATGTATCATTTGTGGGAATATCTTCTCCAGATATGCAGCCTATGGAGAAATAAAATCTGTTGCTTTGGCATCTCATTTTACTGCTGATATATACAGCTGTATGTCTCCAGCTGGCCACGGAAGGATGAGAATTAAATTTGCAAATCTTATAGCACATTTCCATTTGACAATGTTAAAAGAAAAAAAAGGAGATGTTTCATATAGGCTTAGTTCCACGTAAGATTGTCTCCTCCTTAGGAGGACAGACCTGGCTGGATGGAACCACCATTCACTGGGAGTGTGACAGTGCTTAGGTATTACAAAAACCATGTGGTCCCCAAGTACCTGAGATGTGTCCTCTGCACCAGTATGACCTGCAAGGTAAAGGGAAGGCTCAGGCCACGCACAGGACAACTTTCCCAAGGTCCAGTGACTGAGAAGCTAAAGAGGAAAGTAAAACATTGGGGTCAGCTCAACCTTTGGTTGAAACATTTCATTTTGATCTCACTAAAGGAGAACTGAAAAATATGGGCAAAATCAAAGCATTAGTATTACACAATATGTTCTTTCCATTTAAAAAAAAAAAACAGTGGAAAATTCCAACAGCTTTACCAATGTGGCTTATATCTGCTGGAGGCAAATCCAGCAAGAAATGTGCCAGCTGACCATGCAGTGTGCAGGAGTGCCAAGCCCAAGAGCAGGCATGCCTGTTTTCTTCCAAAAGAGGGAGAACTGAGGCAAGCATATGGTACCTGCCCCTGAGCTGAGCGCAGGCCAAGCATGTAGAGGACTTGTCATCATCATGTAGTCGTTTACAACTGCAAATTCATTTTTATCTTGTGGCAGCATCGGGGAGATCTGTATACCATAAATGGAATCATTACATCTCAGTAATACATTCTCTTTCATTTCCTACTGGATGATTCATGTAGTTTTTAACCAAGCCAAAGAACCTCTCTTCATTTAAGCACGATCAAATAAAGGCAGTGAAGACCACTTCAGTGCTTATGAGTTTCTATGAAGGTAGCGTCCCACACTTCAGCCCAGCAGACGTGGTCCCAAACACTAACAGAACCTGAGCTGCCACACAGAAACAACACGGAAACAGGCATGAGGCCAGGCAAGCCTGGTTGGAAAGCAAAATACTTGATTTTAGGAAAACCGGGAGGAGTGGTCGGCAGTTGCTTTTGTTCTCAACTGCCAAGCTATCGGTTACTTCACAATAAGCCTTTCTCGCTTCTCTCTCTTTCTCTCTATCTCTTTTCAAATCTGCCCTTAGCCCATGAAAGTTTCATTAAAACTATACTACTCCCAAAACTTTGTTTAATCATCATCCCTTGACAAAAATCATAGTTTGGTGAAATATGTTAATTGACAGATTCTTTCCTTCTGCTTATGATTTCTGCTCAGGTTGGTGGCTGAGCCATGGGCAGGACTTACCAGAGGAGATCTGGCTGCAGCAGATGGTGGTTTTGATCTTTAAGTCTTGCTCCTTCAGCCCCCTCTGAAGAAGGGCATTTCTCACCCTCTCCATCACCGCTATATTATAAAACATTACATGAAAAACCTGTTCCAACAAAACTCGTAAACACACAATCGCTTTAAGCACATGGTTAGTTGTCTTGTGATGAAGAGATCAGAGATGCTGCACTGATGGAGTCCTCTTCAGGGAATCACTGCTCCACGGTGATCCATGGGAACTCTGCTTTTCAGCCCACCGAAGTGGTGTGACTACAGATGTGTTCAGAGCTGTTCTGCTCTAACATAAGCACCTAACAGGGTAGTGGGACTATTTATAAGGATTAATGTTAAGCACATGCTGAATTATTTATTGCATCATTGCGGGCTGGGTGGTAGCCATGGGAAGAATTTTTTTCAAAACAGAAGGAAAAGTCAATTGCTCTGTGATGGGGCTAAGGATCAGCCCTTGAATGTCCTTGCAGGCTTCCAAGAAATGCTGGTGTTCAGCAAGCAATGCTGTTTGCAGAGCAGTGCAGGTGTCCAAGCGGTGTTCCTGCAGGTGCTTTTCTTTTACAAATTTCACACTATGCTAATGAGATCCCAAGCACCAATGTTTTGACCCTGTTGGGCTAAATTCAGCTTCTAATTACATTTGTACAAATACCTCTGAAAATTTATGCCCGTTCTGTCATAAACCACTAGTTCTTCTTAACCGTGCTCTTCCATGGAAGTTATTGCAGTGGGAATTCTGCCTGTTCCCATGCAAGCTTCAGACAGCATCCAACACATTTGAGGGTTCGATCACTCTTCGGTGAAGTGGGTGTTCTGTAGTGGGGACCAGCATGGCCACAGACATGTTTTAGCCTGTCTTTCAGCACTGTGTAATTCATTAAACTATTCAGCAAGGAGGTTTTACACCTCTAATGTCCAATGAGATAATTTGCAGAGAGATCTAGAAAGCCTCAAAGTAGATAAATAGTCATCATTGGATTGACTTCTGATCATTTTAGAATGAATTCTCCCATAAAGTATGCACCAAGTAAGTTCAGCATTCAGTCTGTTCTTCCATGCTGGGAAATATAAAAGACAAGATTAAAGATGGAAAACATTCATTGCAAATTCACGGTGATGATGAGGGATGAAATCCAGAGCATCCTTTTCCCTGAACAGACGTCTCCATTATACATCCTAAGGATGACATTTATTTAGCCATTTAGCAGGATGAGGCAGTGTGCTATCCTGATGTCACACTCATACACCCGGTGGCTGAATGACTAAACCTGCACAGCCAGGGGTGTTCAGACCACACGTTGCACCTCCAAAATGAGAATTTCCCCTTCCACCCGGGAGATGGCACTAAGGCACTCACACAAAAAGCATCGCTCCAGCCTTACGGAAAACCTGTTTTCCCTGAAGTTGTGTGGGGGGGAGAAAACCTGCACAATTTGCATTCACTGGGTTGTGCACCTTGTGATGGGACCAACTGAGTGTCCTAAAAGGAAACATGTTTCTGACTGATCTGTGGATACTATCACTCGGATTTGAAGTGGATTGTCCTTCTCATGGATCCACTGAGTTTCCCACCAGAGAGAACTGGTGGATCAGAGCAGCCTTCATCCAGGGATGTCCCTCTGTTTCGGACATAGGGCAGCACTGAATGCTTTAAAGAAATATGCCTAGGGTCAACCATAGCAATAGAGAGGCGACAAGGTCCTGGAAAACAACTCCTAACCTCCACTAGCCACAGTCAGCCACAGTTTGACTCATGCCCAGCTTATTTCTCTGCACTGGGTTGTTTATTTTTCCCGTGGACTTTGTTGCTAGTGTAAAACCTGATGCTGTCCATACAAATGTTGCATCCCTTTTTGAATTCTGTTGAGCTCACAGCGGGTGTTACCATGTGCCATGAGCCAGGTGGTCCAGAAAAAGGACGGAAAAGGGATGGTGTTGAGGTAATGCCAGTATTATCTAGAGCTTCTCACCTCTTTTTCACCCCAGCAGTCTTCCATGTTAAGCCTATGTCACTCACATGAAGAAGCTCCATCCACCGAAAAACAGCAGCATCACTGGAGGCACCAGGGAAATAGGGAGGCTGACTCTGCGGCTGCTCCCTTCTGTCATCTGGAAGTATTAGCAGGCAGCTCAGATGTCCCCCATTAATTTTCACAGCAGGGAGTTGGGGGGCGAAAAAAAGCATTAACAGCAAGCACTGCATGTCAGATAACAGGCCAATATTGGGAAGGGGCAATGAGGGCTAGAGAAAATTTTGGGAAGAGAAATGGCAGGAGATGGGGATGCAACAGGCTGGATCCTGGGCATGTGGGCTGCAACATGTGAGTGCAGGTTTTAAGAGCCCTATCTCCAAGTCTGGTCTCCAAAGCTGGAAAGTGCCTGAACAAGCATACTGCCAGAATACCCAGGAAGGACATTTGTCTTCAAAATCAGCAGCTTCCTTCCTTCTCCCTGGCACATGGTTAAGGACCAGGTTAGCAAACCCAGCATCTGTCTGCCTGATTGAATATCCTCATTAGTGTGCCTGACGGGGTGTATCACAACCAGATATTCTGAATCAGGCATTTGTTTCCACCATGGCTGCCCATTTTGATTAGCATTTAGCAATGTGTCTTTCCTAGTGAAGATGCCTTGAAATTACCTTGTATATGTGCCCCAAGCATTCATCTAGACACAGCCCTTGTCAGTGTAACAAACGGTTGTAGCACAGCAATGTCAAAATCAGCTTGAGGAGCCTGTCTCCAGCATGGGGAGGCAGGATAATGATGTCTTTTCAAAAGAGAAGATATTGATGAGGCTATGGGGTTAATTTTAGATGGTGCGAAAGTACACGTCCCATTAAGAACTTCTCTATTCTCATGGTCTCGTTCCCCAAAGAAACCAAACTTTGTCTCCTCCGGAGCCTCTCATACAAGCAAGTATTTTTTCCCTATTTTTGTTAAAGGCATTTTCCTTATTTCTACCCTCCAAATTCTGCAGCCACTAGTCCACTACACTTGGCTACAGTGGAAATAGCCTATACCAACCAAACACTGCACAGGCTGTGATCAGCAGTGTCCCATGCCAGAACTGGGAGAGGGGGCAGCTTTGCAGAATAACTGGACCCTTGTACCTGTTTGGAGCTTGGCCTTGCCAGATGTCGTTTTGCTAAATCCCCCAGCACTTCTCTTCTTGCAGGGAAATGCAGCCATGCACGTGACTTTCCTAAGGTCCTGCAGCAAGATAAATGTTAAATTCACCATGGGAAAGTGGTGGTGGGTTGAAACACCTGCAGAGTATAGAAGCAGGAGAGGTGATTCCCTTTGATCTCAAACTCCTTAGGGCAGGGACAATCGTGCTGCTCTGTCTACACAGTCCCTGTCACCATCGGGTCTAGGTGTGCTTGATATTACTGTAGAATAAGTTATTTGTTGTCATTATTATTATCTTTTGATATTTTGGCTGTATCTCTAACGAATTTCTTGCTTATCCCTGAATGTTGCAAGGATGTCTCATTAAAAGTCATACCTTTCAGGCACTAGGAGAGAGTTCTCTACACGATCTACTCCGGGCTAATTTCGGCATCGATTCAGAAGACCCAAAGTCAGACCACTAAAGCCACTGGGCTGAGCAGAAAGGCTGTGATGGGCACTGCCCGGCCCGGGGACATCAGCCCTTCCCAGGTCTCAGACTGGTGGCTCTGCATTGCCATCTTCAGGCTGGGAGCAGCCTTGCTCCTTCCAGAAATCCTAGACATCTCCCGAACAAACACAGCAAACTCAATTCCAGCTTACCCAGCACTAGTTGAAATTGGCGGCCAAACCCTGGAAAAAGGTGTTAAATACAAAGGAGGGGAGGAAGCTCTGCAAGGCTGGTACTCGGCTGCCCTGGATAACAGGGGTATTTCCCTCCCTGCAAGTGTTTAGAGACTAAAGGCTTTAGAGAGTAAATTGACACAAGCAATGCTGTTTTAACACACACTACTTTTTGCTGTGAGACAAAGTTTGTGGGCAAGTTTTCTTTAAAGTATATAAATTGAAACTGCCTGAGTGATTTTAGCTTTGTAGCCTTCACTGTCCGCAAAAAAGCCTTTTTCTGACAATGATAAAAGCTCAGGTTATTGGGAGGTTTTAATGATAATACGTGTTTAAAAAGGTCTCTGCCAAACATTTCACATTTGATAGACACAGTGGTGGGTTTGGAAGAGAGGAGGTTTCCAGGCTTTCAAGGTCTCTGATGGACAATATCACATAGACAGCTTGGAGGGCTGAGGAGCTGTAATCACAGAACAGCATAGGTAACACATCCTAAAATAAATCAGAAAATCATGGAATAATGTAGGTGTCCTGGCCCAGCAGGGCCAGCTTAGATGGGGTTGCCTCAGACCTTGTCTCGTCACCTCATGAACACCTCCCTAAGATTCCCCCACCTCTGTGGTCTCCAGACAGTGTTTGAACACCCTCATGGTGAAAAATATCCTCCTAGTAAGATCTGGTTGGAAATCACTTTCTAGGAAGCCAGAAAGTCAGAGAAGGGATCTTTGAAGGTCATCTAGTCCAACCTCCTGCAACGAGCAGGGACAAATGCTGCTACTCAGAAGAATATTCCAGCAGCAAAACTCTGCCCATTTTGTCTCGGGTCTCATGATAGTATGCACCAGGTCTCACGACTGTTTATAGTTTTTTCCACTGCCTCAGTCCCTGAAATCCCACCTTTACTCCCAGCTCTCAGTGCAAAATAGGTAATCATCCTGGTACTTACCATGGCCACCTGTAGCACCACTCACTGGGCTGTGTCCATCACAATCACTTTCTCAGAGGACAGCCCTGCAGCAGAGATTTGAGATGACCAGTTCAGCCTCTGCAAGAAGATGCTGTGGCTGTCTTTGTGCTCAGATACCCAGCAGTTCCTGCAGAGAACATGGAGAAGGGGATTAGCAGAAGACTCCTCTTCTAATGTGCATCAGGACAGGGGACCTGCCTCCCCTTCTGCAGCAGTTGACCACCCAGCTGGGAAACTGTGTAGAGCAAATGAAAGCACATGCCGATGGCACTAGAGAGAAGGGGAACAGCCTGTCTCCCATCAGGAGTGGCACAGATGCTGCAACACACATAGCTGCCATTGAGACAAATCTCCCACCTAGATCAACCATTACACAGGCTCAGGCTCCAGCCCACACATCACTCTAGGATCGTAGATCAAAATCGAGACTTCAACACAGAGCTGAAATATATGTGTGTGTTAGGGGGAGGTGGGGGGGTGAGGCAGCAGGGTGGAATTGCCTTTCCGGTGAGAAACGAGAGCTCAGGAGCAGTTTATGCCTGCTTGTTCATAGTGTGCGGATGAGTCACGTTGCAAACAGCTCCTGCCCCGTCTGATTTAAGAGCCCTTTCCCAGGGGAAGCCCAGGCTTGGGAATGTAGAGATGTGCCTCCTGCCCCCAGCCACACAGGGAACTCAGTATCTTCTTTGCCTGGGGATGAGGCTGTCCCAGAAGACTCCCTGCTCCCATCAACCCCATGCAAAACTTCAAGAAAAGGCTGAGCAGGCTTTGAGAAAGGATTTGGCCCTGAGGGAATTCACTTGAGCTTGTTGCATAACATGGACACAGAGAAATATGCTTGAGAAACACTTTCCAATCCCAGCCAGCCCCAAAACCTCCCTGCTTTACTTTTACCCTGTTCCCACTTCCACCAGCTCCCCTCTCCCGCCAGCCCACCTCTCCCTTACTGGCTTAAGTGGTCATCTTCAGCAAAAACATGAGAAAGGCTCTTATTTGCTGTGCAGTATCCAGCATGGACACCTGGCCAGTGCTGGAAATCTGTGTTGTAGGTACTTCTCCAGTCAGGGTCAAAGTAGCCTAGTGAAAGAGAGTCTAAATAAAAGACTTTTTTTGGTCTCTATATCTTGTATCTCACAGTCTGAGTGCTCCCTCTCCTGAGCTCCACTGGCTGTTAATACTTTCAGTGCTCTTGTCTGAGCTACCACAATCGAAGGGTTCGCCAAGGGAACATGCAAGAAGCACTCCTCTGGTGTAGATAAGGTCTTTTAGACAAGATTCTTCAGCCTTTTATGTATGAAGGAAGTCACGCAAGGCAGATCTGGAAATGGTATCTTGTGCTCTTCCCTTCTGGACACTGACTTGTCAGCTGGTGTATATTTTCCCCTACTGTACAGATTTTCTCTGTCATCATGCCAGAGCAATGTGTCTCCACTTTATTTAATCAGAGACTAAACCAGGGAAGAGATCCAGGGTCTACTTAACTCCCAGGTGAGGACCATCACATTTGCTGTGCAATTGTCCCCAGAAATCCCTGTAGGAGCTGGTCTGAAGGGGTGCCATATCCTATCCTATTCTCCAGAGATGCCCCATCTATATGTTAATAGCCTGAATGTGTGTCCCTCTGACTGAGCAGATCTGCTCGCGGAGAAACGTGCTGCCACCTCACAACAAAGCAGGGAGGATGCACAAAGAAGAGCTGCCAATTGAAAACATTTTGGATTTTCTGTGTATTTAAAAAATGACACATTCATGTAATGAGTCATTAGTGAAGTATTTTCGTTGCTTTCATTGATGCTGAGCTTACAGGTATTTCACACGTGCATGACCATGTCAAAGCTGTTCATGCAACCCGAGCAGCCACAGCAGCAGTTCCCGTGCTGTGACATTATTTCCAGGAAGGCCACATCAAGCAGGGCTGTGCTGCATGGGGTGGCCCATACGGAAACTGGGATGAAAGAAATATTATTTACAACACTCCAACCTTTTCTGGAAGATAATTGTTTTTCTCTGTCCTGCTTCTCCCCACTGATGGGCAGATGGTTACAGGGCCTTTGTGGATCCTTCCTGTGTCATTCACCTTCTCTTCACCGTCCCCGGTCTCTGTCTGAATTAAATTAAAAAAATGAAAGCCAGGCTGAGGGCCGTAAGTCACCTGCATGAGGCAGCTGCCACAATCTCCATTAGTAGGTCAGTACCTTCTGCCAAAACAGATAAGCCCAGGATCATGCTCCTGTTCTGCTGAGCATCACGCTGCCTTGCCCAGCACATCTCCTGGATGGATTGCTGGTAGGTGGCCCAGCCCAGGGCCAGCTTCTGCCTGTGCAGCAACATCCCTGAGAGATAGGAGAAGAGGGTGCATTAGTGGGAAGCACCATCAATTACTCACCCAAACTGTCCCTGGGTGGGAACAAGCAAACAGTGACAAGATGGAGCCTCAGCTTGCATAAATCAGGGGAGACTGGTGCACTTCAGCAGATCTTTGCTGAGGTGCATCAATTTTGCATTGATTTGGTTCATGAAGCCAGTAGGGGAAGGATTTATGATGCCAAGCAACTGGAAGGAGCCATGCTGTCTCCACATTGCCCTGGAGTGCTAAACAGGAGCTGAGACCCTCTGCAGGAGGTTCATGTATGAAAGGGAAAGACTTTGAGGTAAATACTGCACTGCTGGGCTACACAGGGGCAGAGCAGGAAGGGAAAAGCCCACAGTAGTTTTGTCATTAACACAAGACAGATTCAGGTGGGCTTGACAAGGAGATGCTTGAAGCTTTCAGATGTTGAGTCTAGACAGACTGTCCAAATAGACACATGTTCATGTGAGCTCCTCCTCCAAACTCTCCTTCTAGTGAGTAGAGAAAGAAAACCTGCCAGGGCTTACTTCACCTCATCTTCAAGGTGGCATTTAAGCTACAGGAGATGGCTCCCTGTCTTTCTCCTCACTGACTATGAAATGATCCATACACAGACAGACCATGCTGGGAGAGGTGAGCTCAGGGAACAGAGAAGAAATCCCGGCTCATGCCATCCTGTTTGATTCTCGAGCATTGCTGAGCAATGCTGCCCTCTTCCCGCTCACGCAGGAACTCAGAGGGAGATCTCCACTGCTTTGGAAAGGTTGAGCATGGCTGGGTGATATTTGGTGACTACTTTGTTTTCCTGACTTCCATCAGCATTTTAATCCATGCGAGCAAGCTGTTAAATGGCGTGGCTAAGGGCTGGCTACCAGCTCCTTTGCTGCACTTGCTGCCAGACAGGTATCTCTAGCAGAAGGGCCCTACAAGCTGCTGGTTTGAACCACCCAAGTCCCAACATGCTCAGTCACAGAGTGCTTTTGCCTCCCTTGCTCCTGTTCGCAACCTGCAACATAGGGTTAACTGCATCTCCCTCTATCCCAAAGGAGCTGTGAGGATAAAACCCTTAGAGATGTTGCAGTGCTGATGCCTTACTAGCAGGGGCTCTTCACGAGCATGGCTCTGCAGATGTTTCGAAGACTGCAGCTCACTACATCTGCACTTTGAGCTGGCCTAGGAGCTGCATATTCATGGTGACAGGGTGCTGTGCCCATGCTGCTAATCATTGCCAGGCTGAGCCTGGCACCGATGCTTCATCAGGATGCTGCCATCTGCACGTGTCCAGCCAGCATGGAGCACAGGCAGGGGGGCTCAGCTGGCAAAGGCCCAGGCAGACAGCCCCTAGGGTAGCTGGATATGGCTGGTCAGCTCTTTGCAAGCAGGCGGCGCCGGCATCGGGGGTTCCCTGCTGTTGCAGCAGTCTGAGCAGCAGCTGGAAGACGCTGGTGATAAGACAGCCCCTTCTCCAGCTCAGCAAGAGCCTGCAGCCCCTCCAATTTCTCTGCCTGGGTTGCTGCCAGTTTGGTGGCAGGGTAGTAGTTTGGTAGGTAGCTTTCTGCAAGAGGAAGGAGCGAAGTGTGTTCTCTGCTGCAAGGCTTTGGGGCGAGGGGTGCTGCCTTCTGGCTTCCTCCCTTCTGCATCATCAGCACAACTGCTGGCTTTGATGCTCCACGCTGGGATGACTTCCCTCCTCTCCCTGACAATGCTGTCGCTGTAGGTCATCGCCTGCTCCTCCCGGGGTACAGCAAATTCCTCGGCTTTTAGCTGGGAGTCTGCAACCTGCAGCTTCTGCAGAAAGAAGTCTCATCGAATGGAGGGGCTGGGAGTGGGAAGGACAGTTGCCAAAGCATCATCAAGCTACCTGCCCACGGCAAAGCCTGGGTGTTGGTGGGGTCAGCACCCCTGGGGGTACAACGGCCACAAAGCAGCTCCATACCTGTCATTAAAGACACACAGACCATCAGGGCTTCCTCTTTCTGCCCATCTTCTGGCTTGGGACTCTGCTGTGCCCCACGTGGACAGTAGGAGGGAGGGAGGGAGCCCCGGCACAAGCAGCAGTTTGACGGTGGAAGAGAGAATGGATCCAGGGTTCATGTTGGGGAAAGGCTAATGGGGCTGTTGGCATGGCTGGTCTGGGGGGTGTCTGCTGGCTCCAGCCCCTTCAGATGCACACTACAGCTCTTGTCACAAGCCAGTTGCTCCTTTCTAGGGACTCTGAAAGAGACTCTTCTGTTGTGAGCACTGCCAGGCTGCTGGGGCCAGCAAGAACCATCCTCACAGAGTTTTTTCATTGTTGTTTTGAATCAACACGGGTTTCTGTTTGTCCCTCAACCTCCAAGGTCCTCAGGGCTTTCCCCAGGGTGGCTTCTGCTTCACCATGCTGACAGGAAGGCAGGTGGAGGTTGCAGAGCTACAGGAACTACCTGTATCTGGGGACTTTCCCCACCAAGGATGGCCAGAGCTCCTCATGAGGCATCTCCAGAGGGACAGGAGCCTCCAGGAGCCCATGGTGGGGATGGCTCACCAGCCAGTGCTTTCTGCCTTAACCCAAGGAGCTCCCCACCTTCCCCTTGGAAGTAGCCTACCATCCAAAACTCCACAGATAAGAACATTACAGCAGTTTTATCCTCTTAAAAAATCCCATATCCTAGCAGGGCTAAGAGGGAAACCTGTGCCTCCTGGGTACCTCATCATCATGCTACCCAGTGGGACAGCAACTCAAGGAAAGCAGCCATACCTTAGGTGCTCCCTCCCTTCTTATCTCCCAAATTACATCAGGACCTCCACAGGAAGTGTGCAGACTTCCAAAAATAAAAGAAAATAAAATTACAAATAAATAAATACAGAAATGGAAACACAGAAAAGAAAAAGAAACTGAGATGCACAGGGATTAAACCCTGCCCTCCCAGTTAGGATCTCAGCTCCTGGAAGTGGAGCAGCTACCTGAGGCTGGGGCTGCCCAGGAAGCACTTGCCAGCCCTGGAGAACAGTGGGAGCCCCAAGCAGGACTGTTAATGAAGGCTCCTGGCAGCAGGGGCGCTCCCTGGGGCAGGAGGAGGGGAGAGGAGAGGGCTCCTCAAGCTGCTGCCCAGGCAAGCATGGCAACGGTGGCCACAGACAGCCCCTCTGCCCCAGTGGGCACCTTCACACAATGATTTCTCTGTTGTTGTCCCCCCTGTTTTCCTCCCCAGCCTGAACATTTTTTTCCCCCGCTCTCGTGAATGTATGAGCCCAAAGCACTTTAGCAACTGAACATGCCCCCCGCCACTTCTCTGCAGTGGCCCAGTGCAAACTGCAGCTGTCCCCACTGGGCTGCCACAAGCAATTAAGCCAGGGGAGGCGGAGCGAGGCAAATCAGATTAAATAGCTCAGGGGGTCACTCACACTGCAAGGAGATTAGAAAAAAACCAACCTCAGCTTCTCGGCAGAAATCTTCTCAGGCCCGTGTCAGGGCAAGGTGCCATCTCCATCCCAAATGCAATCCCCCTCCTCAAGGCAGTACTGGGATGGGTCTAATCCTGATGCACTCCATCAGCCCCACGGGAAGCAACAGGAGTCCAAGGCTTAGGCACCGGTTCAGCAAGCAGTCATTAGTGCCCTGACTTAATGAATGTAATTAGCATCGCCCGCCCCAAACAGCTTTACCAGAGGGCACAAAGGGGATTTCCCACAGAAGGGATGGGGACACAAGCCAAGGGCATTTTGGCATGATGTGACCTGCTGGTGGGTCATGGCGGTGGGGACCAGAGCAGACCCTGGCGGTGGAAACAGCACCGGTGCCGGCTGCCCCCCTGGCACCGACCTGGTCCCTGGCTGTCCTGTAGCCCCGAGAGGGAGGCTGGCACCATGGGCTAAAGAGCCAAGCAAGGAAAAGCCCATGGTACCTGCACATTCTCCTCATTGAATGGCTTGTACTCCTTGCACCACTGGTATTCTCTCTTCTACAAACTCCCGTACGTGCCCAGTGACACAGGTGGCTGAAATGAGAGAAGGCAAACATAAGGAGCTGCTAAGACTTGATGGGAGCTTTCAGAAGTGGTAATACAAACCCAAAATACTCCCTTGTAGTTCAGGAGAGGATAAGCTGCTCTTCTGGGCACAGCCTCTGTCCCCTGGGCCACCTGGGGCCAGTCCAACAGGGACAACCCCTTGCTCAGTTGAGCTCTGAGCAGGGTGGCCAGGAAAGCCCTATGCTCTTTTGGCTCTGGGGCTCTTTTTGTCCCAGGCTGTCCCTTGCAACACCCTCCTCCTGCCTTTCTCAAGCCTCCTCTGACTGCTCAGACACCTCTCAGCAGAGCACTGACATAAAGCTGCCAAAATACTTTGATCAGCTTCTGAGGTCCTGTGTCACCCAGGTTAAATAAGCATGTGCTTTGGTCTTCTATTTCCCATGTGCTTATCACTCATTTAAAGTTAAGTGCCAGCTAATGTCAATACTCATTCTGCAAAGCGACTGGAGAAATTATGAAGGAAAACTCTGCCAAAGGATATTAAGCCAGTGACACCTGCCCTAACACTGCAAATCACCACAGTGCAAACTTCTGGAGATGGGAAGAGGATTTTAGGGAGAAAGCGCTGTATGTGTCTTCTCCCTTAGCATCCACCACAGGCACTGCTGGAGCCAGGAAAATCAGGTGAGGTGCGCCTTCAGACTGGCCTGAGAGCTGCTTTTGTGCTAAAGCATTAAATATGCTAACTCGTCAATGCAGGGCAGAGGGCTGGGGGAGATGAGCTGTTGTGCCGTAATTGAAGGTGTTACTTGGATCTCCATGGCTGCACAAACACATCCACCACACAGGGGTGGCTGGGCTGGCCAAGGCACAACAGGTCTGCGCTCCCACATCCGTGTGATAAAAGGGAACCACTAACTGCACCAGCACACAGCACCTTAGGGAGGGCTCCTCGTGACTTGCCAACAACATCACCCATTATGGGCAAGAATACATTTTACATTCTCACCCTTTTTTTCTAACATTTCACCCTTTTTTCCCCTCTGGGCTTTCCAGACTAGTGTCTGCCTTTGGCCAGGACCCAGAACCTCATTGTCACCAGCTCCTATTATCTTCCCAGTCTGGTGGACCCTGCAAAACCATTACTCAAACACCGGTGAGGATGAGAATCCTGTGCGTACTTCACCTTCAAGTGCACTGTTTTCCTCATTGTATCCACCATAGTGAACCAGGAACCTGGACCAGAAAAGTCGGTCAGTTAACAAACAGCAAACCAGATCCTCTCCTCCACAGTGCCCTAAGGGATAAAGGGATCTGGAGACCTGGAGATGGGTACTTGTCAGGAGGAAGAGGATTTGCTGGTGCTGTCAGACTCCTGTGCCCCCCAGATTGGCAGTTAGAGCACGATTGACTTCATCCAGCTTCAGCAATGCAAAATATACCCATCCAGCCCAGCAACCAGCACATATGGAGCCAGACACCTCAGGAGATACAGTCTGGTGGGACCCAGCAGGGAAGAAATGGTGGCACCCCACTACCAGCAGCCCCAGAGCCATCCAGGGGTTAAAAACGGGTGTCCCCTCCTGGGAGAGGGTACGTGTGCGATGGGACCGACTAGCACCTCTGTGGCCACAGTGTTTCCAGAGACAATGGAAAAATCTATCCCTTTGTGAGACACCTGTACTCCAGAAATTTGGAGGCCTTGGGGAGGAGGGTGGCCCCTGAAGGTGCGGGGTGAGTGCTTCTTGGAGGAGAATCCATCCTACAGTCATAGCTGGGGAGATGCTACCCACCCCTTCAGCTGCAGCCAGTGATGCTGGGGACACATAGCCAGGAGAGGGACAAAGCCTGCCCTTCATGAGCTTTTGAAGCATCCCCAGCTCCTGCTAAAGATAAAGATGGGAGCAAAAGATGGGGAAACTGGGGAGGAAAGGACTTATTTTGTGGGTGCATTGAGCAGAAGAAAACAGCATCCTTACCTCATTGCATGGAAGGGTGGGAGACACTGCAGAAGTAAGGCAGGCAGGGATCTCCACTTGGTCTTGGAGGTCGGCTGAGTACAGCTGAACTGTCCCATCCAGATGCTGCAGTTCTCTTCCTCTGATGATGTGAAATGTAACACAGCAGGGGATGCTCAGATTTAGTCTCCTGTCCCACAAATGGGCAGGAACACCAGACCAGATCCACAAAGCAGTATTTACTCTTTAAAAAATGTCAAGCATTAACCAGGTTTGCAGGCACCTCATCCAAGACTAATCTCACCTAATTTATATGTCCACAAAGAGGACGTCTCCCTCTGAGCTGATCTTTAGCGGCTTCCTGGCTCATTTAGCCCAATTCATGTGACCAATGTAGATAGATACACACTCAGGGATGAAATCAACTGCTTTCTCAGAAAGCCTGGGTTTGGCAAGCTGAATCTCACCCAAGAGTCCAATTTCTGTAGCTACACATGAGCCTGGCTATCGGTTCAGGAACGAGATTCTCTGGCACTACAGTAATGCAAATAGTAGTAAATGCTGGTGACAATGCATGAGTCAGAAAGATGACATCTCAGCTCCAGGATCCTTCACAGAACACAGCCGGTCACGGACCTGTGTTCACAGGCACCATTGGAATTCCAGAGTTACTTCTCTTTGCACATTGTTAGGCACCAGTGTATAACTGGAGGCCAGGGATGCTAACGCTCTGGGCAAAGGTCATGTGCTGCTAATAGCTCAGCGCTGGAGTCAGGCAAAAAGAGAAACTCTTTGTCCCCACAGTATTTTATGCAAATCAATATTAGAGTAAATGATGCAACAAGGAAAGAAATTATTTCCAGAAATATGAAACTCTCATGTTCTTCTGTGCTTATATTAAAGGGATTACACTCCATTTCCTTCTTAATACAGCTAATGCTCTATGGGAAGCCCTCAGGCCAGGGATTAAAGCACTTATTCAATTAATTAGAAACAAACTTCTGCCTTAAAGTCAAACACACAAATATCAGTAAGCTCTTGAGAGTGTCTTCCTTCCAGGGCAGGGAAAATGGATCCTATTTCTGATGCAAATGAAACCAAGTCTGCATTCTAGAATTATCAGGAATAATACAAATTAAGAAAACTGACTTTTAAAATATCATAATTCTATAAAGCAGCATGGTAAAGGAGGGACAGTCCTGTTATCTTGAACTCAGCATTGGAACCCCCATCAGTTATAGGGGGAGCAGAATCAGGACCTAAGACTAATATAAAAGAGATACGATTTTAGGGTGTAACATTGGTAGCCAGTTTCAAGCTGCAGGCACAGAAGTGTCTGGATACATTTGAAGTTAGGGGTGAAATTCTGGCCTTGCTAAACTCAAAACCCAAAATGCTTATTCAGTAGGATCCAAATTTCACCTAAGGTGTATGATTCATTACTGAGATAGGAGACAATTTCCAAAACCTGGCTCCAAATCCTAACCTTCCTTGATGATGGCTGATCCTTCCATCTTCTTGCAGGCACAGCTCACATGAAATTAAAAGGCACTTTGCCAGGATAATTCATGCAGAAGCAGCCCACTATTGCTGTTCAGCTTCCCATTTCTCCTTCCCAAATACCAAATGATGGGGCTGATAATTGCCAACATCATCCCAATTAGAAGTGGGTAGGAACCAAACTCCCAGGTCTCATCTTCCTCTACCTCTGGGACAGCTTATCTGCCTCCTCGTTGCTAATTCAGATATGAAGAAAAAGTAAACCAGCCAAATGCCTTTGGTTTTTTTTAAGTGTTTTTATACAATCAGACTTTTTTTAAACTTCCTTCTCAGACACTGCTCAGCTGCAGGGCCATTATCTCTCCTGCGATACCAGTTCCCTGCAATGGGCTCAGACTTCCCTTGAACCCCTCGATATGCAGAAACTCAGCAGAAGGATGTTCCTGTGTGTCAGATCCTGGCACCCCCCCGCCACAGCACTCAGCACGGGCTGCACACGAGAAGCACCAGTAGGGAGACATCCAACTGGAGTAAATGGAAATAGCATGTTGGCTTCACATAAGCAGGCATTGTCCCTTCCCTACACCACTAATCACTGCATGATCATCCAAACTCTGCTGGGCTACACAAAGCAGCGCTGGACACTTCAGTGTTACTTGTGAATCTCAGCTATGGGGGTACTTTGTCAGCATTTTTTTTGACCAGGCCACTTTCCCTACGCCTTTTCCTCCTCACCTTCCCCCACCTAAATACTGCCTATATGTTTTTTCTAAAGCTTCCTGCCCTAGGAGCAGTTCACTGAAGAGCGTACTCTGTACTCTCGCTGTACTCGGCACAGATGCCATCTGTGCAGCTGTCTGCACATCTCTAAGACATAAGTTAATGAAGACAAACACTGTGCTGTAAACACCTGCAGGAGAAAATTGCTCTTAAATAATTGGTTTATTTTCACAATCCTCCAGGGAGGTGACTGCTGAGATTCCCAAGGCCAGGAGCCTAAATCATGTACCTGAATGGAAGCGCCCCTGTTTCTCAAGACAATGATCACCCCAAACATCCAGGGAGGTTTTCAGAGGGCAGTGGTGCTTTTGACCTCTCCACATCATGCTATGTGCATGAATACAAGGAAATTACAACAAACCAGCCAGGACCAGACTTGGCAGAAGTCTGTGTTTTAGTAGCAACTTGGGAGAGTAGCAGAAAATTCTGTTTTAGTAGCAACTTGGGAGAATTTCCAATGGGCCCAAATGTGTGATAGCTGAGTTCACATCATTTAAAATCAGATGGGAAGGGTTTAAATTAAAGCCAAGGCCCTCAATTATAATGTAAAACAGTGACATTTGTGTACCTGATCTGTGCAGCTCCTTCCTGACACCCTGCTGGACATTTCCCTGTGCTTAGAGGTACTTACGTACCTCTGGAAAGTCGATCTCATAGCCTCAGTAAGACTGCGGTGGTATATAGGACGTGACACAGATATGAATTTCACCTCAATTTGGCCCTAACTTCCTATATTTGCTGTCTTTTTCCACTCATGAAATGGCAACGGTGCTATCTAAGCCTGTATTGGTCTTGTGCAAAGCACTGCACTGGGTACCAGCAGGGCTCAGGTGAACCATCTCAGCTATTAATTAATGCTATGCAAGAAAACGTGGTCAAGGAGGACACACCTCCCTGTCAACCCAGCTCTTGACAGGTGCTCTTTGGGCCAGAAATAAGATTCATTGCCCCTGTGAGAATGTTGAAAGAGGGAAGTGATCAGTAAGCAGGACCCCCATCGCGTGAAAAAGGCAGGGCGTAATCTGTGAATCTCCATTTAGGTTATCAACACGAGGAGACAAAGCGCAAAGAGGAGACTCTTCTTCAAGGGACAAGTGTTGACAGCCCATTCTGTCAGCATGAGGTCAGTCATCCATTTGGGGCTAAAAACATGAACTTTTGTCACTGCAGCAGTCCAGCATGGGAAGGTTTACCATGGAGTTATTTCTTTCATGCTTCTCTCCAGTTTTCTTGGTAAATTGGTGGGGGCATTTATGGCATCTTGTGGTCAGAAATAAGTACCATCCTTCAGCCTAAATCTGAGGCATCTGTAGCTCTCTTCCAGGCACCTAAATCACTTACAGGACTGAGTCCTCAAAGTCAAACTCTTTGTTGCATAGCCACTCCTCCCCACAGAAGACAAGGGCAGCTGGTGAACTCAATGGTGTTCCAAATCTTGGGGCAGTTCTGCTGTAGCTTGCTAAATCAATCAGCCTTTTGCTCATAGTTCACGCCAAAAAAGCATCCATCAGCAGAGGACAGCTGAAATCTCATCACTGTCTATACAATGTGTCCTGTGATACAAATCAATGCATATTTATGCACCTGTGTAAGGCAAATACATACAGGTATTCTTGGAGAACTTAAATCTGCTCATTAATGCAGTTGTTTAAATAGCCCTTTAACCACATCACTTTTTTCCTCGTTAGGTTAAGTCGCTAGAGGTGAAAAAGTCCTTCCAAAATGGTTTTCACTCACTCATTCAGTCCAAAGTAAACATGCCTCTGGGACCATTATGTGTATCAGATATCCAAGGCTTTGTTAAGAGCTTGCCTGCTAGGTAAATTGTACTTCTCTTTCTCCTTGGAAGGAGTTCGTTAAAATTAGCGATAGGCTTACATGAGTACAGCAGAATAGCACCTTGCATTATGGACAAATAGGAATAACAGATGAAATTCTTGCAGCCCATGCAAGTAACCCAGGTCTCAGGGAGGCTCTTGAACTAACATTAACTCTGGTTATAATATGGCATTGGTTTGACTTAAGCCTGTCACTTGCAACCACATTCATCACAGACCTCATGGTAGCCAAGAGCCTGCCATTTTCACCAGCAGCCAGTAGAGCCACCAAATAGAGCTGAGAGCCCAGAATAACAAGCACAAGCCTTTGCTAGCAATAAATATAGGAGAAACGTGCATCTATAGCACATCATGGAAAATCCTCAAGCCATATGCCCACGTCTGGAGGAGCTCATGGGTTTCAGCCAGCTGGAATTTCCTTGAGTCTCACCTCACAATACAATCACATCTACTTCTTAAAGCCAACTTTGGCAGGATAAAAACCACTCCAAATCAGCTCATCTAGACCTCATCCACAACTGACTACAGTGAAGAGGAGTCTTCCCATTGACCGCACCGAGGTTTGGACTGGGTATGCAACTGGAAAATTTTCCCATTGCAGCCATTAGCTGTTCAGCTGACACAAACTTGTGGGGGAGAATAAAGCAACCACCTGCTTCTAGTGACAGGAAAAGTAAAGTGAGATCAAACGCTAGCAGGAGGAGAGAATTTAAACAATGTGAAAGGTGGTTGCATGTCATTTCAAAAGTCACCTTTTGTCTTTGATCTGTGCTTAGGAAGCGGGCACCTCCTGGATCAGATGGTCATTAGAGAAGTGTGCCACCAAAGTCATCCCACCTTGAAGACTCAAGTGTTTGCTTTCCCCGGGGATCCCCCTCCTGCTTCCGCTGCCACGTAAATCATCTGCCCTGAAATTTCCTTTAGAAAAGCAAATTAATACAGGTTAGGGAGCAGGGATCAGGACTCATGTCCTCTTCTTACGCCAGCGTTGTTCACCACTATGAAACTGCAACTGCTCTTTTATAAGTGTATTATACACGCACAGGTAGGTCCTCTAAAGATCAGGGGAGAGTTATTATAAAAGCTGTTATGCAAACAAAAAAGCCCTGGCCCTGAAGAGCTTACAGTCTAAACACAGGAGACAGACAAAGGACTACGAATTGAAGGATTTTAAAGACGAAGCACCCTGGACAAAGAAAGCTACAAATCATACTGAAAATCTGTGGCAAAACTGTGCACAAATCCCACTTCACTGAATCCTTGCTTCTGCTCTTAACAGTCCCTTGGAGCCCTGCCTGGTTTTCACTAACAAAGCATTTGTTTTAGCAGCACACTTTGGGGAAATGAAAAACTGTGCAGTTGTAATGTGGCAAGCACATGCAGCTACCTTCTAAAAGCAGAGGTTTACAGCATGCATGCATGGAGATATTTGCCAGCCCTGGGCATACAATAAAATAAATGCTCTGCATTTAGCTTGTTGATGCCTTCAGTGAGTGCTAACAAGAGGCCAAATCACAGGGAAGTGAGAGCCTGGTCTCAGGTTACCCCATAAATTGGTTAAGGCTGCAGAGAGGATTACAGTCCCAGAGCCATCCTAAGTACTGAGATGTCATTACGGCAAAATCAAAGGTAACCATGGGGCTTGGCAGGTAACTGTCAACAGCTACGGGAAAGAGCCATCCCAGGAAGGAGCTCCGCATCAGGATGAAATTCAGGCACCTTTATTTTCATTTCAGGTGAGGGGTCAAGCAGAAAAGCTATCCCCAGCGGCCTTTATTTACAGTTTTCAAGGGAGGGCTGATGAGGCATTTAGAGGAAGAAGGATGAACCCGCTCGTCCCTCACTCGTGGAGACCAGTCTGACAACAGACAGAAGATGTAGTAATGGCACAGAGAGCTGGGAAGATGCCTTTTATGAATGAAGCAGCAGTGGTCCTAATGAAGTCATTAACAAAACTCCCGGTGACTTGAAAAGGGCCAGGATTTAACCTGTATTTGCAGGGAGACCAAGGGAAAGATCTTCCCATCAGGACACTTGCTTTCTGCAGCACAGGAGCTCATTCCCAGCAGTGATAACAACAGCAATGCCCCATAACCAGATTTCAAGGCATTTCTTCAACCTGAATTTTCTTTTACATTTCTTCTCTCCATCCTACCTAGGTGGCCAACCTGAATTTCTAGAAGACCACACAATATGTTAACTTTTTTCTCCTAGACATGTCGGTAATTTGCTATAAAAACCTTGCTAGATTCTCGTATTTCTCTGGATCTCCTGTTGATGATGAAAATGAAAGCCACAAATGGTTTTGTGTTGTCAAGTCAAAGTAGCTACATCCATGCTGGAAAAAATACCAGGGACTGTTCTTAGCCTTGAGCTCACATCACACAGCCCAGCCAGCACTCCCCTTAGCAGACTGGTCCCATGGAAACTCCCAGCTGAGACGTTTATAGCCTCTGAGCCATGCCTGGGCATGGGAGAGTACTGCTAACCCCAAAACATGCCTGGTCCATGCTAATAATTTAACAGCATGGATTACTGCCGGTCAGTGGCTGGGCCCACAACCTGGTCCTGTTTAATACAGAAATGGAAATACAGCCAGCATGTACCTACGGCACATCCAGTATTTTTCTATGTTGCTATCAAGTAAATGTCAGATGACTTTTAAGGGAGTTTTAAGACCTCACAGCTTCATGCTGACTAGCATGGGGAGGCAGAGGCTGATAGCATCCCGCAAGAACACTGCAAGGCACAGTTCTGGCTCCTCCATGGACCACCAGCTGCAGCAATGCCAGGAGCCAGATGCCTCCTGCCAAGCCCAGAAATACCCACCCAGGGCAAGAAACAGAAAAGAGAAGGCAAAATTTCTCCTTTTCCGCTCAGACATGGGAAACCTTCCTTCACCCTCCCTCCTCTTTAAAGACCTAAACCCTACCAGCAGCCAGTTTTGCAAGGGTTAACCAGCGTGAAATGAATGTGGAGAGACAGTCCGGGACCATAATCACTTATTATTTTCAGGTAATATGCTTTATCTCTGACTAATCTCCTCATCTAAGAAACACTCACTGCAGACAAGAGTCACCGAGGTTATCTCTGATGATGGGGCTCTACGGACTACTGGCTGCGAGGAACCGAGGAGAGGCCAAGGAGATGACTTCAATTATGGCCTGAACTATGCTCTGCTAGCTGAAAGGCCATTGTTTAATCTACTAGAAATCATCTATTTTAGCAGATAAAGGGATTACTTGGGTTTTCTTTTCCCCAAGAACAGTGTGTTATTCCAACTACTAATGGAACATTTGGTATTTAATTAAAGAAAAAGCACAGAGAGAAGCAACACAGGCATCAACATCACTTCTGGGAAAATTCAAATTGATTGTCACCCTTTGATGCTGCTCAATCACCTCCATCTCACTCACCCTTCCTACAACCCAGACTAAATCATCTGGTTCTCTCTATCCTGCACATTTTATTTTATTTCATGTTTTAGGGATCCTATCCAAAACTTTGGGACTATGCAATGTGAATTCACCACTCTGCTAGAAACCTCCTGACTTGTAAAGTGCCACATTATCCTTCAAGAGGAGAGTGTAGAAACTTGAGTTGGATTTTGCCTGTTCTTCTGCACTCTTGGTGCTGGTTGCTGTTTGGCAGGGCTGTCTGCCTGGCCCATTACAGTGATCTGGTGTCATAGGTCCAGTGTTTGGAAACTCAAAGTGGCTTCATTCCTCGAGGATGAACTTGAAACTGCTGCATGCAACAATCTTCTTTTTGCCCCTTTTCCCTCTCAGCTCTCTTGCCTTTACCATCTCCATTTTCAGAGAGGTTTGCCCTTTATTTTTTTGTCCTGTGGACCAATGACCGTAAAGGACAGTTAGAAGTCATTCTCAAGTGCTCCATTGTGTTCAGCAAATGCAGACTCATTGTCTTATGACATCCACCCCTTCAATCCATGGACTGCAGACCCAAAGGGTCTATGAAGGAAGGTTAAGAAGTAGCAGCTTGGAGAGGCAGGTGTAAATTCAGTACTTAGGGGTCTACACTTCTGTTGAGAAAATTGTAAAACAAACAAAAAAAATCAAGATGAAACCCAGTAATCTCATTTCTCCTACCATCAGGATCTTAATCTTTTCCCCTTTACCAGAACAAAGAACATGGTACCTTGAAAGTGATTATCCAGCTAGCCAGCAGTCAGTTTCCTCTCACAGATGACTGTCCCTTTTGTACATCCTACTGCTGACTGTCCCATTTCTAGCATGGCCTCACAATCTGTAACTTTTCATTGAAAAGACCAGCTGTCTTCTTCTCTTCTGCCTTCCTGACAATCCATTTATTTGCACATAGAGCAAGGACAGGGACCTACTGAGTAGCCTGGTTTTTGCTTCCATTATTTGTCCGCGTCTTTTCATGACTCTCACATGACCTATGCCCACATGTGCCAGCTACATCCTCCTTCAGATCTCTGTAGAGGGATCTGTTGCTGTTCTGTGTGGTGAAACTTCTCAGATAAATGGGGGTGTCCATCTTGTCCACCCGGCTGCTACCTGCCTGGACAGTTCTCATCTTTCCTCCCTTTCCTCCTGGTCTTTTTCTGGCTCATGTCAATGTTTGATCTGCATCATTCTCCATCGGACACAGCAACCTGACTTGGCACATCTGATGAACTGGCACCACCACTGAAGATGTGATCATCCTCAGGCTTTTGATCTCCCTGTCTGACTTTGCCCAAAGTCTTTGGTGACTGTAACTCCATCATTCACTTTCTACAGGTAGCTCCAGAAGCTGCTGCAAATTATCCAGTCACCCCATCTGCTACCAGTCATTGTGTTGAACCAGTTGTTCAGCTTGCTCTTGACCAGGACTGCTGACCTCACCTCTTCATGATGTTTTTCAGCAGCTTCTTACACATATCATATAGCCCTAGGACACTCCACACACCTATTGCAACACACCGGGTCAAATGACTTTTTGAAATTGTGCAACTGAAGTTCTTCTTGATATATCTGAACTTGTCAGTGACCAGTCTCTTGCACTGCTTTTGCTATACTGTCCCTCTTGCTTTGTGGAAACTGAATCTACCTTCTGAATCCTCCAGCAAGGAACACACTGCGGAATTTGCTTAGGTATCAGGAAACACAGAATTTGGAAGGTCACCATTGGGGGAATTCACTTACTAGGATCCACTTGTCTTTGTTTAGGGGATCTTTTCTTTCCTGATAACATGCAACTGCCTGTTCAGGGTCAATAACCCTTCCTACAGCCCCATCGATCCATTCTCAGCCCCTCAGATTTTTTCAGACCACTGAATCTTCTCTGCAGCCTCTGCATGCAAGATTCCTCTCGTCATACTGCTCCTGAAGCATTATAATCTCCCAAACCCTGAGAATCTCTTCATCTCTTGATTGGTGGTCTGTAAAAACTCTGGCAATATTTCACCCATCTCTTCAGCTTGTCTTTCTCTGAAAGCAGGGAGCTCTCTTCAACGTTAATGTTGTGGAGGATACACTAGTTCTTTCTGGACTTTCACAAGAATGTTTTAATGCTGCCTTGCTTTTTAAACCGATTTTCCTTGAGTGCCTTTGCTATCTGACTTTTTCCCAGCTCTGGATACGCCTGCTCAGGGTATGTCTTTTCACCTTTGCATTCTGCTTAGCGCTGGCCAGGTAGAGAATGTCTTCCAACACCCAGGCTCAGTGGTTGCCTGCTTTCTTTGTCACCAAGCTATGTAAAATAAATAGCTGAGACAAATGATGAGGTTATAACAGCACAAGACCACTGCTCCAGGGGATACCCAGTGCTTGCTCTTCCCCTACTTGCTAATTTTGGTCTTCCTAAATGCCAGTCAGAGCTTTTCAGCTCTGTTGCCTGTTTAGTTTGCACTTGCACCTCTTTCTGCATAAGTAGAGTTTGTAGAGCCCTATGAAAGCTTGCAGGCACTTGCCATATTTGCTCCTGATTACTATTGTCTTTGCCAATCTTTAGAGTGTGTCAGTCACGAACATCAGCCACTGGGTACATGAATGGTTCACTCCTGAGGTAGAGCTTAGGCATGTCTTGACTGGTAGCAGAATCACTTCAAATTCTTCAAAGAAATCAAGGAAATTCTTCCTTGGTATCTGTCATAGGAGCCCATACATCTAGAAGTGCTACAGAACCCATTCCACAGCCCTAAATGGAAGGGCCGATTTCTGAAAAGTGACAAATCTCAAGATGACCACGTTTTTCTTCTTACTACTGTGAATCCTGCTGATGCCTCTCCTGTGTTTTGCATCACTGCCTGAAAACAAGGTTTCCCCATATGGCATCACTACCTTGTCTGTCCACCTGATTTTCAAAAGCCATACAGTATCATGCTGGTAGATCTCTAACTTGCTCATTAGCAGTGAGATTTTACCCAAAGTGATATCAGATTCCTGTTTCTCCTGGCCAAGCTTCCATTAGCACCAATCCTTCCTTTTGTTGGACCACTTCCCCTCATTATATGCTGGCCAAGTTACAGATATCACATAGCATCTACATGTCCGAGAAGACTGAACAGACCTCAAAACGTTTCTTGCCAGTAGCCTTCATGGCAGACATGGCCCTGTGGGGCTCAGCACATATTGCTCTGCATCTTTTGAGCACTTCTTGTGAGTGGGTTTTTGGCTTAGGTGATAACAAGGTCCTCAGCCCTTCTCATAAGAGTCATACTTCCAACAGAGAGCAATTCTTACTGAGGCATCATAGCAGTATCTGGACTACCAAAATCAGCTGCCTGGGTGGGCAATAAAACCTGAGCAGACATATCACTGAACTTGTCTGTACTGGGTAAAATTAAGCACAGTGCAAACACAGCAAACCAACTGAGGAAAACTTTGAGTATGGAGTGTGCAGTGTTCAAGGTAGGACTGCTGGTGGGAAACGGGAACATGGGAGACCACTGTGGACAGCCCACATGCATGCAGAAGGATCCAGGTGAAGGTTTCTCTTAGTAGCTGTCTTTTTTCAAGTATGTATTAGAAAAAAAAGTCTCATCTTGATTTTAAAGCTGGTGGAGAATCCCCGGTAAGTCCTGGTAAGTTGTTCCGGTAATTACGCAGGACAGTAAAAATAATACTTTGTACTTAATTCAGTTGTACACCAGGGTGTTTAAAGCTCTCTGATGTTCCCTAGGATATCTGAGGTGACATATTTGAAACATTACCAGCGGGAGACCACTGGAGACTGCAAAGCACCTCAACTAGCCCTAGCTAGCCCTGTGTGAGCAGATGAATTGAGCCTCTTCTACCTGACCTGCTCCAATTTCGGCCACTGATTCCTGTTCTGACTTCGTTCTTTATCCTCATGCTTCTGCTCTTGCATAGATATTTACAGACTGCAAACAATATTTCCTTCCCATAAGTAATCAAAGAGAGTTCCTTGAGAAGCTTCAAGGCATAGCTGCAAGTTGTGTTCAGTGGCATCTTCTCAGGAACGTGGTTTCTACCAGTTTTATTTGGTGTCCTGTAGCTCTTGTATTTGACTGGATAGCAAACTTCATCCCTGTTACTCTACCCTACTACTCACAGTTTTATAGGTGCTATCGTAATTTGATACAGTACTAATATGACATTATCATAATTCCTTATTCTTATACCTCTTTCACCCCAAGATCACAACAAGGAACAGCTGAATATTCACAAGAACCCAAACAATTTTTTTTAAAATCTAAATTTCTGAGAAGGACTCCATCAACTCAATAATCTCAGATTTTTGTCCTGAATGTATCCTTTTGCTTCTCCATATCAAAATACACCCTGCCCATTTGCTCCCAGTTCCCATGCAGCGATTGAGGTAGCTCTGTGACAGTGAACCGTTCTCTTCATTATTTAACACTCCATAGCCCCACTTTTACACTCTTATACATTTGGTAGAGAATGATTCTTTACCCCCAAATCAATGACAGAAACAGAATAATGAACTATTTTCTACAGGATTTCTCTGCAAAGAGACTCAAGGATTTATTTTTCACAGTGACATCCTGGGATCTCTGTTTAACCAGTTAGAGCCATTTAATTTGCACCATGTTGATTTTACAGAATTTTTAAAAATTTCATCTCCAAGACAGTATTAACCGAATACCTTCAGAAATCAGTTATATCAAGAGTTGCTAATTCTTACTGAAGAACAACAGCAAATTGATTTGACAAGGCCTATTTTCTATACAAGCACACTCATTTGCATTAATTTCATTGCCTTCCTTTAAGAATTCATTAACTAAGTGATGTGCCCACTATTTCTTGTCTTTAACAGTGACAGTCTGCCAGTCTTAATATTACCCAAATCATTTGCCCAATCTTTTTAAATAATCAGCCAATATCAGCTTTCTTAGTCTTCTAAAATCTTTCTAGTGTCCCAAAACGAAAAGTCAGCATTAACGGCCCACAAGATATGTTCCTGGTTTCGAGAGTTCTGAAACTCTTGGCTGTGAATTACCAGGACTGGCTGATAGTATTTAATTCATGTGGTTGTTATTTAACATAATTCATAGTTATTAATGGAGCCAAAAATGCTCTTTCACCAGAACCTGATACTAATACACTATCTGATTTTGTCCTCCAGACAAACATAGGAAAGAAATATTAATTTAATACTCCTCTGTTTCCTTGTGGTGGTGGTGATGGCAGCTACTGACTTTATCTACTCCTAGTATAGATTATTTTCACCTTCGTTGACCATAAACTTATCTTTATGCTTTTTCTACTTCCATTACTCATTCCGGGGCAGAGGTGGCCTATTCAGATTAATTAAGACCAAAAGACATTGGCCTTTACCTTATTCTATAGGAGCAATCACTACAGGGCAACCAGCCCAGAGCAACAAGCTCCATTTCAAATACTCCATTACACATCAAAAACACGTAAAAACCACAAAGATGTTGTTTTATTTCAGCCCAGATCAGCTTGTGGCTTTAAGCGGGCGGGATGAAGCCCCCTGCTTAACCCCTTTCCCAAAGACACTATCCGATAGCACCAAGTTAGTCACACCTCATTGTCAGGTGGACTTTTTTATCGCTGCAAAAATAAAATGAGGAAGGATTAAATCTGTGGGATCAGAGTGGGGATATTTAAACACTTCTTATGAATCTTAAGCCCAAGGAGAGGCAGGAGGAATGCAGGGCACTGAGAGCTTCTGAAAATGTGTTTCCAAACACCCGGAGTGTGTGCTTAATCCACCTGCAAACAGTTGACTTCCTTCTGTCTCCCACCAGGCTCCTCATTCCTCCAAAATCCAAAAGTCAGACTTCTTTCCCAGTTTTGGTAAAATCACTTCTGATATGCAGTTACTGAAGCCTGGCCACATCCCGTTGTCCCCCTAAAACTCTAAAATTCCCACTTGCAACGGCCTTACTCCCAAGGTGTCTATTTAATCCCACTTCTATTAGGAGCACAGCTCCGGGTAGTTTACAGAGGTTACAGACAATGAAGCTTTTATGAAAACCTCAGCTAATCAGTTGCTAACAAGCTCTCGTTCAGGAAGGGGCTAGGCAGGTCCAGGCTAAAACTAACCTGAGGGGGTAAAAAGAAGGAAAAAAGGAAAAAAAATAGGACTGAGAAGAGGTGTTCCTCTCAACTTGGATCAGTGCCCCAGTCCACAGCCACAGAAACACTTGTGCAAGCATAGCAGCCAGAAAAAGCAGCCAGGAGTGGACACAGAACAGAACTGCTTCTTTCAGCGATGGTGTTCACTCATGACAGCCTAAAGTGCTGGAGTAACTACAGCTTGTGATAAACTATGATTTATTCCTTGCTTTGTGGCAGAGTCCAGGGGCTCCACCACGCTCAGCACCATATAAACACACTGGGGAAATATTTGCTATTCCAAAATGCTAACCTTCAGTTTGCAGCCTTGCAGTGTTTTTCCAGAGACCACGAACTAGAAACAAAACCAAACAAAGACTGTTGTCGGAAGCCTGAAAATCGTGGAATGAGGACACCTCCCCAGGAAATGTCGTAGGGTCTGAAAATTCAAGAAAGGTTTGAAAACCTCTGATCTTATCTTAAGGTAAGTTGGCAAAATTTGATTGCCAGAACTTCAGTCCAATAGATAACTAGATACAGGTAGGGAGGAATATACATTATTCTTCTTAGCTAAGGGATAAAAATTACTTCAACCTGTATATACGTACACAGAACACCCTTCCCAAATTCATGGCACTGAAGTATCTGTTGCACAGCATCAGGAATTCTCTGTTACCCATTTGCAGGACAAATCAGAGGTTGAGCAAAAAGAAAGCCTTTCTTAGAGCATATTAATAGATGGAAAGTGCCCAGTCTAAGAAGGAATAGGTTTAGCTGTAAATAAGGGAGTGGTACTAGAGTTTAAACTTAATTTGAGCTGTTCTTAGTCAATTCCTTGATATTCTCAAGAGTGGAGCCACAGTACTGGACCACTGCAAGCGAAAAGATAATTCTCCCATCTTGTCCCTGGGGATGAAGAACTCATTCTCCATTTCATTGATTACTCTGGAGAAAGACATAAAAGAATTCACGTGCAGATTGTATGGGGGCCACAGAGTTACTGTCTTGCCTCTTGCCACCCCTGGGGAAAAAGGGAGACTTACATTGCAAATGCAGTCAAAACAAAACAAACCTGCTTCACTGCAGCAGTTTGGAGCCCATTGAAGGGATCCTAGTCTCTCCTACTGGCAAAGTCAGTACAAGCCAATATGGGCTATTACATCCAATTCTCCAGCACATTCCCTGTGCCTAGAACTCAGCATCCTCAGGAAACGGAGAGAGACCCAGGTGGCTGCAGGTATTGGTTCCCACTGCGAGTCTGGGAACTCAGGTCTGAAGCATTTTCAGGTTTCCGTGTTCAGCCGTACACACCTGAGATTCGCAACAGGAAAGTTAAGCCTGTACCTACATGTTCAGAGGAGCAGGGCCTTAGAGGCAAAGACAGTGTCTTCCTAGGAGGCAGAAAAGTGCCTGCCACATGCACGACAAGGACAAGCACAACACCAATGTGAATGATGTGGTTAGCACAAGGCAAGGATGAGGAGGACCTTGCTTAACTGCAGCACTTTTCCTCAGGAAGCCTTGAAACACTTTCCAGGGCAGCTGGCTGGAGAGGTTTGCACATAATCGCAGCTGGCTGGGGATATGGTTCAACCCCAACTCCCGGGTGCCATGGGCTCCTCTACCAGCAGACATCGCTACCACATTCGCAATGCCAATGCTAAGGAATGTCCCAGCAACTCAGTAATAACAGAGTAATTTCACAGCTTTGCCCAAGCCCAACCCCAAATCTGCTTGCAGTGATGGACAGGAGCCTCAGACTCTTACCTTGAAACTGATTTCAGTTTTGCGTTTTGGCACCTCACTTGCCAGCTTCTTGGTGCGTTTCTGAAAGGCAGATGTTTCCCGGAGCTCTCTGGAAAAAAGCAGCATTTAGAAAGCGGACAGGCAGAGTGCTGGATCTGTTCACACTGCTCTCCTCATGCCTCGGCAGAAGGGAGCAGCAACAGGTTTGTAGTGAGAGCTGATGATGTTTTGAGGCAACACTGCATGCTACTTGCAGGATAAATGCATTAAGAAAATTAAACATTTTTACAGCTGTCACACCATCAAAGCTTTATTCTCTCTGCTCTTTGAATTAGGTGTTGGTTTGCATATTCGTGCCGTCCCAGCTATGCAATAACCTCTGTAAAAGCTATTTTTGTTTCACGTTCCTTACTATTTGGTAAAGCAAACGAGTTTTCTGAGGACACGCGTTTTTATTAGAGCTAATTCAGCATTATTTTCTCACCCTTTTCCTTTGTTGGAAGAGGAGAAATCAACTAAAGAAAACTCGAAGGCAGCATACCATGCCTCTGAGGGAAACTGCCTTCCCCGCCTCGCCGTAGCTGGACTGTTCCTCTAGATGGCTCTGCCTTTGCCCAAATACAGCAAATCACGCCAGCAAAAATAGCAATTTCGAGCGATAAGGCAATACCACTGACTGCTCCTCTCCCTCCTGCAACGAATGTGGGTTTTTTGAGCAAACGGATAAACACAGATTTGTTGTAATTTTAGAGAATAACATTTTCGGCTTAGCTCTTCAAACAGAGAGGGAACCTGCTTTTTAAAAATCTACCTGCTTCTTGTCCTTTAAATGTCCTTTCCAGCTGTGATTTCCCCTCAGACTGCTTGTTTTAGATGCCTGTTGTCCAGTCAGACTTCAAATCAGCATCTTCCAGTGCCACCCTCCTCGAAAGAGATGCACAGCTGTTATAGAGGCAAGGAAGATGAGAAGGGAAAAGTCACCTTGCAAAACATAATATATATTTTTTGTCCTGTTGTTCTGGCTATCCAAATACACACAGTAAGCTCTTGCCCCAAAAGACACAAAATAAAATAATCAGCAGCAATAGTGACAGAAACAAAATAACAACAGGAAAAAAACCCACCACCAATCCCCCCAAAACCCCAAAAAAGAAAAACCCCAAAACCTCCCCTTATGATGAAAGGAGGAAACCCAAAATATTAATTCTTTATCACACTCACTTCTAAGTGTTCTGACTCCAAATTATCTGACACTTGTTTTAAAACGAAATATAATGGTGACAATCTTCCAGTCATTACATCCCTGCTTAGATCACAAGTGGGATGAAAACCTGGGATTGGAGGTAGTCTGGGAAAGCTGCCCCGATTCAGCTTCACTAATTTATATGTGCATTATTTTATCGAAGACATAAAACACCAAGACTGTTCCCAAAGGCTCCTCTCTCCCCCGAATCCCCATGTCAAACAAAGACGCCCGGCGCTTGCAACCCCGGGGAGAGCACTTCGCGTCTGTACCTGGAAAGGGAATTTTTAGGCATTTTTACCAGGAAAAAACTGAGCAACAATTCCCTTTAAGACCCGGGGATTTACGTCTCCTGAGCGACTGACAAAGACTCTCCAAATTGTCCCGCACCTTTAACCGTATTTTTCTTGTTACACGTGTGGGTCCGACCGAGTGCTCTGCCCCGGAGGAAAAGGAATTGCCGGAGCGGGTCGCCCTAGAAGCCCCGGGGTGTCGCGATCGTGACAAACACCGAGAGCTTTTGCTCGGCACAAGGATGCGCCTGCCCTCAAGCTCCCCCGAAGCACCAAGGCGAAAATCAACTTTTATTCATTAAATCGCGCCCCGCGACTGTCAGCCCTTCCCTCCCGCAGTTAGGAGCGAACATGCCGATGTTGGTTGGTTGTTTAATTTCGGACAATTCCCTTATCCGAAGCTAATTAACTGCGATCTCAGCCCCGGCCGTGTGAGACGGGCGGCAAAATTACACATAAATACGTTCAAGCGAATTTCAGCCTTCGCGTTCCCGTCGGGGCAACCGCAGCGATGCTAATCTCCTCCAGCCCTCAATTTCGGGGCCGGTTTAAGGGATCAGCGACGATCGTGGGAAAGGGGGATCGGATCCCTGAGAGCTGGGTCAGCGCGGGGAGCCCCGGTGAGGGGGCGCCCGGGGCGGAGGGCGCCGGGGCAGCGCGGAGAGCTCCCCCCCCCCCCCCCCCCCCCCGGGACGGGGGCGCAGCCAGGGCTAGGGGGGGCCGGCAGGCTCGGGGATGCTATCCCCGCCGTGCCGGCAGCCAAATCTCTGGCGCCGCCCGCAGCTCCCCCCGCCGGTCCCTCCCCCATGGCCGCTTTTGGGGCCCGGCCTTGCCCCCCTCCGCCTCCCGCCCCGGCGCGGAGCCGCGCTACTGGCTGCTCCCTGCGCGCCGCCGCCGCCCGCCCAGCCCCGGCCGCGGGCGGGGAGGCCGGGCGCACAGCAGCGCCTATAAGGGCACCGCGCCGCATCCCCCGGGATTTTTTGGTCTGGGGCCACTGGGGCCGCGGGGGGGGGGGGATCCTGTCCGCGGGAGAGGACGGGAGCGGGGGGGGGGAGCGCCGGCCGCCCTGCATGGCCAGGGATTATGAGCGCCGGTGAGTTGCAGCAGGCGCAGCCCAGAGCCTCGGCGCCGGCAGCCGCCCCTGCGCCCCCGCAGCCCCGCAGCGCCCAGGAAGCCCCCGACATGGCGGTGTACTGCAGCGAGAACTTCAGCGTCTACCCCCAGCCCAGCCTCCACCCGCCCGGCGCCGCGGCCGCCGCCGCCGCTGCCGCCGCCGCCGCCGCCGCCGCCGCCGCTTCCTCGGGGCAGCGGGCGGGCGGGTACGCGCTGGGGGACTACGGGGCGCCCGCCAACGCCGGCTACCTGTGGGGCATGAACAGCCCGGCGCCCTACCTGCAGGGCCCGCCCGGCTCCGCCGCCGCCGCCGCCGCCGCGCCCTTCTTGCCGCCGGCCTCGTACGGCTGCTCGCGGGGCGGGCAGCTGGTGGGCTCGCCCTCGGCGCCCGGCTCGCCGTCGGCGGGCGGCGCGGAGCTGAGCTGGCTGAGCCTGGCCAGCCAGGAGGAGCTGCTGAAGCTGGTGCGGCCGCCCTACTCCTACTCGGCGCTGATCGCCATGGCCATCCAGAGCGCCCCCGAGAGGAAGCTCACCCTCAGCCACATCTACCAGTACGTGGCCGAGAACTTCCCCTTCTACAAGCGCAGCAAGGCGGGATGGCAGAACAGCATCCGCCACAACCTCAGCCTCAACGACTGCTTCCGCAAGGTGCCCCGCGACGAGGACGACCCCGGTGAGGCCGCCGCGCCGAGCGGGAGGGTGGGCTGGGCCGGGGGGGCGGCGGACGCGGGGCCCGCGGGGCCGCCGGCACCACCGTGAGGAGAGCGGGCGGCAGCGGTGCCCTCGTCCGGTGGGTCCCTGGTCCTCTCAGGCCGGGTGCTGTGCGGGACCGGGCTGCCTTGGCCCCTCAGGCCGGGCGCTGTGAGGAGAGCTGCCCCCCTTCGCCCCAGCCAGGCCCGCCGCTGTGAGGAGACCGGGCTGCATTGTCCCCTCGGGGCCGCCGCTGTGAGGAGACCGTCCCCCTTCGCCACCCTCGGGCCCGGCGCCGTGAGGAGACGGACCGGGCTGCCTCGTCGTCCCCTCAGGCCGGCCGCTGTCAGGCGACCGTCCCCCTTCGCCCCAGCCTGGCCCGGCTCTGGCCCCCGCGGGAGGTGTGGGCGAGGGGCGGCCGGCCCCAGCCCTTACCCCCTCCCCGAGCAGGCCGGTTGTGCAAGACCCGGCTCCTTCGCCCGTGATTCACGGCGCCCCTCCCTGCCCGGCGCTTGCCGGCCTGGCCGCGGGGCACAGCCGGTGCGCGGGAGTGGGCGGAGGCGCGCCCGGACAGTGCCGGCCCGGCCCGGCGGGGAGCGGACATGGTGGGGCCACTGCCTCTGTCAGGCCCGGGCATGGGCAGGGGACAGCTAGTGCCACCGCAGCCCCCTCATGCTAATCCTTGGGTGTGGGGCAGCCTGTCTGCAGCCCCCAGCACTCAGCGCTGCTGGCCCCTCAGCCTACCTGGGTGCACCAGCCCGCCTTTCCCTCAGCCCCTCTAAGAAAAGCCATGGCAGAGGCACTGTCGTGTCACCTACTGCTGAGACTGCTGCCCTGCTTCACATTTCCTTCGGCCAGGTCTGAGGCAGAAGTGCAGATCCTCCAGGGAGGTTCACACTCTGTGATGGGGAGGTTCTTCTCTGGGTGGCCTTCATTTGAGCATTGAAGGGGTGGAGGTGATGATGTCCCAGAGCCAGGTTTTGTGTCTTTGTACTGAACAACAGATAGAGGAGGAACAAGTGTAGGGGAGATGTGCCTTCTGTGCCGATCAGACAAGATGTAGATATTGCTCATCTGTGTGCGGTGGGGCTGTCTGTCACCAAAGTTGACTTACTTTCTTGTTTCTCCCGTTTTCCACCAGGGAAGGGAAACTACTGGACCTTAGATCCCAACTGTGAGAAGATGTTTGACAATGGGAACTTCCGTCGCAAACGCAAACGGCGCTCTGAGCCCAACACCCCCGCGACTGTGTCTGCAGCCTCCTCTCTGGGGGGCCTGAAGGCTGAGGAAGAGCGACCCATCCCAGCTGCAGGCAAACCCTGTGGAAACAGCCCACCCCCAGAGCTGGACCCCTCGCCTTCTGCCAGGGACCATCCCAAAAGCTCCTCTCCCTCCAGTATCATTTCATCCACCCCTAGCTGCCTCAGCACCTTCTTCAGTGGCATGAGCTCCCTAAGCGGTGGAGGCAGCCGGCTGACAGGGGGTCTTGGCAGTGACCTGCATCACAGGAACTTCTCTGCTGGACAGCTGAGCAGTGGCACTTTCACCCCTTCCAGCAGCTCTTCTCAGGAGGTGCCTTCACCAGACCAGCTGCAGCGGGTTGCAGGACCTTCCCCTGCCTACTACAGCTCCTTCCATCCCAACAGCAGCAGCCAGGGAGCCCAGTACAATCACTACTACAACTTCACGGTTAATAGCCTCATCTACACCCGGGATGGAACGGAGGTGTAGGATGCTGGGGCAGTTGGCTGGTGACCACTGCAAAGGGAATGGGAGTTGCAGGTGTATCTGGCAGCACGGAGGACCATATGCTTTTGCGAACAGCATTTCAATGTGGACACTTCCCAGGAGTTTTTCCAGGAAGACAGATCTTCTCACCTTTCAAAATAAGAACAACCCCTTAAGCACCAGCAGAAGGCAGATGCAAAGTCTTTTCCCCGTCCTGGAAAATGTTAGGTGGTTTAGGTGGCTTTCCATCTAGGTTCTGCAGATGAAAGCAAACTGAATCAATGTTTCGAGAGGTTTCTAATCCTGAATGTAGAGTAAGAAGTTTTAGAACTATAACCACAAAGCGGTATCAGCAAGAGCCGAGTGTAGACATCCAGTGAGTCTTAGAAGAGAACAGGAAAAAAAAATGAAGAGATTTCTTATGAAGTGCCTTGTACAATGTATTAAAAAACTGTTCTGCCAGCAATTGCCTCTGTAAGCCCTTGCTTTCTGCCCTGATCCTGCAATATGTAATGCACAGGGGGAGATGCTGTGGGTAAACACCCACCCAAAACCTCCTCGAAATCCACGGAAGTTTGCTCTGGTCTTCCTGTGTATGACATATTGTACAGCCAGGGCCGTGTCTTGTAAAACGATCTTTTTCCCTGAGCTTAGTACCAAAGATAACTCTAGCCATGCAGCTTTAGCACGAGAATAAACACTGGGGTATTTTTATACATATTTGTATGTAATGTAACTCTCCTGTACATATGTTTCTATGTGGTTTTATATTTGTAAATTATGCTCTGGAGCTGTACTTATTTATAATGTGTTTTAAACTTTGTTAAAGTTTATTTTACTTTGTTCCTCTTCTTTTTTGTTTTTTTTTTTATTTGTTTTTATTTTTTTGTTGGTTTTGGTTTTGTTAGTGTATTAGTGAAACTTTTCAGGCTGAACAGCTGTTGGGAATAAAATGTTAACAATTGTTAGATTTTTGCTTGGTTGTTCCTCAGTATGTTTGAGGTAGTTTAAAACTCTGTGGGAGACAGGTTTTGCTTTCACATGGTTTGGGATAAAAGGTGCAAAGATTTATGAACAATTTCATCTGCGCAGTAGGACAGAAAAAAACCTGCTCTGGGCCCAAAGGAGACACATCTGAGCTGATTTGCAGCCTCTCATTGTCTCACTGTGCGGAGTGGGCACTCTGGGCTTTTTTGTTTGTTTTTGTCAATGGCCTGAATTACAGCTTTCCTTTTTCAGCCTGCTTTGGTGGGAGGAGGGGAAAAAAAGCTTCCAAAAGTAAAAGAAGCGGGGCTGGTTCCAGCGTGGTGCCAGCTAGCAGGAGATATGAAGTCTGAGCTTGACTGTTGGCTCGATCCATTTTGCAAATCAGTTTTTCTAATAGGATTGCACCTGCTTAAAATGGCAGGCTAGTCGAGAAGTTGGACCTGTGAGCTAGTGGGTCAGGCGCTATAAACAGGTGCTCCTGAGAATCCTCCCTGATTCATGCTGCTAGGAAAGGAGAATCTGTCCTACAGCAGCCATTATGCCAAACGATCAACTCCCAATTCTTGCCCTTTGCATAAGCTGTTTGTTGGGCACTGTGTGTGGGTAGAGCGTAAATATGTATGTCTTCATGAGTAATGTAGCATCAATAATGAAGTTAAGCATGAAATCGCAGCTGTTTAACATATATGCATCTGCCATGATGTAAGGCCATCCCTGCAGGCTATTCAGAAAACAAAATTGTTGGCAGTGCTTCTTCACTGGCTACCTGCATAACATACAGGGTAGTGATGCAAGACAAACCACTGGCCTGATCTAAAATACAATGAAGATGTGACGAAACATCAGATGACTTCCATGCGCTTGGGAGTGGGACCAAGTACTTGCCCCAGCCCTGGCCAACCGCCATTTATGCAATAGCAGAGACCAGTGGGTGGGTGGCAACTCCTGCCTCATCCCCCTCTCGCTCACCCCTTCCCAGCACAGATAACATCTTTTTGGCTTTAGGGGTAATTCCTCCATGTCTTGATTTTTGATTGTGACTCAGGTGATGCAGTGGTAGTGATAATGGAAGGGAAAAGGCAGACTGCCACTAGCAAAAAGGCAAGGTGGGCAGTCTTGTCCTGCACCAGGTGTGGAATAGCTTTATTTGGATTTCAGACTGCCGAGTTTGATCTAAAAGGGGCAGAGGGATTCCCAACACCTTTAAAAGATTTAGAGCCAGTCCTCAAGTAAGCCAGGAACTGCTTACTCAGGCGTCTAAGCGGCCCTTGCACCCCTTGTCTGCTCCACCAGCCTGTTGTCAGACCTTAGCAAGCAGTGGGCCAATGTGGGACACTTGCATGTGTCCAGTTCATGTTCTTCCACCTGGATTTGTTTCAGGATTTATCCTCTGCCACTTCCATCAGCTGTGTGTTACTACAGACAGTACCCATGTTTGCTCCTGAGGATCCCAAGTCACTGGCAGATCGGTGTTGCTGTGTGCTCTGCCTCTGGCAGCATGTCCTCAGCAAATATCCCATGGCTCAATAAACGTTCTCAAGCCACATCAGCTGGGTGGTAGCATAGCCAGAACCTACCAGAGCACAGCCAGGGAGGGGATTCACCCACCGCAGTGCTCCAGCCCTGCTCCTGAGCAATGGTGGTGGGCTTTGGGGAGGTTTTGGCACATCTAGCTGTCCCCAGTTGCACCTTTCCTGCCATTAGCGCCAGATCCTGCTCCCTCCAGGGAAAGTGAGCCCTTCACTAGAAGCAGGTCCCATGGTCCCTGCTGCGGACACAACCACCCCAAAGGCTGGTGTGCTCCAGTTAAAGCATTCTGCCAAAGGGACACCTGAGAGCAGGTTTCAGCAAATAGACACCCAGTCTGCAGGGAGGAGCCAAGTGAATGAGCTAATGGCAGCCTTTTAGGTTTCCTTTTGTCATTAAAAGAGACACTTCTTTTAGCAAATCTTGGGAGAGGGAGGGCAAGAAGATTGAGTTTAATGAAAGGCACTTAAAAGCAGCAGGGCTATTGTCATGGGCTTTGGGGGTTTGCTGTGATTCCTCCATTGAAGGAGGGATAAAACAAAGGCAATTAGCCTGCTGGTCCCACCCTGAGAGCCCCTGCTCCCCTCCAAATGCCAAGGCCGTGCCTGGGATGGATTCTCCATGACAATGAGCCTCTTCCCAGCCTGGGTCAGGCAGTAGCCCAGCAGCCCAGGGCATAGCCTGCTCCCAAGGAAGTCAGTGGAGAAATGTCCTTCCCTTGGAGAGAAGCTCCAACTTCAGGACTCCATCCTCTCTGCTCTGGCAGCCATCGGAATCCCCTTGTAAAGTGACATCTTCGAGGGAGCAGTGTTCTCATGGAGGGTAGTTGGGAGCCCGCAGATCCCAGCTGCTGGACCCTAAAGCTAAGTGTTGCAGCAAGTCTCATCTTCTTTTCTCCACTCTTTCTAGAAAGATGCCACCTCAACCGGGCAAGGCTGACGCAGTGCAGTGGTACTCAATGTGAAACCACGGTCATGCTGATGACTGCAGGCAAAGCTGCCTGGTACCTCTGCCCTGTGCTGCCCGTACCCTCCAACACTCCCAGCCAGGGACTGTGGCTCTTCCAGCACACACAACTACTAAAAAAGGCAGTCCCTCCTTGAAAAGAAGTACAGTCCAAAGGCATTTCAAGAGACACGTTGGATCGGTAACACAGATGCTTGCTGGCTCCTACATGTGGCACTTCTCCAGGATGGGGTCGTTTAATTTTGCTCAGCGCTGGCCTTATCGACATGCCAGCAAAGGTTCAGGCAGGCACCCACTGCAGGTCTGCACTTGAGCTACTCCACAGTACAAAGGCTTTGCCAGTACAGCTGGATCAGCCCAGTCCCCTAAAGGAGACCCAGCTCCCATCAACAAAGGAAACTCTTGTGCCAGTAAAGTTAAAGCCCCCACCCCCAGCAACACCGAATGTATTGCGGGGTGGTGGGAGGGGATTCAAGAGGCAGAACACAGCCACCCGCGCTGGGTTTCATCGCCCGCCAACTCTTTTGGAAATAGGGCTTCAATTACTGCCACTGGCCATGGACTGTGGTTTGCATCTCCTCTGAAGGAGGCAGCTTTTGATTTGCCCTGTTGAGGGTGATTTTTCTGTGAAATCTTTAGGAATAGTTAAAAAATATAGTAGCATTCAAGGAAACTGCAGATATCCTGCCCTTGCCCTCTCTGTATTTCTAGTAATGGAAAACCTTCATCAGACTTCTTGAGATAAGACCCCACAAGCCCCACAGGTCTCGCCTGACATTCAGTGTGATGTATCTCAGTTCTTCCCTGCTCATTTATGGAAGGTGGTCCTGTCAGTCTTGTTTTGATAGCACACAAAATAGGAGGGACAAAACCTCATCTTGTAGCTTGATCTAAGATGAGAATCAGGCCTAGCTTATGGTACATGGATGGCTGATGCTTCAGCTAGATAGACCTCTGCCTCTGCCAGATGGAGACTGCAATTGTTGGGAAATTGTTGTTTCTCCTTAGACTTTGGAAAAAAAAAAAAAGACCAGTTTTATTGTCCTGTCAGAAAATCCCTCCAAAACAGGTTTTTATTTCCAATTATTGAAATTATTCCAATTATTGAAAGAAGAAAAACATGGATTTACCTTTTCTTTTCCCTTCTCTTTTGCAGAAATCTCCATCAAGCTGAACTCCGCCCCCAGCCCCCCCACCCCCCGGAACATTTTCTATTAAAAAGAAGGCTGATGGAATGTTTTTGACCAAATTACCAAGTGCAATATTCACCTGGGTAAGATGATGAGAATTTGCCCCTCAAGGAATAACTGAAGTGTAATGTAAAACATCAAAGGTGTGGGGTTTTTTTACCTTATACTTGAGCTATCTCTGAATCATATCAAATAATCTTCTCGTTTCATAACACCATACAATGCAGGCTAAAAGTGTATGTGATGTGCTTTGTGTACTGCTGAATGGATGATTAAACTGTCTAACCTGAGGGATATTCATCCAGGGCCTGCCCCAAACATAGTGAAGTCAGGGGAAAGACTCCCACTGACTTCAGAGGGCTTTGGAGCAGACCCATAATCAGCCAGCCTCTCATATACCTCAGGTGGTGTCTACGAGACTGCCTGGGGACACGTGAAAGGAGCTAAAGATTGCAGATTTGTGAATTAAACATCATAGGCCTGATCCAGGCAATTGGTTGCCATAGGAGAGTGGGAGCTCTCTCCCCCATCCGCCTGGGCTCCTCGGATCATTTTCGCTTTCCATGCAGTCCATTGTGTCCGGGATTTATTGGCAACGCAAAGCTCTCACCATGCGGCCAGTCCACGTTTGCAATAAACAGTGACAAATCAGGTCAGGACTGATGGTTAATCTGCCCTTGGACCCTTCAAGTGGCGCTGATTTTTTATCTAATTAAAGTAAATAGTGGAGCTGAGCTCTGCCATTTCCTTCCCAAGCCAGTTCGGAGGGTGGCAGAACCTGCCTCTTTGGGTCCACCACAAGTAGTGATCCTGAAACACACAGGGTTAGTGCCTCAACTCCAAGAAAGCAGAAGGACTCAAAGCTAACACCTAGGCAGAACCAAGCTTGGACTTCCTTCAGCAAAGCAAATGATGCTCACATGGGGCCAGATTATATTGCATGTGTGGGGAAATGATATTTACACCCATGTAAGTGTTCTTCTAACCTAGACAGAGGACATCCAGTGAAGCTACCAGGCAACAGGTTCAAAAACAGACCAGAGGAGGTGGAGGTGCCTCACTGGTTGTAGAGATGCCCTGGGGATCTCCTTACTTCAGGAGGATGGAAGGGCACATTCATAGAAAGGAAATGCAGCAGGGGTTAAGGAAATGCAAAGACCCCCACCTTTAGGTAGAAAGTTCCTGAACTGCAAAGTGTTGGCACATGGAAATATATTTTGGGAAAGTACCACTGTATGGGATAGCCTTCCCTAGGCAACCACCTTTTGGCACTGTGAGGCAGGATGGTGAGTTTGACAGTCTGATGCAACAGAGCCCTTTTATGTTCCTGTATTTATAGTAGTGTAGTTAAAAGCATCATTTCAAGTTTCCATCTTAGTACAGGCTGATGCAGAGCTCTGGCCCATCCTATTGATTTTCACGAGCACTGAAGACACTCAGCTTGCTGCAGCAGTTCTCACTCTAAATGAAAGCTGGCTAAGTTAGAGCAGATGAGTTGCTCTCTGCAGGTGCCTGCTTCTCTCCATGCCATGCAGAGGAAGCCTAGAGAGCGAATTTAGGCCAAGCTTTTAGATCTCCCTCAGGGCAGGAGTGCTTGGTTATCTGGAGGTATGGGGCATCTGTCATGTGTGGTCTTACATCTGGTTACAGATTAGTACCATGGCCACCAGAGATGGAGAAGTCCAAGAAGGTTTCAAAGCAAGACACAAACCTAATCCATAGGTCAGCCTACTTAGTTATAGGAGAGGTACATGAGAAGAAAACTCCTGCATAGCCTTTCTTTCTCTGACACAGCAGCATCTCAGCCTTGCTTTGGTTCATTCGGTTCTGCAAAGAGCCAGAGAATTTCATTGAGGTGGTGCAGAAAGGTTTGATGAGCTTTTTTACACACTGTATTCTTGTTCACATACTGCCCTAATCAGTGTAGGCACTTTCCAGCAGTGCAGCATGATCAATATGTCATATGTATTCTCTCTTTCCTGCAAAAATTGCTCATGAAGAGTAAAGCTTATGGTTTTGCAGGGGAATATTGTTTCCTAGATGTCCAGGCTGCTCTGCTTTTCTTGTAGAAAAAGCTCTTTGCAAAGGGCAGCCTTGCTGGAGAAGGAAGGAGGTAAGATTTGTGGTGCACCAAGAATTGCAGCTCCACCACACCCTAAGCTGTCCCCAGCACCTGGGGCAGCAGTTTTAAAGTTTTGAGCACAAATCATTATTTGATCAGTAGCATCAAAACTATCAGATGTCTCAGTGGCAGCCAGTTGGACAACCTCTGCTGGCCAACAGGAGAGCAACACTCGTGACAGAGCTAGGGCAAGACACCCTGGTCTTGCACTGATGAAGCTTCATCAGGGTCCTTCATTAGACCAGAGCTCATCTTCAAGTTCAGGGGAATGGATTTACATCCTAGGGAAGACGATGTGAGTTTGTGGATTTCCCACAAGTTACCAAGTGAAAACAAACCCTAGCCTTGTCAGACAGAGCTCTCAGCTCACGGGAACTGGCTGCATGTAAACCCATACAAGCTAATGAAGAGCAGCTGGGTTCGGTAGCTAAGGCAGCCTGTGCCTAAATGGAGATACATGTTGTCAAAAGACAATAAGAGCTTTCATACTTTGGTGGAGAAAAAATTAATGCCTTCTTCCTCTCCAACATTTGCAGCTTATCCTTGGCAGCATGGCAGGGAAGCAGACCTGACAAGAAACCAAGGAGACCTGTCAAAGAATCAAGGAATGTGTTTATTATAATTGAACAACAGACTGTATTTATTTTCACTGTCCCTGTCAGGGAATAGTTGAGTAGTGGGAAGACTAGAGCAACGAGCATGTCATGAATGTTAAGGTCATTTATCATAACTCTGAATGCTGTTTCTTTCCAGACAGCAGCTGCTCGTCACAGTGTGAAACCTCATTCCCTACCCTGGAAAGGTGACAATCCAAAGAGACAAGTATGACTGAGGAAGTGTTACTGGCCCTGTTTTACTGCAAGGAGTCAAGGAACATCATGGGAAAGTGATTTGCTAAAGGTCACACAGTACTATAGCAAAGTTAGGTGTCAAATCCATACTTCCCAATGCCTCCCACACATAACTGTCCCTGCTGAGTCAGCCTGACACATTCTAGCATGGCTGCAAACTCACCCTTCCTTGGCACTCTTAGAGGAAAGCACAATGGATCACAACGTTGCTTACCCAAATCTTACCTACAGCTGCTTTACACAGGAGCATGAGCGCTGCTAGGGAAATGCTGGTCCTGCCTAGGGAATCCAGTAGCATTTAAACTTGCTCCCTCCAAACACCACAAGTCACCCTTGCAGCCAGGGACTGGTTCTCTCCCAAGGGATTTTCATAGTGTGTAAGACCTGTTCTTAACCACAGGACAACTGGAAATGTGCTTAACTTGCCAGAAATAATACCAGCAGCTGGGAGCCACATTGACCTGAAACTTGTGATCCATTTCCATGCATTACAAATGGTTTTATAGTAGGAACGTTTAGTTTGAATGCCACAATCTTAAAAGAAAGGGTTAAAATGTGTTATGAGTTGAATCCTGCTTTCAAGATCTGATAATCTAATTACAGGAGTTCAGGTCCCTTCTCTACCCCCAGTGCAATGGTGTTTGCATCCAGGAGTGATATGGATCTGATTCCACCCAGTTTGAGCTCTCTCCAAGTAGCAGCCTTGCTCCCCGTGTAACACGTGCTGCTTGCACTGGTGCACCTCCATGTAGCTGCCGAAATGCACTGAGAACATCTGCTCTCCCTGTTCCTGGGAGTGGGGGAAGTTTTTTCCCCAGTTTTTTGTGGACAGATGAGTTCCTGACCTCTGGTTTCATGAAACACTTTGGATGCAGGAATGCTGCTTTCCCCCTTGCTCCTGGCAATCTGTTTCCACCAGGAGAAAGTGATGCTCAGTGCCTTTGTGGGGAGGGTGCTGGAACCAGGAGGAAGGATGACTTCTGAGCTGACCTTAGAAGTGGCCTTGAACTAGCCAAGCCACCACGACTAGATCCTCAGCTATTCGGAGGTATTGGTTCAATAAGTCTAGAAACGCATGTCAATTTGCAGCAGAGGAATTGCCACAGCTCACTTTGCGTCAGACATTTCACTGCGTGACTCACTCCCTAGACTTCTCTGACTGTACAGAGTGTATTTCCCCTGCTTCTTACAGGACTTGGACACCTTGCTCACTTATAGACGCCCACCTGCAGACACATACAATTCAGTGTCTTAGCTGCAAGCTGCGTCTTGCCCTCTCTGCCCACCTACATGTCTGGCTGTCAGATCCTCACCAAAACTCATCAACTCTTTCTAAGAGTGGGATCAGTTTCACCACCTTCAGGTGTTTCCAGCACAGATGCCTACAACTGAGCTAATCACCCTTGTCTCCCTTTTGGGCTGAAGTAGAGAAATTGGAGTGATGCACCTGCTTTTTTTTTTTTCTCCTTTTTTTTTCTTTTTTTCTTAGGTCTCCTTCAGGAATGGGTAAATTGGTCCCCAGATCTCTACTGCAAATGGAGAGGGGTAGATCTGCTTTGGTCGGATCAATTCCCTCCCCACTGTACTGCAAATATCATGAAAGCCATCAAGGCCATGGAGGGAAGAGACCCAAATTAGTGCCTTCCCCAGGGAAACAGTTATAATTCATCAGCCCTGGCCTTCTGACCATGCCGGTGGGAGATATGGAATGAGAGAGGGGTTAAGCAAGATAAGACAAACTCATCAGGAACTATTAATTTGTTTCACTGCCCTTGGAAGAGGTCTTTTTTTCTTTTGCTCTAACACCCAGAGAAACTACTGTGTTTCTCAGATTGTTGAAGGAGTGAGGCCAAGTCCCTCTTCTGATGTAAATTCCCCTGGATGCATCCTGCTATTCACAGTACAGACAACTTCATTTGCTCTGCAAGCAGCACAGGGAGCCACGCTGGGCCCAGGTTGACTGACTGACACTGAGAAATAGAATTCAATAGCTCTGATTGTTAAATGCCACTCAGGCAGTGAAAAGAAACAGCTTGCATGGGCCCCCCCTAACCAGTGAGTCGCTCTAGTTGTGTTTCACCGGCAGGACACAGGCAGGTTTACATTCTGACCTGTGCAGGCTTTCCACCAGCATTGCTGCTTGGAGTCCATCACCACCATTCCCAGGAGGTAAAGGGAAAATCTCCCTTCATGCTTTCCAGGGGCCACTGGGGGCAGCGCCCTCTGTTTCCCTCTCCTCAAGGTTTTCAACAAAGTGGAAGAAGAGCCCCCTAACCATGCTTTCACACTGTGTTTCCAACACTTGGCTCGTCTAGAAAAATCAGGGCTGAGCCCACCAAATCACACTCAGACTTAAATCATTTCCAGGTTTATAAAGATTATCCAAAGATTAACTACATTTCTAATTGTCCCACCACCTGTATTGAAATGTACTGTATGTGTTAATCTCAAAT